>NC_086449.1:426723234-427045422 GCF_028390025.1 Pseudophryne corroboree | reverse complement strand
TGTCTGCTGAGGAAGTCTGCTTCCCAGTTGTCCACTCCCGGAATGAACACTGCTGACAGTGCTATCACATGATTTTCCGCCCAGCGAAGAATCCTTGCAGCTTCTGCCATTGCCCTCCTGCTTCTTGTGCCGCCCTGTCTGTTTACGTGGGCGACTGCCGTGATGTTGTCCGACTGGATCAACACCGGCTGACCCTGAAGCAGAGGTTTTGCCAGGCTTAGAGCATTGTAGATTGCTCTTAGCTCCAATATATTTATGTGAAGAGACGTTTCCAGGCTTGACCACACGCCCTGGAAGTTTCTTCCTCGTGTGACCGCTCCCCAGCCTCTCAGGCTGGCATCCGTGGTCACTAGGACCCAGTTCTGTATGCCGAATCTGCGGCCCTCTAACAGATGAGTACTCTGCAACCACCATAGCAGAGAGACCCTTGTCCTTGTCGACAATTTTATCCGCTGATACATCTGCAGATGCGATCCGGACCATTTGTCTAGCAGATCCCACTGAAAAATTCGTGCATGGAATCTGCCGAATGGAATCGCTTCGTAAGAAGCCACCATTTTTCCCAGGACTCTTGTGCATTGATGCACAGACACTGTCCCTGGTTTTAGGAGGTTCCTGACTAGTTCGGATAACTCCCTGGCTTTCTCCTCCGGAAGAAATACCTTTTTCTGAACAGTGTCCAGAATCATCCCTAGGAACAGCAGACGTGTCGTCGGGATCAGTTGGGATTTTGGAAAATTCAGAATCCACCCGTGCTGTTGGAGCACTACTTGAGTTAGTGCTACTCCGACCTCCAGCTGTTCTCTGGATCTTGCCCTTATCAGGAGATCGTCCAAGTAAGGGATAATTAATACGCCTTCTCTTCGAAGAAGAATCATCATTTCGGCCATTACCTTGGTAAAGACCCTGGGTGCCGTGGACAATCCAAACGGCAGCGTCTGAAACTGATAATGACAGTTTTGTACCACAAACCTGAGGTACCCTTGGTGTGAAGGGCAAATTGGGACATGAAGGTAAGCATCCTTGATGTCCAAGGACACCATAAAATCCCCCTCTTCCAGATTCGCTATCACTGCTCTGAGTGACTCCATCTTGAACTTGAATTTTTGTATGTACAGGTTCAGAGATTTCAGATTTAGAATAGGTCTTACCGAGCCGTCCGGCTTCGGTACCACAAATAGCGTGGAGTAATACCCCTTTCCCTGTTGTAGAAGGGGTACCTTGACTATCACCTGCTGAGAATACAGCTTGTGAATGGCTTCCAATACCGTCGCCCTGTCGGAGGGAGACGTTGGCAAAGCAGACTTTAGGAACCGGCGAGGGGGAGACTTCTCGAATTCCAACCTGTAACCCTGAGATACTACCTGCAGGATCCAGGGGTCCACCTGCGAGTGAGCCCACTGTGCGCTGAAATTCTTGAGGCGACCCCCCACCGCCCCTGAGTCCGCGTGTAAGGTCCCAGCGTCATGCTGAGGCCTTTGCAGAAGCCTGGGAGGACTTCTGCTCCTGGGAAGGGGCTGCTTGGTGCAGTCTCTTACCCTTTCTTTTGCCTCGGGGCAAATATGAATGTCCTTTTGCTCGCTTGTTCTTATAGGAATGAAAGGACTGCGGCTGAAAAGACTGCGGCTTTTTCTGTTGGGAGGGGACTTGAGGTAAAAAGGTGGACTTCCCGGCTGTTGCCGTGGCTACCAAATCCGATAGACCGACCCCAAATAATTCCTCTCCTTTATACGGCAATACTTCCATATGCCGTTTGGAATCCGCATCGCCTGACCACTGTCGTGTCCATAGACTTCTTCTGGCAGATATGGACATCGCACTTACTCTTGATGCCAGAGTGCAGATATCTCTCTGTGCATCACGCATATAAAGGAACGCATCCTTTAATTGCTCTATAGTCAATAAAATACTGTCCCTATCCAGGGTATCAATATTTTCAGTCAGGGAATCCGACCAAGCCACCCCAGCACTGCACATCCAGGCTGAGGCGATTGCTGGTCGCAGTATAACACCAGTATGTGTGTATATACTTTTTAGAGTATTTTCCAGCCTCCTATCAGCTGGATCCTTGAGGGCGGCCGTATCAGGAGACGGTAACGCCACTTGTTTGGATAAACGTGTGAGCGCCTTGTCCACCCTAGGGGGTGTTTCCCAGCGCGCCCTAACCTCTGGCGGGAAAGGGTATAATGCCAATAACTTCTTTGAAATTAGCAGTTTTTTATCAGGGGTAACCCACGCTTCATCACACACGTCATTCAATTCCTCTGATTCAGGAAAAACTACAGGTAGTTTTTTCAGACCCCACATAATACCCCTTTTTGTGGTACTTGCAGTATCAGAGATATGCAAAGCCTCCTTCATTGCCGTGATCATATAACGTGTGGCCCTACTGGAAAATACGTTTGTTTCTTCACCGTCGACACTGGATTCAGTGTCAGTGTCTGGGTCTGTGTCGACCGACTGAGGTAAAGGGCGTTTTACAGCCCCTGACGGTGTCTGAGACGCCTGGACAGGTACTAACTGGTTTGCCGGCTGTCTCATGTCGTCAACCGACTTTTGTAGCGTGCTGACACTATCCCGTAATTCCATAAACAAAGCCATACATTCTGGTGTCGACTCCCTAGGGGGTGACATCACCATTACAGGCAATTGCTCCGCCTCCACGCCAACATCGTCCTCATACATGTCGACACACACGTACCGACACACAGCAGACACACAGGGAATGCTCTGATAGAAGACAGGACCCCACTAGCCCTTTGGGGAGACAGAGGGAGAGTTTGCCAGCACACACCCAAGCGCTATAAATATATATATATAGGGACAACCTTAATAAGTGTGTTCCCTTTATAGCAGCTCAAATATTATAAATATCGCCAATAAGTGCCCCCCCTCTCTGTTTTTACCCTGTTTCTGTAGTGCAGTGCAGGGGAGAGTCCTGGGAGCCTTCCTCGCAGCGGAGCTGGGCAGGAAAATGGCGCTGTGTGCTGAGGAGAATAGGCCCCGCCCCCTTTTCGGCGGGCTTCTTCTCCCGGTTTTTTTGGAACCTGGCAGGGGTTAAATACATCCATATAGCCCCAGGGGCTATATGTGATATATTTTAGCCAGAATAGGTATATTACATTGCTGCCCAGGGCGCCCCCCCCAGCGCCCTGCACCCTCAGTGACCGCTGGTGTGAAGTGTGCGGAGAGCAATGGCGCACAGCTGCAGTGCTGTGCGCTACCTCATGAAGACTGAGACGTCTTCTGCCGCCGGTTTCTGGACCTCTTCTCTATTCGGCATCTGCAAGGGGGTCGGCGGCGCGGCTCCGGTGACCCATCCAGGCTGTACCTGTGATCGTCCCTCTGGAGCTAGTGTCCAGTAGCCTAAGAAGCAAATCCATCCTGCACGCAGGTGAGTTCACTTCTTCTCCCCTAAGTCCCTCGTTGCAGTGAGCCTGTTGCCAGCAGGACTCACTGAAAATAAAAAACCTAACAAACTTTTTCTAAGCAGCTCTTTAGGAGAGCCACCTAGATTGCACCCTGCTCGGACGGGCACAAAAACCTAACTGAGGCTTGGAGGAGGGTCATAGGGGGAGGAGCCAGTACACACCACCTAGTGGTCAAACTTTTAAATTTTGTGCCCTGTCTCCTGCGGAGCCGCTATTCCCCATGGTCCTGACGGAGTCCCAGCATCCACTAGGACGTCAGAGAAAGGTAGTTTGGAAGATGACTGGTCATCCATAGACAAGGACGTGTCCTTAAGGGACTTTGCCTGCGATCAGCGAAATGACAGTAACCTTGTGAATGTTTTTCAAAATGTAGTGGAAATAAATGCTGAAGTGGATATTGCCTTGCCTCCAGAAGGCACTCCATATTTCATGTTGAAAAGATATTATATTGAGTGGCCTATGTGCAAGGTAAAAAGGTGGACCAATTATTGTTTCCCCGAGTAAATGTACTGTTGGTACTTAAAGCTGTGCACATGCACCTCTGAGAAGGGCATTTGGTGGAAAAGAAAACCCTCCAACGAATACAATGGGGTATATTTACTAAGCTCCCGATTTTGACCGAGATGCCGTTTTTTCATCAAAGTGTCATCTCGGTAAATCTCGGTCATTTACTAAACACTAATCACGGCAGTGATGAGGGCATTCGTAATTTTTTGCTAGTTCAGGTAAAAAATTACGAATGAATACACCATCGGTCAAAACGCGGCTGTTTAAGTATGAATCTCGGTCATTTACTAAGAAGTGCAAAGCAAAAAAACACAAAACACTGCCGTGAAAAATTACAACTCGTAAAAAAGTCCTAAAAAAAAACAGACCTGCTTTTTTTATCCGTGATTTGAGATGCATGCAGGGATCCATGAGATCCGTGCATGTATATCAGTGGGAAGGGGTGTGAAAGTGCTTATTTTTGCTAAAAAAATTGCGTGGGGTCCCCCCTCCTAAGCATAACCAGCCTCGGGCTCTTTGAGCCGATCCTGGTTGCAGAAATATGGGAAAAAAAATGACAGGGGTTCCCCCATATTTAAGCAACCAGCATCGGGCTCTGCGCCTGGTCCTGGTCCCAAAAATACGGGGGACAAAAAGAGTAGGGGTCCCCCGTATTTTTAAAACCAGCACCGGGCTCCACTAGCTGGACAGATAATGCCACAGCCGGGGGTCACTTTTATACAGCGCCCTGCGGCCGTGGCATCAAAAATCCAACTAGTCACCCCTGGCCGGGGTACCCTGGGGGAGTGGGGACCCCTTCAATCAAGGGGTCCCCCCCCCCAGCCACCCAAGGGCCAGGGGTGAAGCCCGAGGCTGTCCCCCCCCATCCAATGGGCTGCGGATGGGAGGGCTGATAGCCTTTGTTGTAAAATAAAAGATATTGTTTTTAGTAGCAGTACTACAAGTCCCAGCAAGCCTCCCCCGCATGCTGGTACTTGGAGAACCACAAGTACCAGCATGCGGCGGAAAAACGGGCCCGCTGGTACCTGTAGTACTACCACTAAAAAAATACCCAAAAAAAGACAAGACACACACACCGTGAAAGTATAATTTTATTACTTACATACACACATACATACATACTTACCTATGGCCCCACGCAGGTCGGTCCTCTTGTCCAGTAGAATCCAAGGGTACCTGTTGAATAAATTATACTCACGAGATCCAGGGGTCCAGGCTCCTCGGCAAATCCAGGGTTAATCCACGTACTTGCCAAAAATAAAAAAACGGTGTCCCGACCACGAACTGAAAGGGGACCCATGTTTGCACATGGGTCACCTTTCCCCGAATGCAAGAAACCCACTTTGCCTTCTGGCTAAGTGGGTTTCTTCAGCCAATCAGGGAGCGCCACGTTGTAGCACTCTCCTGATCAGCTGTGTGCTCCTGTCTTCACTGACAGGCAGCACACGGCAGTGTTACAATGTAGCGCCTATGCGCTACATTGTAACCAATGATGGGAACTTTCTGCTCAGCGGTGACGTCACTTTAGGTCAACCGCAGGGCAGAAAGTTCCCATCATTGGTTACAATGTAGCGCATAGGCGCTACATTGTAACACTGCCGTGTGCTGCCTGTCAGTGAGGACAAGAGCACACAGCCGATCAGGAGAGTGCTACAACGTGGCGCTCCCTGATTGGCTGAAGAAACCCACTTAGACATCAGTCAGAGTGGCTTTCTGGCATTCGTGGAAAGGAGTCCCATGTGAACACATGGGGCCCCTTTCAGTTCGTGGCTCGGCTTTCCGTTTTCTTATTTTATGCAAGTACGTGGATTACCCCTGGATTTCCCGAGGAGCCTGGACCCCTGGATCTCGTGAGTATAATTTCTTCAACAGGTACCCCTTGGATTCTACTGGAGAAGAGGACCGACCTGCGTGTGAACATAAGGTAAGTATGTATGTATGTATGTTTGTGTGGATGTATGTAATAAATCTTTACTTTCACGGTGTGTGTGTCTTGTCTTTTTTTGGGTATTTTTTTAGTAGTAGTACTACAGGTACCAGCGGGCCCATTTTTCCGTCGCATGCTGGTACTTGTGGTTCTCCAAGTACCAGCATGCGGGGGAGGCTTGCTGGGCCTTGTAGTACTGCTACTAAAAACAATATCTTTTCTTTTACAACAAAGGCTATCAGCCTCCCCATCCGCAGCCCATTGGATGGGGGGGGACAGCCTCGGGCTTCACCCCTGGCCCTTGGGTGGCTGGGGGGGGGGGACCCCTTGATTGAAGGGGTCCCCACTCCCCCAGGGTACCCCGGCCAGGGGTGACTAGTTGGATTTTTGATGCCACGGCCGCAGGGCACTATATAAAAGTGACCCCCGGCTGTGGCATTATCTGTCCAGCTAGTGGAGCCCGGTGCTGGTTTTAAAAATACGGGGGACCCCTACTCTTTTTGTCCCCCGTATTTTTGGGACCAGGACCAGGCGCAGAGCCCGATGCTGGTTGCTTAAATATGGGGGAACCCCTGTCATTTTTCCCCCCATATTTTTGCAACCAGGATCGGCTCAAAGAGCCCGAGGCTGGTTATGCTTAGGAGGGGGGACCCCACGCATTTTTTTTTAATGATTTTACATTGTTTAATTAAAAAAAAAAAAAAAAATAAACACCAGCACGGATCACACAGATCCGGCCGAGATTGATTGTAAAAAAAAAACGGCAGTGTTTTGCTAATCACTGCCGTAAAAATAGGTAAAAAAAAACGAATGACATCGACATCGGAAGAAAAGAAAAACCCGAATACGACAGCTTAGTAAATCCATCGTAATCAATTCAAAAAGTTGCAGTTTTACACTGTCGATGTCATTCGTGATTGAACTTTGACCTTTTTTCGGAAATTACGAATCTTAGTAAATTTACCCCAATGTAGGTTCTTTTGGCCTGAAATTTATGCAGCAGTAAAGAACTATTGTCAGGAATGAGCAGTCTTTTAGAGGACAGCCCCCAGACCCCAATTTAGAGCTTCCATGGTGCTCCTGTTAGTAATTTCATTTTTGTTTGAACAGATGGGAATGTATTTGACTAGTCTGGTTGAGAACTTGGCTCGAGAACACCAATACATACTGGTAATACTAGATTACGCTACTACACTAGGTTGATAAAAGTGATTGGACATGGACAGTAAATAGATCAACGAGATCTTATTGACGTCAGTACTTTGTAGATCCACCACGTGCAGTGATTACTGCAGACACCCTTCTTAGCAAACTATCCACAAGTTCCTGGACAACAGCAGGCAGTTTGTTTTGCCATTCAGCCTAAGCACATACTATACAATTATAACAAGAACCTGCAGAAAAAAGTCAACTCACTGAGGCGGGCACCCAATATCCCTTATGGACTACGAGAAAAATTATTTACTGGTAGGTAATTAAAATCCTATTTTCTCTAGCATCCATAAAGGATATTGGGAGAATTTAGTACGATGGGGACGTCCCAAAGCTTCCAGAATGGGCAGGAACGTGCAGAGACTGCTGCAGCACCGCCTGCCCAAACTGGGTATCCTCCTTGGCCAGGGTATCAAACTTGTAGAACTTAACAAAAAAGTGTTCTTCCTCGACCAGGTAGCAGCTCGGCATAGTTGTAAGGCCGAGACTCCCCAGGCAGCTGCCCAGGAAGAACCCACTAATCTTGTAGAGTGGGCCTTTAGAGACTTAGGAACAAGTAAGGCTGCCGACACATAGGCCTGTTGATTAGTAAGCTTAATCCAACAAGCAATGGACTGCTTTGAAGCAGGACATCCCTTTTTCTGCGCATCATAGAGCACGAACAAATAATCTGTCTTTCTGATCCAAGCCGATCTTCAAGGCTTGCATAGCATCCAATGCCTCCGGAGGAGCAGTAGTGTCAGAACTGGACGGAATCACAATAGGCTGATTCAAGTGAAACGCAGGAATTGCTGCCTAGTCCGGAGCTCCGCTCTGTCCCCGTAAAAGACCAAGTATGGACTTTTACACAACAAGGCCCCCAATTCTGAGACACGTCGAGCAGAAGCCAGGGCCAGTAACATCACCGTCTTCCACATGAGGTACTTGTCTTCTACCGTCATCAGAGGTTCAAACCAAGAGGACTGTAGAAATTCCAACACTACAGTCAGATCCCAGGGCCCAGGGTGCCATAGGCAGCACAAAAGGAGGTTGGATGTGGAGTACCCCTTGCAAGAATGTCTGAACTTCTGGCAACACTGACAATTTCTTATGGAAGAAAATGGAGAGGGCTGAAATCTGGACCTTAAAGGAACCCAGACGTGAGTCCTTATCCACACCATCCTGCAGGAAATGTAAGAAACGTCCCAAGTGAAACTCATAAGGCGGATACGTGCGTTTCTCGCACAAAGAGACATAGCTCCTCCAGATTTGATGATAGTGGTTTGACGTCACAGCCTTCCTGGCCTGAAACATGGTAGTAAATAAGAATTTACTTACCGATAATTCTATTTCTCGGAGTCCGTAGTGGATGCTGGGGTTCCTGAAAGGACCATGGGGAATAGCGGCTCCGCAGGAGACAGGGCACAAAAGTAAAGCTTTTACAGGTCAGGTGGTGTGTACTGGCTCCTCCCCCCATGACCCTCCTCCAGACTCCAGTTAGGTACTGTGCCCGGACGAGCGTACACAATAAGGGAGGATTTTGAATCCCGGGTAAGACTCATACCAGCCACACCAATCACACCGTACAACTTGTGATCTAAACCCAGTTAACAGTATGATAACAGAGGAGCCTCTGAAAGATGGCTTCCTAAACAATAACCCGAATTAGTTAACAATAACTATGTACAAGTATTGCAGATAATCCGCACTTGGGATGGGCGCCCAGCATCCACTACGGACTCCGAGAAATAGAATTATCGGTAAGTAAATTCTTATTTTCTCTATCGTCCTAAGTGGATGCTGGGGTTCCTGAAAGGACCATGGGGATTATACCAAAGCTCCCAAACGGGCGGGAGAGTGCGGATGACTCTGCAGCACCGAATGAGAGAACTCCAGGTCCTCCTTTGCCAGGGTATCAAATTTGTAAAAATTTACAAACGTGTTCTCCCCTGACCACGTAGCTGCTCGGCAGAGTTGTAATGCCGAGACCCCTCGGGCAGCCGCCCAAGATGAGCCCACCTTCCTTGCGGAATGGGCCTTAACAGATTTAGGCTGTGGCAGGCCTGCCACAGAATGTACAAGTTGAATTTTGTTACAAATCCAACGAGCAATCGACTGCTTAGAAGCAGGTGCACCCAACTTGTTGGGTGCATACAGTATAAACAGCGAGTCAGATTTTCTGACTCCAGCCGTCCTTTAAATGTATATTTTTAAGGCTCTGACAACGTCCAACAACTTGGAGTCCTTCAAGTCGTCTGTAGCCGCAGGCACTACAATAGGCTGGTTCAGGTGAAACGCTGATACCACCTTAGGGAGAAAATGCGGACGCGTCCGCAGCTCTGCCCTATGTCGAATGGAAAATTAAATAAGGGCTTTTATAAAACAAAGCCGCCAGTTCAGATACTCTCCCGGCTGAAGCCAGGGCCAGTAACATAGTCACTTTCCATGTGAGATATTTCAAATCCACATACTTTAGTGGTTCAAACCAATTGGATTTGAGGAAATCTAAAACTACATTTAGATCCCACGGTGCCACCTTAGGCACCACAGGAGGCTGTATATGCAGTACTCCTTTGATAAAAATCTGGACCTCAGGGACTGAGGCCAATTCTTTTTGGAAGAATATTGATAGGGCCGAAATTTGAACCTTAATAGATCCCAATTTGAGACCCATAGACAATCCTGATTGCAGGAAATGTAGGAAAACGACCCAGTTGAAATTACTCCATCGGAGCACTCCGCTGCTCGCACCACGCAACATATTTTCGCCAAATACGGCGATAATGCTTCGCGGTGACTTCCTTCCTTGCCTTTATCAAGGTAGGAATGACTTCTTCTGGAATGCCTTTTCCTTTTAGGATCTGGCATTCAAACGCCATGCCGTCAAACGCAGCCGCGGTAAGTCTTGAAAAAGACAAGTACCCTGCTGAAGCAGGTCCCTTCTCAGAAGTAGAGGCCACGGATCGTCCGTGACCATCTCTTGAAGTTCCGGGTACCAAGTCCTTCTTGGCCAATCCGGAGCCACTAGTCTTACTCCTCTTTGCCGTATAATCCTCAATATCTTTGGTATGAGAGGCAGAGGAGGAAACACATATACCGACTGGTACACCCAAGATGTTACCAGCGCGTCCACAGCTATTGCCTGCGGATCTCTTGACCTGGCGCAATACCTGTCCAGTGTTTTGTTGAGGCGAGACGCCATCATGTCCACCATTGGTTTTACCCAACGGTTTAATAGCATGTGGAAAACTTCTGGATGAAGTCCCCACTCTCCCGGGTGAAGGTCGTGTCTGCTGAGGAAGTCTGCTTCCCAGTTGTCCACGCCCGGGATGAATACTGCTGACAGTGCTATCACGTGATTCTCCGCCCAGCAAAGGATCCTGGCAGCTTCTGCCATTGCCCTCCTGCTTCTTGTGCCGCCCTGTCTGTTTACATGGGCGACTGCCGTGATGTTGTCCGACTGGATCAACACCGGTCTTCCTTGAAGCAGAGGTTCCGCCTGGCTTAGAGCATTGTAGATTGCTCTTAGTTCCAGAATGCTTATGTGAAGAGACTTTTTCAGGCTCGACCACACTCCCTGGAAATTTCTTCCCTGTGTGACTGCTCCCCAGCCTCTCAGGCTGGCATCCGTGGTCACCAGGATCCAATCCTGCATGCCGAATCTGCGGCCCTCCAATAGATGAGCCTCCTGCAACCACCACAGAAGGGATACCCTTGTCCTCGGCGACAGGGTTATCCGCAGGTGCATCTGAAGATGCGACCCTGACCATTTGTCCAACAGATCCCTTTGCATGGAATCTGCCGAAAGGGATTGCTTCGTAAGAAGCTACCATTTTTTCCCAGGACTCTTGTGCATTGATGTACAGACACCTTTCCTGGTTTTAGGAGGTTCCTGACCAGGTCAGATAACTCCTTGGCTTTTTCTTCGGGAAGAAAAACCTTTTTCTGAACTGTGTCCAGAATCATCCCCAGGAACAGCAGACGAGTTGTCGGCATTAATTGGGATTTTGGAATATTCAGAATCCATCCGTGCTGCTTTAGCACCTCTTGAGATAGTGCTAAACCCATCTCTAGCTGTTCTCTGGACCTTGCCCTTATTAGGAGATCGTCCAAGTATGGGATAATTAATACGCCCTTTCTTCGAAGAAGAAATATTATCTCGGCCATTACCTTTGTAAAGACCCGAGGTGCCGTGGACAAACCAAACGGCAGCGTCTGAAACTGATAGTGACAGTTTTGTACAACGAACCTGAGGTACCCCTGGTGTGAGGGGTAATTGGAACGTGGAGATACGCATCCTTGATGTCCAAGGATACCATAAAGTCCCCTTCTTCCAGGTTCGCTATCACTGCTCTGAGTGACTCGATCTTGAACTTGAACTTCTTTATGTACAGGTTCAAGGACTTCAGATTTAGAATAGGCCTTACCGAGCCATCCGGCTTCGGTACCACAAAAAGAGTGGAATAATACCCCTTCCCTTGTTGTAGAAGAGGTACCTTGACTATCACCTGCTGAGAATACAGCTTGTGAATGGCTTCCAAAACCGTCTCCCTTTCTGAAGGGGACGTTGGTAAAACAGACTTCAGGAAAACGGCGAGGTGGCTCTGTCTCTAATTTCAACCTGTACCCCTGAGATATTATCTGCAGGATCCAGGGATTTACCTGCGAGTGAGCCCACTGCGCGCTGTAATTCTTGAGACGACCGCCTACCGCCCCCGAGTCCGCTTGCGAAGCCCCAGCGTCATGCTGAGGCTTTTGTAGAAGCCGGGGAGGGCTTCTGTTCCAGGGAAGGAGCTGCCTGTTGCTGTCTCTTCCCTCGTCCTCTGCCTCGTGGCAGATATGAATAGCCCTTTGCTCTCTTATTTTTAAAGGAACGAAAGGGCTGCGGTTGAAAGGTCGGTGCCTTTTTCTGTTGGGGAGTGACTTGAGGTAGAAAGGTGGATTTCCCGGCCGTAGCCGTGGCCACCAAATCCGATAGACCGACCCCAAATAACTCCTCTACGCATCGCCTGTCCACTGTCGTGTCCATAAAGCTCTTCTGGCCGAAATGGACATAGCACTTACCCGTGATGCCAGTGTGCAGATATCTCTCTGTGCATCACGCATATAAAGAAATGCATCCTTTATTTGTTCTAACGACAGTAAAATATTGTCCCTGTCCAGGGTATCAATATTTTCGATCAGGGACTCTGACCAAACTACCCCAGCACTGCACATCCAGGCAGTCGCAATAGCTGGTCGTAGTATAACACCTGCATGTGTGTATATACCTTTTTGGATCTTTTCCATCCTCCTATCTGATGGATCTTTAAGTGCGGCCGTCTCAGGAGAGGGTAACGCCACTTGTTTTGATAAGCGTGTTAGCGCTTTGTCCACCCTAGGAGGTGTTTCCCAGCGCTCCCTAACCTCTGGCGGGAAAGGGTATAAAGCCAATAACTTCTTTGAAATTAGCAGTTTTTTTATCGGGGCACCCCACGCTTCATCACACACGTCATTTAATTCTTCTGATTCGGTAAAAACTACTGGTAGTTTTTTCACACCCCACATAATACCCTGTTTAGTGGTACCTGTAGTATCAGCTAAATGTAACATCTCCTTTATTGCCAAAATCATATAACGTGTGGCCCTACTGGAAAATACGGTTGATTCGTCACCTTCACCACCGGAATCAGTGCCCGTGTCTGGGTCTGTGTCGACCGACTGAGGCAAGGGGCGTTTTACAGCCCCTGACGGTGTTTGAGGCGCCTGGACAGGCACTAATTGAGTGTCCGGCCGCCTCATGTCGGCAAACGACTGCTTAAGCGAGTTGACGCTATCCCGTAATTCCACAAATAAAGGCATCCATTCTGGTGTCGACCCCCTAGAAGGTGACATCCTCATATTTGGCAATTGCTCCGCCTCCACACCAATAACGTCCTCATACATGTCGACACACACGTACCGACACACAGCAGACACACAGGGAATGCTCTATACGAAGACAGGACCCACTAGCCCTTTGGGGAGACAGAGGGAGAGTCTGCCAGCACACACCAAAAAGCGCTATATATGACAGGGATAGCCTTATGATTAAGTGCTCCCTTATAGCTGCTTTTATATTAATATATTGCCATTTATTTTGCCCCCCCTCTCTGTTATACCCTGTTTCTGTAGTGCAGTGCAGGGGAGAGACCTGGGAGCCTTCCTGACCAGCGGAGCTGTGACAGAAAATGGCGCCGTGTGCTGAGGAGATAGGCCCCGCCCCTTTTCCGGCGGGCTCGTCTCCCGCTATTTAGTACATTTAGGCAGGGGTAAATATCTCCATATAGCCTCTGGGGCTATATGTGAGGTATTTTTAGCCTTTTTAAAGGTTTACATTTGCCTCCCAGGGCGCCCCCCCCCCAGCGCCCTGCACCCTCAGTGACTGCCGTGTGAAGTGTGCTGAGAGGAAAATGGCGCACAGCTGCAGTGCTGTGCGCTACCTTAAGAAGACTGCAGGAGTCTTCAGCCGCCGATTCTGGACCTCTTCTTGCTTCAGCATCTGTGAGGGGGCCGGCGGCGTGGCTCCGGTGACCATCCAGGCTGTACCTGTGATCGTCCCTCTGGAGCTTCATGTCCAGTAGCCAAGAAGCCAATCCATCCTGCACGCAGGTGAGTTCACTTCTTCTCCCCTCTGTCCCTCGTTGCAGTGATCCTGTTGCCAGCAGGAATCACTGTAAAATAAAAAACCTAAGCTAAACTCTCTAAGCAGCTCTTTATGAGAGCCACCTAGAATTGCACCCTTCTCGGCCGGGCACAAAAATCTAACTGGAGTCTGGAGGAGGGTCATGGGGGGAGGAGCCAGTACACACCACCTGACCTGTAAAAGCTTTACTTTTGTGCCCTGTCTCCTGCGGAGCCGCTATTCCCCATGGTCCTTTCAGGAACCCCAGCATCCACTTAGGACGATAGAGAAATAACCTTTTTGGAAAGGCCCTTGTGAGCTAGGATGTTCCGCCCAACCTCCATACCGTCAAACGAAGTCGCCGTAAGTCCGGGTAGATGAACGGTCCTTGTTGAAGAAGATCTCTTCTTAGTGGTAGAGGCCAAGTGTCTTCGACGCACATGGCCAGAAAATCCGCGTACCACGCCCTCCGAGAATTGCCCGGACTCCCAGGTTTCTGATGCGCTTGAGCACCCTGGGGAGTAACGGAATCGGAGGAAACAGGTAGACCAGCTGGTAAGGCCAAGGCGACATCAGTGCATCCACTGCCGTCGTCTGAGGTTCCCTGATTCGTGAGCAATACCAGGGAAGTTTCTTGTTGTGTCGAGAAGCCATCATGTCGATTTGCGGGCAGCCCCACCGGTTGATGACCTGCTGGAACACCTGCTGGTGTAGTCCCCACTCCACCAGGTGGAGATCGTGACAAACTCAGGATGTCCACTTCCCAGATGTCCACACCCGGAACGAAGATTGCCGACATTGCTCTTGCATTTCTTTCCACCCAGAGGAGTATCTCTGACACCTCTTGCATGCAGGCTCTGCTTTTTGTCCCTCCTTGTCGATTGATATACACCACTGCTGTGGCGTTGTCCGACTGTACCTGGATCGCGTGATCCTTGAGCAGAGGAGAGGCCTGAAGCAGAGCATTGTAGATCACCCGAAGTTCCAGAATGTTAATCGGAAGGAGGCTTTCGTGGGCTGACCACCTGCCCTGGAACTGCGCCCCTTGAGTGACAGCTCCCCATCCTTGTAGACTCGCATCTGTGAGGAGGGTCTAATCCTGAATTCCGAAACTCCGGCCCTCCAGTAGATTGGAGGACTGCAGACACCACAGGAGGGAAATCCTAGCCTGAGGCGACAGCTGTATCATCCGGTGCATCTGAAGATGTGAACCAGACCATTTGCTCAGGAGATCCAGCTGAAAAGTTCAGGCATGGACTCTGCCATATTGGATAACCTCATAGGAGGCGACCATCTTCCCCAACAATCTTATGCAAAGACAGATGGACACTCGAGCAGGTCGGAGTACCATGTGGACCATCTCCTGAAATGTTCTCGCCTTGTCCTCTGGTAGGAACACCTTCTGGGCCACAGTATCCATCAACATCACCAGGAACAGAAGCCGCTGAGTCGGCCCCAGGTGGGACTTTTGTTAATTGAGAATCCACCCATGGCGTGACAGAAGTTGGATAGTGCGGTCGATATGGAGCAACAAAAGCTCCCTGGATCTTGCTTTGATCAGAAGGTTGTCCAGTTAAAGAACAATTTGACTCTTTGGACCCGGAACTGGAACATCATCTCCGCCATCAACTTTGTGAACACCCTCGGAGCTCTGGACAGGACAAAGGGCAGTGCCTGGAATTGAAAGTGATTGTCCAGCAGCGCAAACCGCAGGTACGCCTGAGGAGGCGGCCAAATCGGAATATGGAGGTAGGCATCCTTGATATCCAAGGAGACCATGAATTCCTGTTCTTCCAGGCCCGCAATCATTGCTGGCAGGTATTCCATTTTGAACTTGAACACCTTCAAGTAAGGATTCAAGGATTTTAGATTCAAAATGGTTCTTTCCGAACCTTCCGGTTTCGGCACCACAAACAGGTTTGAGTAGAATCCTTTGCCGCTTTGTGGTATTGGTACTGGAACAATGACGTGGGACTGGCCCAACTTTAGGATGGCCTGTTGCAACGTAACTTGCATATCCTCCAAAGCTGGTAAGCTTGATTTGAAAAATCGGTGGGGAGGAGTACTGCCGAACTCCAGCTTGTAGCCCTGAGAAACGAGATATGTGACCCAGGTACCCTGGCAGGAAGCCCCCCAGATGCGGCTGACGTGACGCAGTCGAGCTCCCACCTTGAGATCCCCTCGGGGTGGGTGGGCACAGTTATGCTGAGGCCTTAAAGGACTGGACAGGCGACCCCGGGTAGAAGCATCTCGCTGGCGGGGCCCGAGGGGAGAAACGTGGATTTCCCAGCTGTAACTTTGGAAATCCAGGTATCCAATTCAACCCCAAAGAGCCATTCCCCAGAAAAATGGAGGGATTCTACACTATTTTTGGATTCTGCATCCGCAATCCACTGACGCAACCACAAGGCCCTGCGCTCCGACATTGCCATGGCAGAAGTCCTAGCATTAATGTTCACCATCTCCTTGAGCGAATCACAGAGGACACTTGTAATGTCCTAAATGTGTTTTTGGAGGGTCACCCTAGTGACCAAGGGCATATCCCCCGAGAGGCCCCCTGAATTTGAGTGGCCCAGGAATGAATGGCATGGGTCATCCAACAACCCACAATGACTGGCCTTTGCAATATACCTGCTGCCATGTAAATAGATTTGAGTGTAGTCTCTATTTTCTTATCCCCAGGATCCTTTATTGTAAAGGAGCCCGGGGCAGGCAGCACCACCTTTTTGGACAGTAGAGAGACTGAAACATAAACCCCTGGAGGTTCCTCCCAACATTTTTTGGACACTTGGAATTTTTTGTCTGGATTTTTCCAGGCCAGCTTGCATAGGTCATATAACTCTGCAGAATCAGGGAAAGTGACATTAGGCTTGTTTTGTGTAAAGAAAAACGACTGCTGTGACGTAGCATCCTCTAGAGGGAGCTTTAACGTATAGCCAGATTTAGGGGTTCAGTACCCCGAGCAGATTCGGGATCCCCACTAACGAGGTCCAAGTCCTCCCCCTCCTCCTGTATATCCTCATCTGTGTCAGAGAGTAGTGAAGGTAAACCACGCTTTTGTGGTCCTGCATGAGAGGAGGGGGGCTGTGCCGCATTTGCCCTAGCAGCTAAATCTGCAACAGCCTGTTGTAGTAGCTGAGTTTTCTGTACATTAGCAGTGAGCTGGGATGACATATCCGACATCATAGTTTTAACAGACCCTAGCCAGTGGGGCTCGGGACCCTCTCTCCCAGCCCCTTCACGGATTTGTGAAGATTGGCAGCATTGTTCATATGAAACAGAATCAGATAATAATGGAGAGAATCTGGTGTGGCATACATTGCACAGCTTGTGTTTACCCATGTTTCACAGTAAGCACAATAACATACACATACACCTAGACAGTTATATTGCAAGCCTGCCCTACTGTATGTGAGAGAAGACACACAGAGAGAAGGACACCAGCACACCCTTAGTTGTACAGCCCCAGTGAGGCTGTCAGCTAACTATATCACAGTAAACACTAACAAATTCTGTCCTGTAGAGGACCCAGATAGTGTACAATAGCGGCTCTCCCCCAATGCTACATCCTGTATCAGATATCCAGCGTGGCTGATTAGTTAGGAAGCGCTGTGTGTGCTGTGGATGACTGCAGTCAGCAGAGGAAGGCGTCAAAATGCCTCTGGTCCTGCTCTGAGGAAGCTCCACCCACTCCAATGGCGCTGGAGCTATAGTGAAATATTGTACTGGCAAAGTCTCCTTTCAGATTAAAAACATCACAACAAGTGCTAGTCTAAGCAGTTTTGTGCCAGTCTACACAGGGGACCTCACGCCGCGCCTGCGTTCAGCCGCACAGTGAACTGGGGGAATCCTCTAGCGGGGCCCCCCGGTTTGTACTCACCACAGATGTCACCTTCAGGCAGTGTCAGGGGTGTGCGGCGTACTGCGGCTGTGACAGCCAAGGCGCAGTGCCCTATTGAACAACAACCCCTGAGGACGGTGGTCCTACAGCGGGGAAGCGGCTCTTCACCTCGTAAATCCGGTGACCGCTGCCCCCCCCCCAGCTCCCATCAGAAGGTATGCCATCAGAAGGGGGGCTGGGGTTAAGGGAAGGTTAGGCATCAAGTGGGGAGAGTTAGGTTTAGGCAGCGGGGGGAAAGGATGGTTAGGGTTAGGCACCCAAAAGGGAGGGTTAGGGTAGGGAGTAGGGAACAGGTGAGGGCTTACTGGGGGGCTGTCGGGATACTGATGGACGTGATGCCACTGTAAGTATTCTGACCGCCGGCATCCCATCCATCGGAAAATCATACTGAACCCGTGCATTACACCCTTATTTTTGGGTGTTGCATTATAGGATCTACTTTTCTTGTGTGAATTATTCTACTCAACTCTATTTCTGTAGAAATTTATAAAATGAAAATTGTGGGATGTTAAAGCATTTTCTTAATCTTGCCTCCATTCCATATAATATTTTTAGGTCTACTGGAACATTTTGAAGATAATAATAAGATTTTACTTACCGGTAAATCTATTTCTCGTAGTCCGTAATGGATGCTGGGGACTCCGTAAGGACCATGGGGAATAGACGGCTCCGCAGGAGACATGGGCACTTTAACAAAGAATTTAGATTCTGGTGTGCTCTGGCTCCTCCCTCTATGACCCTCCTCCAGACCTCAGTTAGAGAAACTGTGCCCGGAAGAGCTGACAGTACAAGGAAAGGATTTTGGCAATCCAGGGCAAGATTCATACCAGCCACACCAATCACACCGTATAACTTGAGATAAACATACCCAGTCAACAGTATGAACATTAACAGAGCAACAGGTCAACCCTGATGCAACCATAACATAACCCTTATTTAAGCAATAACTATATACAAGCATTGCAGAAGAAGTCCGCACTTGGGACGGGCGCCCAGCATCCACTACGGACTACGAGAAATAGATTTACCGGTAAGTAAAATCTTATTTTCTCTAACGTCCTAGTGGATGCTGGGGACTCCGTAAAGACCATGGGGATTATACCAAAGCTCCCAAACTGGCGGGAGAGTGCGGATGACTCTGCAGCACCGATTGAGCAAACACAAGGTCCTCCTCAGCCAGGGTATCAAACTTGTAGAACCTTGCAAAAGTGTTTGACCCTGACCAAGTAGCCGCTCTGCAAAGCTGTAATGCTGAGACCCCTCGGGCAGCCGCCCAAGAAGAGCCCACCTTCCTAGTGGAATGGGCCTTAACTGATTTTGGCAGCGGTAATCCAGCCGCAGAATGAGCCTGCTGAATCGTGTTACAAATCCAGCGAGCAATAGTTTGCTTTGAAGCAGGAGCACCAATCTTGTTGGAAGCATACAGGATAAACAAGGACTCCGTTTTCCTGACCCTAGCCGTTCTGGCTACAAAACCTTCAAAGCCCTGACCACGTCAAGTAACTCGGAATCCTCCAAGTCAGTAGTAGCCACAGGCACCACAATAGGTTGGTTTATATGAAAGGATGAAACCACTTTCGGCAGAAATTGTGGACGGGTCCGCAATTCTGCTCTATCCGCATGGAAAACCAGATAGGGGCTTTTATGTGACAAAGCCGCCAACTCTGACACACGCCTAGCTGAAGCCAAGGCTAATAGCATGACCACCTTCCAGGTGAGATATTTCAACTCCACCGTTTTGAGTGGTTCAAACCAGTGGGATTTCAGGAAACTCAACACCACGTTAAGCTCCCAAGGTGCCACTGGAGGCACAAAAGGGGGCTGAATATGCAGCACTCCCTTTACAAACGTCTGAACTTCAGGTAGAGAAGACAACTCCTTTTGAAAGAAAATGGATAGGGCCGAAATCTGGACCTTAATGGAACCCAATTTTAGGCCCAAATTCACTCCGGACTGTAGGAAGTGAAGGAACCGGCCCAGCTGGAATTCCTCCATAGAAGTATTCCTGGCCTCACACCAAGCAACATATTTTCGCCATATACGGTGATAATGTTGGGCTTGCACGTCCTTCCTAGCCTTTATCAGCGTAGGAATGACCTCATCCGGAATGCCTTTCTCTGCTAGGATCCGGCGTTCAACCGCCATGCCGTCAAACGCAGCCGCGGTAAGTCTTGGAACAGACAGGGCCCCTGTTGCAACAAGTCCTGTCTTAGAGGAAGAGGCCACGGGTCCTCTGTGAGCATTTCTTGCAGATCTGGATACCAAGTCCTTCGTGGCCAATCTGGAACAATGAGTATTGTTCTCACTCCTCTTTTTCTTATTATCCTCAGCACCTTTGGTATGAGAGGAATAGGAGGAAATACATAGACCGACTGGAACACCCACGGTGTCACCAGGGCGTCTACAGCTATCGCCTGAGGGTCTCTTGACCTGGCGCAATACCTCTGTAGCTTTTTGTTGAGGCGGGATGCCATCATGTCCACCTGAGGCAGTTCCCACCGACTTGTAATCTGTGCGAAGACTTCCTGATGAAGTCCCCACTCTCCCGGGTGGGGGTCATGTCTGCTGAGGAAGTCTGCTTCCCAGTTGTCTACTCCCGGGATGAACACTGCTGACAGTGCGCTTACGTGATTCTCCGCCCAGCGGTGATGTCTGACTGAATCAGAACCGGTTGGTCGCGAAGCAGGGTCTCCGCTTGACGAAGGGCGTTGTATATGGCCCTTAGTTCCAGGATGTTGATGTGAAGGCAAGTCTCTTGACTTGACCACAGTCCTTGGAAATTTCTTCCCTGTGTGACCGCACCCCAACCTCGGAGGCTTGCGTCCGTGGTCACCAGGACCCAGTCCTGAATGCCGAATCTGCGGCCCTCGAGAAGGTGAGCGCTCTGCAGCCACCACAGGAGCGACACCCTGGCCCTGGGGGATAGGGTGATTAACCGATGCATCTGTAGATGTGACCCGGACCACTGGTCCAGTAGGTCCCTTGGAAAGTCCTCGCATGGAACCTGCCGAAGAGAATGGCCTCGTATGATGCCACCATCTTTCCCAGGACTCAAGTGCAGTGATGCACAGACACCTGTTTCAGATTTAATAGGTTCCTGACCAGAGTCATGAGTTCCTGAGCTTTCTCTATCGGGAGATAAACCCTTTTCTGGTCTGTGTCTAGGATCATGCCCAGGAAAGGCAGACGAGTCGTAGGGACCAACTGCGACTTCGGAATATTTAGAATCCAGCCGTGTTGCCGTAACACTTCCAGAGAAAGTGTTACACTGATCAGCAACGGCTCTCTTGATCTCGCCTTTATGAGATCGTCCAAGTATGGGATAATTGTGACTCCTTGCTTCCGCAGGAGTACCATCATTTCCGCCATTACCTTGGTAAATATTCTCGGTGCCGTGGAGAGACCAAACGGCAACGTCTGAAATTGGTAATGACAATCCTGTACCACAAATCTGAGGTACGCCTGATGCGGCGGAATAATGGGTACATGAAGGTATGCATCCTTTATGTCCAGAGACACCATAAAATACCCCCCTTCCAGGCTTGCGATAACCGCTCTCAGCGATTCCATCTTGAACCGGAACCTTTTCAGGTACATGTTCAGGGATTTTAAATTCAATACGGGTCTGACCGAACCGTCCGGTTTCAGGACTACAAACATGGTCGAATAATAACCCCTTCCTTGTTGAAGGAGGGGAACCTTGACCACCACCTGTTGAAGATACAATTTTTGAATTGCAGTTAACACTAATTCCCTCTCGTGGGGGAAAGCTGGCAGGGCCGATTTGAGGTAACGGTGAGGGGGCATCTCTTCGAATTCCAGCTTGTATCCCTGAGACACAATCTCTATTGCCCAGGGATCCAACTGGGAGTGAACCCACTTGTGGCTGAAATTCCGAAGACGCGCCCCCCACCGGGCCTAGCTCCGCCTGTGGAGCACCAGCGTCATGCGGTGGATTTTGTAGAGGCCGGGGAGGACTTCTGTTCCTGGGAACTAGCTGTGTTGTGCAGCTTCTTTCCTCTGCCCCTGCCTCTGGCAAGAAAGAACGCACCTCGAACTTTGTTTTTCTGAGATCGAAAGAACTGCATTTGATAATACGGTGCTTTCTTAGGCTGTGAGGAAATATATGGAAAATAATTTGATTTTCCAGCAGTAGCTGTGGAGACCAGCTCCGAGAGACCCTCCCCAAACAATTCCTCACCCTTGTAAGGTAAAACCTCCATATGCCTTTTTGAGTCTGCATCACCTGTCCATTGCCGAGTCCATAGGACCCTTCTGGCAGAAATAGACATAGCATTGATTCTAGAACCCAGCAGACTAATGTCTCTTTGAGCATCTCTCATATATAGGACAGCGTCCTTAATATGCCCCAGGGTCATTAAAATAGTATCCTTGTCTAAGGTATCAAGTTCCTCAGATAGGGTATCCGTCCATGCTGCTACAGCACTACACACCCAGGCCGACGCGATTTCTATCCGCAGCATCTTTGAGGGTAGCCGTATCCTGTGACGGCAGGGCTACCTTCTTGGACAAGCGCGTTAACGCCTTGTCCACCCTAGGGGAGGATTCCCAGCGTAACCTGTCCGTTGCTGGGAAAGGATACGCCATAAGAATCCTTTTGGAAATCTGCAGTTTTTTATCTGGAGATTCCCAAGCCTTTACACATAACTCATTTAGCTCATGTGAGGGGGGAAATGTTACCTGTGGCTTCTTTTCCCCATACATATGAACCCTCCCGTCAGGGACTGGGGTTTCCTCTGTGATGTGCAACACATCCTTAATTGCTATAATCATATAACGGATGGATTTAGCCAATTTTAGCTGTAACTTTGCATCATCGTAATCGACACTGGAGTCAGAATCCATGTTGGTATCTGTGTCAACAATTTGGGATAGTGGGCGCTTCTGAGACCCTGACGGCCTCTGCGACATAGGATCAGGCATGGGCAGGGACCCTGACTGTCCTAAGGCTTCAGTTTTTTCTAACCTTTTATGTAAGGAATTCACACTATCATTTAAAACCTCCCACATATACAACCAATCAGGTGTCGGTGCCGTCGGCAGAGACACAACATTCATTTGCTCCCGCTCTGCTTCCACATAGCCTTCCTCATCAGACATGTCGACACAAGCGTACCGACACACCACACACACAGGGAATGCCCTTTTCGAAGACAGTTCCCCCACAAGGCCCTTTGGAGAGACAGGGAGAGAGTATGCCAGCACACACCCCAGCGCTATTATGTCCCAGGAATCACACAGTAACTTAGTGTTAACCCAGTAGCTGCTGTATATTATGTTTTTGCGCCTAATTTATGTGCCACCCTCTCTTTTTACCCTCTTCTACCGTGAATCTGCAGGGGAGAGCCTGGGGAGCTTCCTCTCAGCGGAGCTGTGGAGAAAAAATGTCGCTGGTGAGTGCTGAGGGAGAAGCCCCGCCCCCTCGACGGCGGGCTTCTGTCCCGCTCAAATATACATTTTCTTGGCGGGGGCTCATACATATATATAGTGCCCAACTGTATATATGTGTACTTTTTGCCAAAAGAGGTCCATATGCTGCCCAGGGCGCCCCCCCCTGCGCCCTTACAGTGACCGGAGTCTGTGAGGTGTGTGGGAGCAATGGCGCACAGCTGCAGTGCTGTGCGTTACCTCATGTGAAGAACGGAGTCTTCTGCCGCCGATTTCGAAGTCTTCTTGCTTCTCATACTCACCCGGCTTCTGTCTTCCGGCTCTGCGAGGGGGACGGCGGCGCAGCTCCGGGAACGGACGGCGAGGGTGAGATCCTGCGTACGATCCCTCTGGAGCTAATGGTGTCCAGTAGCCTAAGATGCAGGACCTAACTTCAGAGAGTTGGGCTGCTTCTCTCCCCTCAGTCCCACGATGCAGGGAGTCTGTTGCCAGCAGAGCTCCCTGAAAATAAAAAACCTAACAAAATACTTTCTCACAGCAAGCTCAGGAGAGCTCACTGAACAGCACCCAGCTCGTCCGGGCACAGTCTCAAACTGAGGTCTGGAGGAGGGTCATAGAGGGAGGAACCAGAGCACACCAGAATCTAAATTATTATTATTTATTTTATTAACAGTTTCTTATATAGCGCAGCAAATTCCGTTGCGCTTTACAATTTGAAATAACAATAACAAACTGGGTGATAACAGTCATAGAGGTAGGAAGGCCCTGCTCGCAAGCTTACAATCTATAGGGAAATAGGCATATGTACACAAGGAAAGGTGCTATCTTCTGCATAGAATGAGAAGACATGTGAGGATATGTGTGGACTGTACAGAGTGGATGTAATTTGATAGGAAGGTTTATGAAAGTCATGTGGGTGGTTCAGGAATTTGATACGCTTGCCTAAAGAGGTGAGTTTTGAGGGAACGCTTGAAGGTTTGGAGACTAGAGGAGAGTCTTATTGTGCGTGGTAGGGCATTCCACAGAGTGGGTGCAGCCCGATGAAAGTCCGGCAGTCGTGAGTGGGAGCGAGTAATGAGTGTGGATGAGAGACGCAGGTCTTGTGAAGAGCGAAGAGGTCGGGTTGGGAGATATTTTGTGATAAGCGAAGTGATGTACGTTGGTGTAGTTTGGTTAATGGCCTTGTGTGTGAGTAAAAGTATTTTATATTGAATGCGGTAGAGTACAGGTAACCAATGGAGGGACTGACAGAGTGGATCTGCAGACGATGAACGTCTAGCGAGGAAGATAAACCTCGCCGCTGCATTCAGAATGGATTGTAGTGGTGAGAGTCTATTTTTGGGAAGACCAGTTAGGAGACTATTGCAATAATCAATGCGGGAGATAATGAGAGCGTGGATTAGAGTTTTAGCAGTGTCTTGTGTAAGGTATGGTCGTATTTTGGATATGTTTTTTAGATGCATGTAACATGATCTTGAGACAGATTGAATGTGGGGAACAAAGGATAGATCAGAGTTAAGGATGACACCTAGGCAGCGAGCTTGTGGGGTAGGGTAGATAGTCGAGTTTTCAACAGTGATAGAGATATCAGGTTGGTACCTACTATTGGCCGGTGGAAATATAATTAACTCTGTCTTTGAAATATTCAGTTTGAGGTGGCGAGATGTCATCCAGGATGAGATGGCAGAAAGGCATTCAGTGACACGGTCCAGTACAGATAGGGACAAGTCAGGGGAGGATAGGTAGATTTGAGTATCATCTGCGTACAGATGATACTGAAAACCAAAAGAGCTGATTAGTTTACCAAGATATGAGGTATAGATAGAGAAAAGCAGAGGACCCAAGACTGAGCCTTGCGGTACTCCAACTGAAAGAGGTAGCGAAGAGGAGGTAGATTCAGAGAAGCGAACACTGAAGGAGCGATTAGATAGGTACGATAGGAACCAAGAAAGGGCTGTGTCTTTAAGACCTAGGGATTGTAGTGTCTGTATGAGAAGAGAGTGGTCTACAGTGTCAAATGCAGCAGATAGATCTAGAAGAATAAGTAGTGAGTAGTGGCCTTTAGACTTCGTAGTGACCAAATCATTAACCACTTTAGTCAGTGCTGTCTCTGTGGAATGTTGGGAATGGAAGCCTGACTGAAGTGGGTCCAACAAAGTGTATGAGTTAAGAAAGTGTGTGAGTCGAGTGTAGGCAAGTCTCTCAAGTAGCTTAGAGAGACAAGGGAGCTGAGAGATAGGGCGGTAGTTTGAGAGAGCATTAGGGTCAGAATTTTGTTTTTTGTAAAATGGGAGTAATCACTGCATGCTTGAAGAGTGAAGGAAAAATACCAGTAGAGAGAGAGAGAGATTACAGATGTTAGTTAAGGTAGGGATGAGCACCAGAGACAGAGCTTTACTTATTTGTGAGGGTAAAGGATCAAGAGGAGAGGTAGTAGAGAAGCAGGATGAGAAGAGTGATGATACTTCATCTTCATTTGTGGGATCAAATGAAGAAAGAGTGCCAGAGGGTTCAGGTAAAGAACGGAGCAGGTCACTGGCTGCCGAAGAGCATACCATTTCATCTCGGATCTTATCAATCTTCTCCTTGAAGTAGGAGCAAGATCCTGTGCCTTGATAGTGGCTGGTGGGGTAGGTGCGGGAGGATTCAGAAGTGATTTAAATGTATTAAAGAGTCGTTTGGGGTTAGAGGCTTGAGCAGAGATAAGAGTTTGTAAGAGATTCTTTCTTAAAGTGCCCATGTCTCCTGCGGAGCCGTCTATTCCCCATGGTCCTTACGGAGTCCCCAGCATCCACTAGGACGTTAGAGAAAAACACAAAATATGTTGTAAAATTCTATCAGTTGATCATAAAATGTATATGGGAAGCTTTACACTTCAAGTATTGCAAATAAAGCCTGTTTTATTTTCAAATATCTAAGATGGAACACTGATCTGTAAGATTGTAAAGAGCTGTGAAACACGAAAAATACACATATTGCCTAACATTGCAGAACCACATTATAGCCACAGAAAGCCATGCAAATGTAAAGCACATTTAAACATTTCACAACGTGGCCACCTATGTGCCATGCTTTACACATTACATACCTGTTATATTTTAGGCATTTCCATCATCTGCAGAGAAATGAAAATACGCTTGTTAGCTTTTACTGTAATGAAGCAAATGTACAAAACATGGCGGGAACTGTGCATCTTCATAAACACAGCCAGCTGCAAATGTTACTATAAGTTTGAAAAAAATATGTGCATGATAGTGTGTGTAAATTTAATAGGAATATGTATGTAATACAAAACTTATGAATAAATAGTTATTTGCATGTTTATTATAATAAAGTGTAACCACATAAACCCATTTCCTTTGACATAGAAGTTCTCAGGGTTAGACTGACCCACAGGGACCCACCTCCTTCTCCAGGGATCCAGTTCTAGACTGTGCACTTGAACTTTACGTTATACATGTGTTACATACTGCACAGGACTATGGGATATTTTCTACAGTGCATTGCTGCTATTAATCCGGTACAGTATTTACTATACATATTTATCAAGGGGCCCACACCATGCAATCTATAATGGTTAGGCTAACCAATGTGGTGGCTTGCCACACCTCCTCTTAAGACTGGCCACAACACTAAACATGGGTCCCTACTACTCTATTCCCCCGATGGGCCCTTCATGCCCCAGTCTGACACTGGAAGTTCTTCTGTACTTCCTGTCTGGTTTCATTTGGAGATGTAACATACAATTTTACAGATATGGCTTGCCTTAAATTACTATTTAGTGTCACACAGACACAGTTTGAATTAAACAAAGAAATAAAAATAATTAAAAGGTTTAATTTCTAATTAAACTATGTATTGCCCTTCAGATAGGATTTAGTAAATTTACCCTTACTCAACTACTACATCTTTTACAGAAATCCATTCCAAAACAAGTAACTCTTGGAATGCCCGACTATGGTGGGGGATCCTGGGATTTAGGGCCAAAAACGGCCGGGATTCAATCCCGGGATTGGAAGCTCCAATCCCGGGGATTGAGGGACCAGCGTTGAGCGTCCACAGGACGCTCAGACGCTGCCCGGCTTCCTCCTTTCGGCTCCACAGCGCAGCGTGAGAGGTCACGCTGCACCGTCACACGCTGCTGGGAGCCGCCAGAGAATGTTCCCCCACCTGCCCGCCCACGGTCTATGGTGAGTTATGTGTGCGGGGCGGACACATAGCTAAAAGCCAATCCCGGGATTGGCTTCCCTACTCCCGACCTCTGTTTTCTCACTGCAGCTTGATGTGCGGCAGCTTGCAGTCATACAGACTGAACCGAAGTTTGCTGTCTTGCCACTCTATACACAGTTCAACCTCTGTATACAGAAACATAAGGCAGGATGTAATGGCGTCTGAGATTGCCAGAGGTGCGGGATGCCAGGCATGGTTTTGCCTTGTAAGTGATTGCCCCTTTAAAAAAAAGTCAGAGATTGACTCCCATCCCACACCTCCAGCGATCTTGGACGCCATTACATCCCCCCGATAGTTCAAACTGTGTCTTTCTGCATAAAGCAATCACACGAGTTGCAGAGACCAGAAGTGCCATGGGTATGAATAAGGCATGTGCTAGTTCCCAGGCACTGGTGGCACTACTCTCTAAAAAGTGCTAGGAAGACAGGAGAAACCTCTCCTTTTCCGGGATCAACAGGAAGCAGCTACACCTGGCTACCTGTATATAATGCGATACTGACGCAACATTGTCAGAGAAGCTGGGATTGAGGAGAGAGCAGGAGAAAGGTAAAGTACTTAGTAAATTACTGGAGTACAATATAGTGCGTGGAATAGGGTAGTGAGGCAGAATGAGGAACATAAGGAGCATAGAGCAGAGCACATTAGAGAAACTGAAGATCATATAGGCCAGGAGGGAGGGTAAAGGGGGACAGTGGCACATAAAACAGAATACATGATGTGGAAGGTATGCAAGGGGCTCAATACATACAGGAAAAGGGGGGGGACGACTTTATGGAAATTAAATATTTGGGAGCACAAAGCATATTAAAGAAATTAACATACATAAGGAGGAGGGGGTAAGTAAAGCAATAATTAAAAAAAAAGTACTGGGGAAGGGTGTGTGGAGAACAATAAAGAATATACATAAATGGGGCAATACAAGGAAAATACAGATTCAGGAGAGGGGTGGTACTCATGTGACCGGCGGTCGGGAGACCGACAGTCGCATGACCTCCTCCACAATCCAGACCCCTCACTATCCCGATGGTCGGCATGCCGACCAACAGGGACTATTTCCACTCGTGGGTGTCCACGACACCCATAGAGTGGGGCTACGGTCGCCACCGAGCCCGCAAAGGGGCTTGCTGCACTCGTCCCGGCGTCGGTATGCTGCCGGGATCCCGGCGTCGGTAAGCTGACCGGCGGTCTCCTGACCGCCGGTCAGCCGTACTACACACCAGCAGAGTACAATACAGCAGGGACGTGCGGTGAGCTAAATAGCTCAGGAGGCACTGCTTAGCACCAGAGCCAGATTTACACGCAATATATGAGCCAAAGCGTACATCTGGGTAGTAGTCACATGTGTAGCAGTATAAACTCCTGGAAATTTGGTGAGTTTTGATCAGATATGTGCGGAAAAGATTGCCAGGTGAGGCACTGCCTCACCTGCCCTAGACTTGTTACTCAAGAGTTTTGGCTATAAAAATGATTAGAATAATACAAGGAAGATATTTCAAACATATTCTTTGTATTTGTCATATACTTTATACAGTCAAAACTCTGCCACAAAACGTTAGTATGACAGGAAAGGCTCTGCCTCACCTTCTTCACCCCACCGCACGTCACTGCAATACAGAACATATGGGTGAGGGTATAAACAAACATGTAAGGGAGAATTCAAATGCAGGGGATATGCCACTGGTAGTGCCTACAGTATATAATGTCTTTAAGGTGTGAACGAAAGCTTGTGATGGTGGACATGATGTACTGTTCTTAAATGGAATACTGATTTGATGCTGATCAAAGACATATAAACATGACTTCTAAAGGAGTAAATATATACAGAAAAAAATAGGATTTTAATTACCTACCGGTAAATCCTTTTCTCGTAGCCCGTAGAGGATGCTGGGGTCCACATTATTACCATGGGGTATGGACGGGTCCACCAGGAGCCATTGGCACTTTAAGAGTTTGAGAGTGTGGGCTGGCTCCTCCCTCTATGCCCCTCCTACCAGACTCACTCCAGAAACTGTGCCCGAGGAGACAGACATCTTCGAGAGAAGGATTATACATAGATAGTGGCGAGATTCATACCAGCTCACACATACAAGGCACATCAAGCTAACGAGCTTGAAAAACTTCAGCAACAGCTGAAACATTACTTACCTAGTAATAATGCAGTACATAACTAACAATAAAGTTGTACTGAACCAGATAACAACTGCAGGAAAACAAAGCGCTGGGCGGGCGCCCAGCATCCTCTACGGACTACGGGAGAAGGATTTACTGGTAGGTAACTAAAATCCTATTTTTTCTTACGTCCTAGAGGATGCTGGGGTCCACATTAGTACCATGGGGATGTACCAAAGCTCCCAGAACGGGAGGGAGAGCGCGGAGGCTCCTGCAGAACTGATTGACTGAACTTCAGATCATCAGGGGCCAAAGTATCGAACTTGTAGAACTTTGCAAACGTGTTTGATCCAGACTAAGCTGCTGCTCGGCAAAGTTTTAATGCCGAGACACCCAGGGCAGCCGCCCAGGAAGACCGCACCTTACGAGTAGAGTGGGCCTTAGGACACGGCAATCCCGCCGTAGAATACGCATGTTGGATAGTGAACCTGATCCAGCGAGAGATAGTCTCCTTAGAAGCAGGACACCCAATTTTCTTGGGATCATATAGGACAAAAAGAGTCCGCTTTTCTGTGACGAGCAGTCCTCTTCACATAGATATTCAGAGCCCTTACCACATCTAAGGACTTAGATGAATATGAGGAGTCAGTAGCAACTGGCACCACAATAGGTTGGTTGATATGAAGTGCCGACACAACCTTCGGAAGAAACTGCTGATGTGTCCGGAGCTCAGCTCTATCTTCATGGAAGATCAAGTAGGGGCTCTTACAAGACAAAGTCCCCAACTCCGACACACATCTAGCAGAAGCTAAGGCCAACAAAGTGACAGCCTTCAACGTAAGAAACTTGACCTCTACCTCTTGCAGAGACTCAACCAGTCAGACTGGAGAAACTGCAACACCACGTTAAGATCCAATGGCGCCGTAGGCGGTACAAAGGTAGGCTGGATGTGCAGAACTCCCTTCAAAAAGGTCTGAACCTCAGGGAAGGCAGCCAATTGTTACTGGAAGAAAATGGATAGGGCCGAAATCTGGACCTTCACAGATCCCAACCTCAGGCCCATATTGACCCCAGCTTGTAGGAAGAGGAGAAACCGTCGCAGTTGAAACTCCACCGTAGGAAACCTCTTGGACTCAAACCAAGACACATTTTTTCCAAATACGATGGTAATGTTTAGACGTTACTCCTTTCCTAGCCTGTATCAGGGTAGGAATAACTTGTTTGGAATGCCCTTCCGAGCTAGTATCAGGCGTTCAACCTCCATGCCGTACAACGTAGCCGTGGTAAGTCCTGATAGGGGAACGGCCCTTGCTGCAGCAGGTCCTCTCGAAGAGGAAGGGGCCTCGGCTCTTCTTGTAGATCCAGAAGGTCCGCGTACCAAGCCCTTCTCGGCCAGTCTGGAGCAATGAGGATCACTTGAACCCGTGTTCTCCTTATGAGCTTTAGGATTCTTGGGATGTGTGGGAGTGGAGGGAGCACGTACACCGACTGGAACACCCTCGGAGACATCAGGGCGTCCACTGCCACTGCCTGTGGGTCCCTCGACCCGGCACAATAACGCAGAAGCTTCTTGTTGAGACGAGAGGCCATCATGTCTATTTGGGGTAATCCCCAAAGGTTCTGTTATGTCTTTGAACACCTCCAGATGGAGACCCCACTTCCCCGGATGGAGATCGTGTCTGCTGAGGAAGTCTGCTTCCCAGTTGTCTACTCCCGGAATAAAGATTGCTGACAGCGCCAATGCGTGTTTTTCTGCCCAAAGGAGGATTCTTGTTACCTCCGCCATGGCAGCTCTGCTCTTCGTTCCGCCCTGTTGGTTTATGTAAGCCACTGTTGTTACGTTGTCAGACTGCACTTGAACGGCACGATTTCTTAGAAGATGGGACGCCTGAAGAAGACCGCTGTATACGGCTCTTGATCGGAAGGCCGACTTCCAGAATTGACCACCTTCCTTGGAAGGTCTCCCCTTGAGTGACTGCGCCCCAGCCCCAGAGGCATGCATCCGTGGTTAGAAGGCGCCATATTCCTGCTCTTCATAGGATTATACTGGCCTGAGGATTGATGTTGGCTGATATCCGGGGACCCCGACAGGCTGAGTGACCAGTGTAGGGTGCAGGCGCTGGCTCAGGGCCCCCCTCACAGCGCCACACAATGTACCACTGAGCCTCCCGGAGCGCAGTTAATACTGCGCTCCTACCCTGATGCCACCATCTTCACACCGGCCCTCCGCTTGCTAGGGGGGTCGGTGTCTCACTCGCCACAATCTTCAGCTCTGCAAGGGGGTGGCGGCATGCTGCTGGGGTGAGCGATCCCCTGTGTCGGGGAACAATCTATCCCCTTTGGAGCTCAGTGTCCAGGCAGCGGAGACAGTGGCTCAGACCCCGCAGGGCGGATACTGCTCCCCCCCTAAGTCACTCGCTGCAGGGAGGCTGTTGCCAGCAGCCTCCCTATAAAACAATAAATTCTAAAAAATAAACTTTTACTAGAGAAACTCTGGAGAGCTCCCCTAGCTGTGATCGGCTCCTCCGGGCACATTTTCTAAATGGGAGTCTGGTAGGAGGGGCATAGAGGGAGATATAGAGGCATAGAGGGAGGAGCCAGCCCACACTCTCAAACTCTTAAAGTGCCAATGGCTCCTGGAGGACCCGTTTATACCCCATGGTACTAATGTGGACCCCAGCATCCTCTACAGTAAACAGAAAATTTATTATGAAATGTAATGGTAATGTTAGTAAAAGGGCTATATAGCTAAATATATAATCAACTTCCTCTCCTAAAAAGGAAAAAAAAAATCACTATGCATGCTGTGCTGCAAAGTGGGACATTTGTCCCCCTAAACAGCTGACTCTGGCCCCTCCAACGAGCTGGGTACGAAATACTGTCAGTCAGGTTCCCAACAGTCAGAAGACCGACAGCAGGATCCCAACAGACAGAATCCCATTTACTCATTTAGGGAAAATACAGTGAATGAGGAAAGGTGACACTGTTTTATGGTGCCATTTTTAAATTACCAAGCACAGTTCTCTCATTTCAGTGTGTACTCCATGAAAATATTGGTGGTGGAGTGATGTTACCAATGTCTCTACACTGTATTTTTTGTGCTTGCATTCTAACTTCTACTTACCTTACTATTGGTGAAGTCTGCAGTAGATGGAGGTATGGTAACTTGCATGCGGAGGAGTGTGGGCTGCTCTGATAGCAGAATAATAGGCAGTCAGGATTACATGAAAAACTGACGGAGCTGATAGGGCATTTTGGTCTCTTTTAAAAGAATGGGTTATAAAAGCCAGTGACTAGTCGAGGCATTACAAGTCTCAGCCAGAGTTCTCAGAAGACATGTAGAGAATGGCGTGGTCTGTTCAGTTTTGTGTGGTCATTAGGATTTCTGTTTTATTTGTTAATAGGAAAACTAGTTTGGTGGTGAACATTACCCCCCCCCCCCCCCCCCGTTAAGCATTTTATGCCAAATGAAGCAGAAAGGGAAAGCTGTAAGACAACACATCTGTATTATATCATTATAATGTACGCATTTCATAAACTAATGCAGTCTACATGTTTAGTGGTGGTGGGTTTGTGAGCAAATTGACATGTTGCCATTAGGCCTGCCTTACAGATGTGTCCTCAAATAATTGCTGCAGATCAGCCCCTCTTGGCATGTCAGGTCTGGTATGACTAAGCTAGCGCCAAGCATCTTTTTGCACCATTTTACCCAAAAATAGGAGTTTTGGTCACTTACACACTTACAGTTGAATCCTATTCTCTCAAGCTGAACATGAGGGAGGGAACACAGTGTTAAGCCAGCCTGCTTGAGAGAAAAAGGATTCTAGGGTAAATTAACAAAAAAAACTAAATTTCTCTTGTAGCAATGCTGGTGGAACAGTGGACAATGGTACATTCAACAGCGCCCACTGGAGAAGAACGCTCAGCAGCTGCATGACAGACTTGTTCTGCTGTAGTCCCGTGTCATGCTGCCCAGGAAGTCGCCACTGCACTACTGGAATGCGCTAACACTGTCTGGTGCTGGTCACCCTGCACTAGTATAGGCTCAAGTGATAACCAAAACACATCCAATGCGCAATGGTCTGCTTTGTAGCCGGCCAACCGTGTCTATGTGCATCAGAAAGAACAAGCAGAGAATCTGTGCAGAGGATAGAAGTTTTGTTCAAAAAAATCCGCAGAGCCAGATCATCGCAGTCCAGGAAGTCACTGGAGGAAAGGCCAGAAAAAAAATACCTGAAAACCCCCCCAAAAAACCCTATTCCTAGTTTAAGTGGAAAGCCGAAACAACTTTCAGCTGAACCATAGGAACTGTACTGAGAACTGCTGTATCATCATGGATATATGATACAGCAAGCAAGTCAAAGCCCCTAACTCGGAAACACGCAGAGTTGAGGAAGAGCCATAAGGACAACCAGGTTTCCAAGTAACAAACTGAAGATCCGCTAAATGTAAAGGCTCAATAGGAGCCTGTTTGAGAGCTGATAGAACTAGATCAAGATAGCACAATGCTACCGGCAGACGAAATGGTGGCTGAATATGCACCACCCCCTGTAAAGAAAAAAAAAAGTTCGGACCTCTGGAAGAAGGGCCAAATACCCATGGAAATAGACTGACAGAGACAAAACCTGTACTTTCAAAGAACCAAGTTTTAATCCAGCTTCCAAACCCTCCTGAAGGCAAAAACAAAACACGAGGCAAAAGTGTGCTGTATGAACTCATCTCTGTTCACACCACATAATCTTGCATTTCCATACTCTGTGGCAACTGCTTGATGAAACCATTTTTCATGCTTGCAACATAGGGGGTCATTCCGAGTTGTTCGCTCGCAAGCTGCTTTTAGCAGCTTTGCACACGCTAAGCCGCCGCCTACTGGGAGTGAATCTTAGCTTATCAAAATTGCGAACGAAAGATTAGCAGAATTGCGAATAGACACTTCTTAGCAGTTTCTGAGTAGCTCCAGACTTACTCGGCATCTGCGATCAGTTCAGTCAGTTTCGTTCCTTGTTTGACGTCACAAACACACCCAGCGTTCGCCCAGACACTCCTCCGTTTCTCCAGCCACTCCCGTGTTTTCCCCAGAAACGGTAGCGTTTTTTCACACACACCCATAAAACGGCCAGTTTCCGCCCAGAAACACCCACTTCCTGTCAATCACATTATGATCACCAGAACGAAGAAAAAACCTCGTAATGCCGTGAGTAAAAAACCTAACTGCATAACAAATTTACTTGGCGCAGTCGCACTGCGGACATTGCGCATGCGCATTAGCGACTAATCGCTCCGTTGAGAGAAAAAATTACCGAGCGAACAACTCGGAATGACCCCCATAGTACGTACTACAAAGGACGAAAAACCTTTAGTTTTCAAAAGCATGGTTTTAAAATACAGGCCGTTAAAACCATCTGAGGAAGGTCCTCGTGTAGAAAAAGTCCTTTTTGTAGCAAGTGGAGACTGCCACTCGGGACCTGCCAACATTGAAAATGTCAGCGTACCACAACCTGCATGGCCAGTCTGGAGCCACTAGGATTACAGTCACCCGTTGATCCTTGATGCGCTCGAGTACCTCAGGCAACACTGGGGTCTGAGAAAACATATTTCAGATGAAAGTCCCATGGAAACATTACGGCATCCACTGTGAAAGGCAGCAGGTCCCTGTATCTCAAACAAAACCATGGAATATTGAAGCTGTGTTGAGAGATCATGAGATCCACTTGCAGAAGGCCCCTCTTCCGAACTAACCGTTGGAAGACCTCTGTATTGAGAAAACATTCCACCGTAAGAAACATGGATCTGTTGAGGAAGTCTGCTTTCCAATTTTCCAGTGGCAAGACAATCTGCTGGAGAGGTGTCGAAGACCACCCCCAGAAACTGAACGCTTTAACAAGGCATTAGGTGAGTAGACACGGAATGAGCAGTCATCCTGTCAGGGATAGGCAAATGGATGCAGCGCATAGGGGAAACAGGCACAGCCTGATACTCCCGCTGAAGCACTAACGCTTCAGCAAGTCAGAGATCGACTGACCCAGAGCATGTGCCAACGCAGTGGCCTCGGACCCCTACACGATACTAGAGCCTGTCTGACAGACAACGCACAATGCCCCAAACTCCACTTCTGCACACAGCAATTAAAGATTACACTGGGTGCAAGTGAAATACAAAGTCATAGTAGAGCTTTTTGCTTTGACGGTTTTGGCTTTGTTCATATTAATCCCCATGCGACCACGCTATATATAGCGGACGCAAGGCAGACAAGTTCTGAGACACAGATATTTAAGTCACAGTTCACTGAGTAACTGCACAATTTCCTAGAACTGCAGAGGCAAAAAAAATATAAATGAAAAATATAAATTCTTAACCTTCCTGAGAGGCAGCCGAGTAAGTTTCACTTTCCACTTTTCAGTGCTGCACAGCAGGAATTACATTACAAGAAAGAGCAGGTGAAACCAGCAGCTGTAGGCTCCATCAACCCACTCCATGGCTGCACTCTCCTTGAAGTGCTACTCCGCTATGAGGGGAAAGCATTTAGTATGCCCCATCAGCCCGACTGCCTGTCTCTGGCACACTCCTATTAGTGAACCACTCTAAGGAAAACCTGGCAAGATGGCAGCACCACCTGGGACAGTGCTGCCGCCCAGCAACTCTAAAAGGGTGAGGGCGTGACCTGTCCCCAGGTCCAGGCGATTTGCACAGAGGCTAGAGCACTGTTGGGGGCCCACTGTCATAGGCACACCCCATCACTGCTGCTCGGCAAGCTGAGAACAGCTCCCTGGAGCCACTGTACTCAAGCTGTGCACTGCTATAAGCCGCACACAGCACCTAACTATAAAGTAAAATAAAATGACAAATAAAAAGCATAAAATAAACTAAGTGAGGGTGCATAACAGCCTCCCAAACATGCCATACTTCTTGAGTCACCTAAAGAACACTGGCATGATGGGACTGAAGAGGGGAGGAGCCCAGAATTTAAGCCGCAGTAGTTTAAGTGCCAAACTCCAGCCAAACCTGCAATCCCGTGGTCTAACCTGATGGGGCTAGTTGGTTTAATGCTAAATTATGGAACAGATCGATTTAGACAACAATATCGGAGACAGTTCCATTACTTTATAATAACACTACCAGACTTATCAAGACACCATCCGATTGTTATATAGGCAGGAGTCTATGGTAGCACCTGTGGTGTCATTAGCCCTAACCAGAATCACTTGCAAGTAAAAAACAAACATTAGTCATTAAAAGACAAAATAAAAAAAAAACAAATGTTAGATACACATGGGTGTTGATTAATAAATCTACAATGTTATATAGTCGACAGTCAATAGGTCTTCACAAAATTGTTAACAGGTTCAAAAGGTTATCACGACAATGGTTTACATTTATTTTTGTTTTTTGGGCCAGATCTTGTATATTTCATGTTATGTGATCCACCATCAGTACAAACATGTATCCTCGCCATGCTTCAGGCAAGATGGCTTGCTAAACTCGCCAGAGGTTACTATTCCCAGTAGATGTCCACGTGGATGGTAAATCAAGCAAATGTCATGTCGACTTTTTGTATGTTGATCTTAAGCACTGGCAATCTATTGTCGATCTATGCACATATTAGTTCTGGATTTTGTGTATTACTGGTTTCCTGGATTTTTTTTAAAAGTAGATTTTCAAGAACGCATAAATTGCCACTAACCACTTAAATGGCACAATCATATGGGATATGATCGCAGCTCAATGAGCTTATACTGACATTAAACATCCCAAGCAACCGTGCACTCCACCACCATTTAGTAGCATTATAAAGACTACAAAGAAAAAAAAAAAAGTAATAATTTCTGTAGTTAAAGAATAGTGTGGCTGTTCAACTAGTTACTCCCCATAAACCATACTTGCCTACCTGACCCTCTCCATGAGGGAGAAAATGCTCTGTTCCTGGACTTTCCTGGTAATGTATGATTGCCATCACCTGTGGTGAAACGCCTTTCTTATCAATTACCCAGCTCACCACAGGTGATGGCAATCATAGATTACCAGGAAAGTCCAGGAACAGAGCATTTTCTCCCTCATGGAGAGGGTCAGGTAGGCAAGTATGTCATAACCCAATAGCCAACAAAAAACCCTATTTCTCTAACGTCCTAAGTGGATGCTGGGGACTCCGTAAGGACCATGGGGAATAGCGGCTCCGCAGGAGACTGGGCACATCTAAAGAAAGCTTTAGGACTAACTGGTGTGCACTGGCTCCTCCCCCTATGACCCTCCTCCAAGCCTCAGTTAGATTTCTGTGCCCGACGAGAAGGGTGCACACTAGGGGCTCTCCTGAGCTTCTTAGTGAAAGTTTTAGTTTAGGTTTTTTATTTTCAGTGAGACCTGCTGGCAACAGGCTCACTGCATCGAGGGACTAAGGGGAGAAGAAGCGAACTCACCTGCGTGCAGAGTGGATTGGGCTTCTTGGCTACTGGACATTGGGGTATATGCAATTGCGGTCGAATTCGCGGCAATTTTCGCCGTTTTTCAAATTCGACCAAATTCGCCAGGTGAATTCCGGAAGGTGGCTTCCGGAATTCACCATATTCAATGAAAAACGGATTCGCCAGGGTCGCGGGCGAAAATCGGCCGATTTGGCGGATTTTGCCGCGATTTTAAAAAACGGGAAAAATCGTGGAAAACCCGAAGAAAAAATGGCGTGGGGTCCCCCCCCAAAGCATAACCAGCCTCGGGCTCTTTGAGCTGGTCCTGGTTCTAAAAATGCAGGGGAAAAATTGGCCAGGGATCCCCCGTATTTTTAAAACCAGCACCGGGCTCTGCGCCTGATGCTGGTGCCAAAAATACGGGGGACAAAAAGAGTAGGGGTCCCCCGTATTTTTAACACCAGCATCGGGCTCCACTAGCTGGACAGATAATGCCACAGCCGGGGGTCACTTTTATGCCGTGCCCTGCGGCCGTGGCATTAAATATCCAACTAGTCACCCCTGGCCGGGGTACCCTCGGATCGTCGGAGACCGTGGCAGTCGGCGTGTCAACATAGGTAAGTATGTGTGTGTCGGTAGTGTGTAATAAAGTTTTACTGTCGACGGTGTGTGTCCTGTTTTTATTTGGGTATTTTTTTCCCAGTAGTACTACAGGTACCAGCGGGCCCGTTTTTCTCCCGCATGCTGGTACTTGTGGTTCTCCAAGTACCAGCCTGCGGGGGAGGCTTGCTGGGACTTGTAGTACTACTGGAAAAAACAATATCTTTTTATTATCACAAAAGGCTATCAGCCCCCCCATCCGCAGCCCATTGGATGGGGGGGGGACAGCCTCGGGCTTCACCCCTGGCCCTTGGGTGGCTGGGGGGGGGGGGACCCCTTGATTGAAGGGGTCCCCACTCCCCCAGGGTACCCCGGCCAGGGGTGACTAGTTGGATATTTAATGCCACGGCCGCAGGGCACGGCATAAAAGTGACCCCCGGCTGTGGCATTATCTGTCCAGCTAGTGGAGCCCGATGCTGGTGTTAAAAATACGGGGGACCCCTACTCTTTTTGTCCCCCGTATTTTTGGCACCAGCACCAGGCGCAGAGCCCGGTGCTGGTTTTAAAAATACGGGGGATCCCCTGTCAATTTTCCCCCCGCATTTTTAGAACCAGGACCAGCTCGAAGAGCCCGAGGCTGGTTATGCTTTGGAGGGGGGACCCCACGCCATTTTTTTTAATGATTTTACCGTTCCAGCATTAAAAAAAAAATAAAAAAAAAATAATATTTTAAAAAAATATATAAATAATATTTGTGCCTCCAAAAAAAAAAAAAAAAAGTACCTAATCCCTTCTAATATAAATAGATCTTCTATTCCCAGAAAAAAAAACATGTTTAAAATTTTTTTATTTGTTTTCACCCTCCAAAGTGTGGCGGATTGAAAATGACGAATTTGCTGTCTAAAAGCCCTGCTGTCGAATTTCCAAACTTGAATGGAATATGCTTTGGTCGAATTGCAGCACTTGTATCATTGCAGAAAAGTCGAATGCGAAAAAAGTCGAATTGACAAAAGTCGAATTCTGAATGTCCGTTTTTTTGCGAAAAAGTACTGTACTGCATAGGCGAATTGATTTTTTGAGGCGAAAACGTTCCGGAATTCGACTTTTTCTGAAATTCGACCGCAATTGCATATACCCCATTAGCTCCAGAGGGACGATCACAGGCCCAGCCTGGATGGGTCCCGGAGCCGCGCCGCCGGCCCCCTTACAGAGCCAGAAGAGCGAAGAGGTCCGGAAAAATCGGCGGCAGAAGACGTTCCTGTCTTCAATAAGGTAGCGCACAGCACTGCAGCTGTGCGCCATTGCTCTCAGCACACTTCATACTCCGGTCACTGAGGGTGCAGGGCGCCCTGAGACGCAATAAAACATGATAAAAATACCTTACATGGCAAAAAATACATCACATATAGCTCCTGGGCTATATGGATGCATTTAACCCCTGCCAGAATATACAGAAAAACGGGAGATAAGGCCACCGAAAAGGGGGCGGAGCCTATCTCCTCAGCACACTGGCGCCATTTTCCCTCACAGCTCAGTTGGAGGGAAGCTCCCTGGCTCTTCAATGCAGTCACTACACTACAGAAAGGGTTAAAAAAAGAGAGGGGGGCACTAATTAGGCGCAGTATTAAAACATACAGCAGCTATAAGGGGAAAAACACTTATATAAGGTTATCCCTGTATATATATATAGCGCTCTGGTGTGTGCTGGCATACTCTCCCTCTGTCTCCCCAAAGGGCTAGTGGGGTCCTGTCCTCTATCAGAGCATTCCCTGTGTGTGTGCTGTGTGTCGGTACGTTTGTGTAGACATGTATGAGGAGAAAAATTATGTGGAGACGGAGCAGAGTGTCTGTAACAGTGATGTCACCACCTAGGGGGTCGACACCTGAGTGGATGAAAATTACGTGACAGTGTCAGCTCTGTATAAAAAAAAAACAGTGGTTGACATGAGACAGCCGGCTACTCAGCTTGTGCCTGTCCAGACGTCTCATAGGCCGTCAGGGGCTCTAAAGCGCCCGTTACCTCAGATGGCAGATACAGACGCCGACACGGATACTGACTCCTGTGTCGACGGTGAAGAGACAACCGTGATTTCCAGTAGGGCCACACGTTACATGATTGAGACAATGGAAAATGTTTTATACATTTCTGATAATACGAGTACCACCAAAAAATAAGAATTTACTTACCGATAATTCTATTTCTCATAGTCCGTAGTGGATGCTGGGGACTCCGAAAGGACCATGGGGAATAGCGGCTCCGCAGGAGACTGGGCACAAAAGTAAAAGCTTTAGGACTAGCTGGTGTGCACTGGCTCCTCCCCCTATGACCCTCCTCCAAGCTTCAGTTAGGATACTGTGCCCGGACGAGCGTACACAATAAGGAAGGATTTTGAATCCCGGGTAAGACTCATACCAGCCACACCAATCACACCATACAACCTGTGATCTGAACCCAGTTAACAGCATGATAACAGAGGAGCCTCTGAAAAGATGGCTCACAACAATAATAATAACCCGATTTTTGTAACTATGTACAAGTATTGCAGACAATCCGCACTTGGGATGGGCGCCCAGCATCCACTACGGACTATGAGAAATAGAATTATCGGTAAGTAAATTCTTATTTTCTCTGACGTCCTAGTGGATGCTGGGGACTCCGAAAGGACCATGGGGATTATACCAAAGCTCCCAAACGGGCGGGAGAGTGCGGATGACTCTGCAGCACCAATTGAGAGAACTCCAGGTCCTCCTCAGCCAGGGTATCAATTTTGTAGAATTTTACAAACGTATTTGCTCCTGACCAAGTAGCTGCTCGGCAAAGTTGTAAAGCCGAGACCCCTCGGGCAGCCGCCCAAGATGAGCCCATCTTCCTTGTGGAGTGGGCATTTACAGATTTTTGGCTGTGGCAGGCCTGCCACAGAATGTGCAAGCTGAATTGTACTACAAATCCAACGAGCAATAGTCTGCTTAGAAGCAGGAGCACCCAGCTTGTTGGGTGCATACAGGATAAACAGCGAGTCAGATTTTCTGACTCCAGCCGTCCTGGAAACACATATTTTCAGGGCCCTGACAACGTCTAGCAACTTGGAGTCCTCCAAGTCCCTAGTAGCCGCAGGCACCACAATAGGTTGGTTCAGGTGAAACGCTGAAAACACCTTAGGGAGAAACTGAGGACGAGTCCTCAATTCCGCCCTGTCCGAATGGAAAATCAGATAAGGGCTTTTACAGGATAAAGCCGCCAATTCTGACACGCGCCTGGCCCAGGCCAGGGCCAACAGCATGACCACTTTCCATGTGAGATATTTTAACTCCACAGATTTAAGTGGTTCAAACCAATGTGACTTTTTGGAACCCAAAAACTACATTGAGATCCCAAGGTGCCACTGGAGGCACAAAAGGAGGCTGTATATGCAGTACCCCTTTTACAACGTCTGAACTTCAGGGACTGAAGCTAGTTCTTTTTGGAAGAAAATTGACAGGGCCGAAATTTGAACCTTAATGGACCCCAATTTCAGGCCCATAGACACTCCTGTTTGCAGGAAATGTAGGAATCGACCCAGTTGAATTTCCTCCGTCGGGCCTTACTGGCCTCGCACCACGCAACATATTTTCGCCAAATGCGGTGATAATGTTTTGCGGTTACATCCTTCCTGGCTTTGATCAGGATAGGGATGACCTCATCCGGAATGCCTTTTTTTCCTTCAGGATCCGGCGTTCAACCGCCATGCCGTCAAACGCAGTCACGGTAAGTCTTGGAACAGACAGGGTCCTTGCTGAAGCAGGTCCCTTCTTAGAGGTAGAGGCCACGGATCCTCCGTGAGCATCTTTTGAAGTTCCGGTTACCAAGTCCTTCTTGGCCAATCCGGAGCCACGAATATAGTGCTTACTCCTCTCCATCTTATCAATCTCAGTACCTTGGGTATGAGAGGCAGATGAGGAAACACATACACTGACTGGTACACCCACGGTGTTACCAGAGCGTCTACAGCTATTGCCTGAGGGTCCCTTGACCTGGCGCAATACCTGTCGAGTTTTTCCCAACGGTTTATAATCATGTGGAAGACTTCTGGGTGAAGTCCCCACTCTCCCGGGTGGAGGTCGTGTCTGCTGAGGAAGTCTGCTTCCCAGTTGTCCACTCCCGGAATTGCTGACAGTGCTATCACATGATTTTCCGCCCAGCGAAGAATCCTTGCAGCTTCTGCCATTACCCTCCTGCTTCTTGTGCCACCCTGTCTGTTTACGTGGGTGACTGCCGTGATGTTGTCCGACTGGATCAACACCGGCTGACCTTGAAGCAGAGGTCTTGCTAAGCTTAGAGCATTGTAAATGGCCCTTAGCTTCAGGATATTTATGTGAAGTGATGTCTCCAGGCTTGACCATAAGCCCTGGAAAATCCTTCCCTGTGTGACTGCTCCCCAGCCTCGCAGGCTGGCATCCGTGGTCACCAGGACCCAGTCCTGAATGCCGAATCTGCGGCCCTCTAGAAGATGAGCACTCTGCAACCACCACAGGAGGGACACCCTTGTTCTTGGTGACAGGATTATCCGCTGATGCATCTGAAGATGCGACCCGGACCATTTGTCCAGCAGGTCCCACTGGAAAGTTCTTGCGTGGAATCTGCCGAATGGGATTGCTTCGTAGGAAGCCACCATTTTTTTCCAGAACCCTTGTGCATTGATGCACTGAGACTTGGCTCGGTTTTAGGAGGTTCCTGACTAGCTCGGATCACTCCCTGGCTTTCTCCTCTGGGAGAAACACCTTTTTCTGGACTGTGTCCAGGATCATCCCTAGGAACAGAAAACGAGTCGTCGGAACCAGCTGCGATTTTGGAATATTGAGAATCCAATCGTGCTGCCGCAACACTACCTGAGATAGTGCTACACCGACCTCCAACTGTTCCCTGGATCTTACCCTTATCAGGGAATCGTCCAAGTAAGGGATAACTAAAATTCCCTTCCTTCGAAGGAATATCATCATTTCGGCCATTACCTTGGTAAAGACCCTGGGTGCCGTGGACCATCCATACGGCAGCGTCTGAACGGATAGTGACAGTTCTGTACCATAAACCTGAGGTACCCTTGGTGAGAAGGGTAAATTTGGACATGAAGGTAAGCATCCTTGATGTCCCGAGACATCATGTAGTCCCCTTCTTCCAGGTTCGCAATCACTGCTCTGAGTGACTCAATCTTGAATTTGAACCTCTGTATGTAAGTGTTCAAAGATTTTAGATTTAGAATCGGTCTCACCGAGCCGTCCGGCTTCGGTACCACAACAGTGTGGAATAATACCCCGTTCCCTGTTGCAGGAGGGGTACCTTGATTATCACCTGCTGGGAATACAGCTTGTGAATGGCTTCCAAAACTGTCTCCCTGTCAGAAGGAGACCTCGGTAAAGCCGACTTTAGGAAACGGCGAGGGGGAGACGTCTCGAATTCCAATTTGTACCCCTGAGATATCACCTGAAGGATCCAGGGGTCTACTTGCGAGTGAGCCCACTGCGCGCTGAAATTCATTGAGACGGGCCCCCACCGTGTCTGATTCTGCTTGTAAAGCCCCAGCGTCATACTTTGGGCTTGGCAGAGGCGGGAGAGGGTTTCTGTTCCTGGGAATTGGCTGATTTCTGCAGCCTTTTTCCTCTACCTCTGTCACGGGCAGAAATGAGGAACCTTTTGCCCGCTTGTCCACGAAAAGACTGCGCCTGATAATACGGCGTCTTCTCATGTTGAGAGGCGACCTGGGGTACAAACGTGGATTTCCCAGCTGTTGCCGTGGCCACCAGGTCTGAAAGACCGACCCCAAATAACTCCTCCCCTTAATAAGGCAATACTTCCAAATGCCGTTTGAAATACGCATCACCTGACCACTGTCGTGTCCATAACCCTCTACTGGTAGAAATGGACAACGCACTTAGACTTGATGCCAGTCGGCAAATATTCCGCTGTGCATCACGCATATATAGAAATGCATCTTTTAAATGCTCTATAGGCAAAAATATACTGTCCCTATCTAGGGTATCAATATTTCAGTCAGGGAATCCGACCACGCCAACCCAGCACTGCACATCCAGGCTGAGGCAATTGCTGGTCGCAGTATAACACCAGTATGTGTGTAAATACATTTTAGGATACCCTCCTGCTTTCTATCAGCAGGATCCTTAAGGGCGGCCATCTCAGGAGAGGGTAGAGCCCTTACAAGCGTGTGAGCGCTTTATCCACCCTAGGGGGTGTTTCCCAACGCACCCTAACCTCTGGCGGGAAAGGATATAATGCCAATAACATTTTAGAAATTATCAGTTGTTATCGGGGGAAACCCACGCATCATCACACACCTCATTTAATTTCTCAGATTCAGGAAAACTACAGGTAGTTTTTCCTCACCGAACATAATACCCCTTTTTGGTGGTACTCGTTTATCAGAAATGTGTAAAACATTTTTCATTGCCGTGATCATGTAACGTGTGGCCCTACTGGAAGTCACATTTGTCTCTTCACCGTCGACACTGGAGTCAGTATCCGTGTCGGCGTCTATATCTGCCGTCTGAGGTAACGGGCGCTTTAGAGCCCCTGACGGCCTATGAGACGTCTGGACAGGCACAAGCTGAGTAGCCGGCTGTCTCATGTCAACCACTGTTTTTTTTTATACAGAGCTGACACTGTCACGTAATTCCTTCCAACAGTTTATCCACTCAGGTGTCGACCACCTAGGGGGTGACATCACTATTACAGGCAATCTGCTCCGTCTCCACATCATTTTTCTCCTCATACATGTCGACTCAAACGTACCGACATACAGCACACACACGGGGAATGCTCTGATAGAGGACAGGACCCCACTAGCCCTTTGGGGAGACAGAGGGAGAGTTTGCCAGCACACACCAGAGCGCTATATATATACAGGGATAACGTTATATAAGTGTTTTTCCCCTTATAGCTGTTGTATCTTTAATACTGCGCTTAATCAGTGCCCCCCCTCTCTTTTTTAACCCTTTCTGTAGTGTAGTGACTGCAGGGGAGAGCGAGGGAGCTTCCCTCCAACGGAGCTGTGAGGGAAAATGGCGCCAGTGTGCTGAGGAGATAAGGCCGCCGATAAGGGGGCGGAGCCTATCTCCCGTTTTTCTATGTATACTGGCAGGGGTTAAATGCATCCATATAGCCCAGGAGCTATATGTGATGTATTTTTTGCCATCTAAGGTATTTTTATTGCGTCTCAGGGCGCCCCCCCAGCGCCCTGCACCCTCAGTGACCGGAGTGTGAAGTGTGCTGAGAGCAATGGCGCACAGCTGCGGTGCTGTGCGCTACCTTATTGAAGACAGGACGTCTTCTGCCGCCGATTTTCCGGACCTCTTCTGCTCTTCTGGCTCTGTAAGGGGGACGGCGGCGCGGCTCTGGGACCCATCCATGGCTGGGCCTGTGATCGTCCCTCTGGAGCTAATGTCCAGTAGCCTAAGAAGCCCAATCCACTCTGCACGCAGGTGAGTTCGCTTCTTCTCCCCTTAGTCCCTCGATGCAGTGAGCCTGTTGCCAGCAGGACTCACTGAAAATAAAAAACCTAATTTAAACTTTTACTCTAAGCAGCTCAGGAGAGCCACCTAGATTGCACCCTTCTCGTTCGGGCACAAAAATCTAACTGAGGCTTGGAGGAGGGTCATAGGGGGAGGAGCCAGTGCACACCAGCTAGTCCTAAAGCTTTTACTTTTGTGCCCAGTCTCCTGCGGAGCCGCTATTCCCCATGGTCCTTTCGGAGTCCCCAGCATCCACTAGGACGTCAGAGAAAGGGGTATTATGTTCGGTGAGGGAAAAACTACCTGTAGTTTTCCTGAATCTGAGAAATAAAATGAGGTGTGTGATGATGCGTGGGTTTCCCCCCGATAACAATTGATAATTTCTTAAAAAGTATTGGCTGTATACCCTTTCCCGCCAGAGGTTAGGGTGCGTTGGGAAACACCCCCTAGGGGGGATAAGGCGCTCACACACTTGTAAGAACAAGGGCTCTACCCTCTCATGAGATGGCTGCCCTTAAGGATCCTGCTGACAGAAAGCAGGAGGGTATCCAAAAATGTATTCACACACATACTGGTGTTATACTGCGACCAGCAATCGCCTCAGCCTGGAGGTGCAGTGCTGGGTTGGCATGGTCGGATTCCCTGACTGGAAATATTGATATCCTAGATAAGGATAGTATATTATTGCCTATAGAGCATTTAAAAGATGCATTTCTATATATGCATGATGCACAGCGGAATATTTGCCGACTGGCATCAAGTATAAGTGCGTTGTCCAATTCTACCAGTAAAATGGTCAGGTGATGCGGATTCCAAACGGCATTTGGAAGTATTGCCTTTGAAAGGGGACATTTGGGGTCGGTCTTTTAGACCTGGTGGCCACGGCAACAACTGGGAAATCCACGTTTGTACCCCAGGTCGCCTCTCAAAATAAGACGCCGTATTATCAGGCGCAGTCCTTTGTTGGCAAGCGGACAAAAGGTTCCTCTTTTCTGCTCGTGACAGAGGGAGAGGAAAAAGGCTGAAGAGATTAGCCAGTTCCCAGGAACAGAAACCCTTTCCCGCCTCTGCCAAGCCCTCAGTATGACGCTAGGGCCTTACAAGCTCAGGCACAGTGGGGGCCCGTTCTCAATGAATTTCAGTGCGCAGTGGGCTCACTCGCAAGTAGACCCCTGGATCCTTCAGGTAATATCTCAAGGGTACATATTGGAATTCGAGACGTCTCCCCCTCGCCGTTTCCAAAAGTCGGCTTTACCGACGTCTCCCTCTGACAGGGAGGCAGTTTTGGAAGCCATTCACAAGCTGTATTCCCAGCAGGTGATAATCAAGGTACCCCTCCTGCAACAGGGAACGGGGTATTATTCCACACTATTGTGGTACCGAAGCCAGACAGCTCGGTGAGACCGATTCTAAATCTAAAATCTAAAATCTTTGAACACTTACATACAGAGGTTCAAATTCAAGATTGAGTCACTCAGAGCAGTGATTGCGAACCTGGAAGAAGGGGTCTACATGATGTCTCGGGACATCAAGGAGGCTTACCTTCATGTTGACAATGCTAAATTCCCTTGTCGTATAAACAACCCTTTATGAAGCTAAGAACACTGTACGCTGTTTACTTAAGAAGTACCGTAATGGTACGCTAGTTGCGTAACGATCGCTCAGCCGTAGGCGAGACGCTCAAGCGTCACGTTCGCTCACGGCCCAGCAATCACAGGACACGTTATTGGCTATGACTAGAGTAATGATTCGCTATGGCGTAGCGGACGCTCGAGACCACGAGGAGATCACCAGCGGCGCAGACGCTCACAATGCTATACCTTTATGTCTAAACCTTATACCAAAGAAATACACAGAATACCTTAATGTGAATACAGGGTGTAAGTGCAACCTTGTGTAACCTGACTAACTACAAAGCTGCTTGAGCGTCACCGACGCTCAAGTGAACACTTAACACTATAGAAAATACTCAGATACTGGTTTAGGTTCCAAAGCCTATTAACTGTATTATATCTAGTATACTTGTAAAAAGGGGATAACAGTACAAATGATACACTACAATATAACAGAGACTTCCTAACCACAGAACTAAACAATACTATCTAATACAATACAATACTAGTCTAGGGGAGATACGAGAGAGAGAGAGAAGGGAAAGAGAGAGAGAGAGACGGAGAGAGATGAGAGAAATTGGCTCACAGAAAGACAATGATAACGGAGAGAAACTTACGCACAAGGGTAAACGATCGCATGCGCCTGGACATCCAGCACCCGATTTTCAGCAATGAGAACCGTTGAAGAGTGAGAGCTGGATGTGGTCGGCCTGCCTATTTATGCCCCACACACAATGCAATCCTACAGTCCCTACAATCCCATTGTCCATTGGACGTCGGAATTCGGCCCTGCATCATAACAAAAGGTCATAGGTTGATTCATACAGGTGGGCTGTGACGATTTCAAACAGCTCAGGTGGGTGGGGAACTAGGTTTCCCGCCGCATACCTGAGTATGAGTAAATAGTAGAAATGGACATAAACTTCTTATGTCCATAACTATTCGCACGAGCGATTAATACGCTCCAAACCAACACCGGAATATTGCTAATTAAATACTCTTCCGATGGGTACCAAACACTGCTGTATGATTCCTGTTAGACCCTTCGTACGATACAAAGAGGGATTCCTTAGCTCAGGGACCTTCTATATTAACCAAACTTTCAGAAACTATCAAAGGGACCATGATCTATAAACTACATTAATTGTGAAAATATGTAACGAATGAGTCGCACGCTACGACTACATAAACTCTACCGTAAATACGCATACCGCGCCTGCGAGTGCACGCTATTGCGGGTATGCGCCTTCACGGGAGAGCGTACGCATGCGCAGCACGGACCAGTGTGCGGTGCAAATATGGCAACGTGCATAGAGACATTTTTCTGACTTTGACAGTCCACCCTTTGGCAGTCAATAATAACTGCCACAAAACATTTAAGGAGAAAAATGCAAGTCAGGGGTTAATTGATTTCCATGGTTGGGTAAGGGAGGAGAGAGAAGGTGTGAAGAGGGTATGACCTAGTGAGATAGCAGAAGCATGTGTGTATGAATCCATGTTTGGAGGGTCATGTATCATCGTGCCGTACGTGTGGTAAATCAAGCTTCGAGGTATTGCGAAGTATACATTTGAATTCCTTCTTATCCTGTGGTACAGGTCTGTGGATGGGCTGTCAAACTTTACCGAGCTCTTTTCGGATTTTGAACAAAATGGGGAGCACATTTTAGTTGATGATACATGAATGGGGGAGGTATGTGGTTGCCGATATCTGTGCCTGTATTCCCTATCGTCTATGTGTGTCATTACCTGAGGGTTGTAGAGATGAAGATAAAGAACACTTATGGAAAATGCAATGATATTCTATGTCAGGGAAATGTACATCTGTCGTCGAAGTTGTGTTCAGTATCTGTTGAGAGTCGTCTTCTTTGCGCTGTATTGCTCCTTGGGCATGAGCAAATAGCTTTGTCTGAGCCATCAGATTTACAAAAAATGTTGGGCTAGCGTGAGTTTAAAAGTACTAGGGAAACTGGGGATCCATGGCAAAGTTCATCAAGTGTCCATATTTAAAGTTGTCAAATCTTCTTCTTTGGTCAATCCGTTGTCTGTATACATCTCGTCTCGTCAGCTTCCTCGTCCAAGGGGGTCTTTGTATCTTGGAGAAAAGCAGAAAAACAGGTGAAAGAAACGGACCGTATAATCGCATTTTCATCACATCCTGGTTTCTATCATTGGGTCATAAATCAAATCCAGGTTAATTACGGTTTCCTCACTCCTCAAGCTCATCACTTTTGTACTTTGTTTGCACCTCATTAAAGCCTGCCCGCATCTAAATATCAATCCAATCGATATAACGACACCCAAGATACATAGTAGAAACTTTCCAACATCCATTATGACTCCTTGAGCCCAGTCCCCCAAACCGGAGAACCAATTTCGCGGGTTCAACCATGACACCCAACCAGTCAGCTCATTACCTACAGCAGCAAGGGTGAGATTGTGTTTTCGACGAAATTCCCACTTCAATTGGAGAATATCATCCATCTTTTGGTCTATGACCTCTACCGGATCCTCTGTGCTATTTGTGATATACGTGCAACACTTTATGCCGTACTGTGTTGCTAATGTAACACAATATCCGCCTGTTACTGCCGTAAGATAATTAAGAACCATCCTATGCTGAACTAGTTCTGTTTTATAAGCTTGAAGTTCTCTTCCAGTGTATCTAAACGTGTCATCATACATTTCAGTGATATTATCTAACAAATTGGCGAGTGCGGAAATGTATCTATAATTCATCACTCCCCGAGCGGTACGAGTGAAATCTAACGCTACCAGAACCTGAATCCCGGTGGATTCATGGATAAGATCGGAGGCCGGATGCTCTAACCTTTCTGACAGTTGTCTTTTAACTCGGTGCTCGTAATGAGTGTGAGTATAAGGAGCTTGGGCACCACGGTGTATGTCCTTCATTTTGTCATGTGTAACAGTCATCACTTCAGGCAATACTTTTCCAATATAACACAATCCTTCAGAGTTTGGGGCAAGCCACTTGTACGCCTTTCTCCCGCATATGAAATATGCGTCATCGGGGAGAACATATGGGACGGAGAAGGACATGACCATGTTACAAACCTTCCAGGTGAAATCTCCTGACCCTAATTCTTCCATCTGTCTAATGCACGTTTCAGTTTGTACGATATGTGCACAGTATCCTGGTGATACCTCTCCAACTCTAGTAATCCTATTTCCTAAGGTGTATCGATACCGGAAAGATTTTCCTCTACTGGCTATGTGGCGTACCAGCTCTGTATCTGTAGGCATTCTATCTGCTCTGTGTGAGAAGGTCATGGTAAGGTTGCTCCATGACACTTCCCAATTTCCCGGTTTTCTGGGATTGGAGATATTGAAACATAAGAGGGACCTATCCACATGGTATTGGTGGAGCTTCAAACTAGGAGGGCTGGAGATGTTAAACCTCCGGTCCACCGGTCTCCCACCACTTAGCTCAAGTACCTCCCCTAATGTTAAAGGAAATGGTACTAGCCCTGATTTGCTATGACCCTGAGGTACTTGAGAGCATACCCAACAATCTGTTTGGTTTAACACGTTACCCACTAAGGAGTGATAGTCACTCAATGGATGCCGGTCTATATGGATATTAAAACTAGATTGGCATTTCTTTATGCATCCATCTTCAACCAGATTATCACAGAGCCTACAGATACAATTTTCTTCAGCTAACAATCCATCACAATTTCTTCTATCGGATCGTTTTCTGATACTCGCCTTTGCTTGTTGGTTTGGTTGATCTTGGAAAACTACGCCTCCATCATCATAATCGGAACCCATTCCAGAACCTTTCTCGACCTCTATGGTACTCTCGCCGGAACAGACTGCTCTGGTCAACATCATGGTTAACATCAAAATCCGGATCACAGTCTCTTGGGGCAAGTCCATCTTTGAGGAGGAAATAGAGAAGAATGAGAAGGGGGAAAAAGAAATTTCAAGGAAGAGGGGATGGGAAGTGGAGAAAAACAATAAAAGGGAGAAGGGAGTCGACAACTGCTTTCGGTCTTCAAGGCTCAGGTGCCGCCTCAGTCCTCCTGGAACAGACACTCCAGTGATACAACCTCTACCGTCTGTTCCTTATCACGGGACTTCTCTGGATCAGCAACCTTTTTGCAGTGGGATGAATGGACCCAAGTCTCTCTCTCAGCCACCTTCAATGCTGTGGTGCTAGTCAATAAGACCTGGTATGGTCCTTCCCATCTATCAATAAGACAACCTGAGCGTAGAAAATTTCGTATCATTACATAATCCCCAGGTTCAATGTCATGACAATTACTATCTGGTAAATCAGGAATCATCAACTTCAGATTATCATTTTGATTCCTCAACTGCTTACTCATGTTAATCAAGTACTTTACAGTTACTTCATTGTTACATTTCAAATCATCCTGAGGGTTAATCATGACATGCGGTTGTCGACCAAACAAGATTTCAAAAGGAGACAGATTAAGAGGGGACCTGGGAGTGGTTCTGATGCTATACAAAACAATGGGTAAAGCTTCTGGCCACGTCAATCCTGTCTCTGCCATTACTTTACTCAATTTATTTTTAATAGTGCTGTTCACTCTTTCGACCTTCGCGCTCGCCTGTGGACGGTACGGAGTGTGCAGCTTGCTATCAATTCCCATCAACTTACACATTCCTTGAAAGACATCACCTGTAAAATGGGTACCCCTATCACTTTCAATGATTCTAGGGATACCATATCTACATACAAATTCCTGCACAATTTTCTTAGCTGTAAACATAGCGGTATTTGTAGCTGCTGGGAAAGCTTCGACCCAATTCGAGAAAACATCTATACAAACAAGTACATATTTCAAATTTCGACATGGGGGTAATTGAATGAAGTCGATTTGTATTACCTGGAAAGGGCCGCCGGCAGGTGGGATATGGGATGGTTCTGTAGGTATTGCTTTTCCAATATTCTTTCTCAGACAGGTAAGGCATGACATTGCTCTTTTACTCGCATGAGAGGAGAATCCTGGGGCGCACCAGTATGCTCTTACCAATTTGCACATCCCCTCCTTGCCTAGATGAGTCAGCCCGTGAGCTGCTTCAGCCAGACATGGAAGGTATGCCCTGGGGGCCACTGGTTTACCATGTCCATCCGTCCAGAGCCCTGAGGACTCCTGGCCATATCCCTTTGCCTTCCAGACTGCTCTTTCCTGTGTGGAACACAAATTCTGCATCTCACACAACTTTTGTGTGTTGATGGTATTAAATACCATCAGTTGTGTGGTGTCTGTCTGTATGGGGGTAGCAGCTGCAAGCTTTGCGGCTTCGTCTGCTCGGCTGTTACCAAGGGATACTGGGTCTTGGCTATATGTATGTGCTTTACATTTGATAACAGCCACTCTGTCGGGTTCCTGTATCGCTGTTAGAAGCCTTTTTATGTGAGCTGCATGCGCTATCGGTGTACCAGCCGCCGTCATGAAATTTCTGAGCCGCCATAGGGCTCCGAAATCATGTACTACCCCGAAGGCGTATCTAGAATCGGTGTAGATATTGGCTGACTTACCCTTAGCCAATTCACATGCTCTGGTTAGGGCGACCAGTTCAGCAACCTGGGCTGAGTGAGGTGGGCCTAACGGTTCCGCTTCTATGGTGCCTTGGTCATCTACGACTGCGTATCCAGTACACAAGTCTCCCGAGTCTGACTGTCTATGACAACTACCGTCCGTGTAGAACGTTAGTTCTGCATCTTCCAGTGGGTTGTCACTGATGTCAGGCCTTGCGGTAAAATTTTGGGTCAAATATTCCATACAATCATGTGTATCCCCCTTTGCATTAAATCCTCCTTCCCCATCACTCTCACCTTCCACCCTTTGTGTCTGACCAGGCACACCTGGGAGAAATGTTGCAGGATTTAATGCACTGCATCTCCTTATGGTGATGTTTACTGGGGCCATTAATGCCAATTCCCATCTTGTAAACCTTGCAGATGAGACGTGTCTGGTTTGGGCAGAATTCAATAAGGCAGATACCGCATGTGGTGTATGGATTGTGAGGTTGTGGCCTAGCACGACATCTTCGCTTTTTGTCACTAGCAATGCTATCGCCGCAACGCTACGCAAGCATGTGGGGAGGGATCGCGCTACCGTGTCTAGCTGGGCGCTGTAGTATGCAATTGGCCTGCTGGCGTCACCGTGTTTTTGGGTTAGTACACCTGCTGCGCACCCAGCACTTTCTGTTCCGTATAGTTCAAAGGGTTTCCCATAGTCTGGCATACCTAGTGCTGGTGCCTGCGTTAGGCACTGTTTGAGTCTCTCAAATGCTGTTTCGGATTCGTCTGTATGCGAAATCCGGTCAGGTTTGTTTGAAGAGACCATTTCCTGCAAAGGTAACGCCAATATGGAAAACCCTGGGATCCAGTTACGGCAATACCCACACATTCCTAAAAACGTCCTGATCTGTTGCTGGGTTTGTGGCAGTGTCATGTCTCTAATGGCTTGGATTCTATCAGCGGTCAGGTGTCTCAGTCCTTGTGTTAGACAGTGTCCCAAATATTTTACCTTAGTTTGGCATAATTGTAACTTGTCTTTGGAAACCTTGTGACCTGTGTCTGAAAGATGAAACAGGAGCTGTTTCGTATCCTTCAGAGATGCTTCCAGTGAATCTGAACACAGTAATAAATCGTCCACATACTGTATCAATACTGATCCACTGTCTGGTTGGAAAGACTAAACAATCATGCAAAGCCTGAGAAAATATACTTGGACTATCTATGAAACCTTGGGGTAACCGAGTCCACGTGTATTGGACTCCTCTGTATGTGAATGCAAACAAATATTGGCTGTCAGGGTGCAGAGGTACCGAAAAGAAAGCGGAGCAGAGGTCAATAACAGTGAAAAATTTGGCAGTGGGAGGAATTTGCATTAGGATGACAGCTGGATTAGGCACTACGGGGAACTGACTTTCAACTATTTTGTTAATCCCCCTTAGATCCTGCACTAGCCTGTAACCCCTCCCCCCACTCTTTTTAACAGGGAAGATGGGACTATTGGCTGTGCTGGACGTTCTTACCAGAATGCCCTGTTGCAGCAAGCGTTCTATTACTGGGAGAACTCCTAACTCCACCTCTGGCTTCAGAGGATACTGTGGGATTTTTGGAGCTATCCTACCATCTTTTACTTGTACAACTACTGGAGCTACGTTTGCCATTAATCCAGTGTCCTGTCCATCTTTTGTCCAAAGTGACTCTGGTATCTGAGATGTCATCTCTTCTACTTGGGATGGGTTCCTATTTGTCATAATGGAATGTGACATTAATTTTGATGGGGAGTCTAACATGTCTCGTACCTCCTGAGCGTGATTCTCAGGAATGTCCAAGAATACACCTTCAGGAGTACAATAAATGACGCAACCCATTTTACATAGTAGGTCTCTCCCCAGGAGATTAGTTGGTGCCGATGCAGCCAGCAAAAAGGAATGCTTGGTATGCAAAGGCCCTATTGTAATCTCGGCTGGTTTGCTAACAGGGTAGTGCTGGACTACTCCTGTTACTCCCATGGCTGGAATTGTCCTACCAGTGGTTCTCATGCCCACTGTCGAATTTATCACTGACTTGGCCGCCCCTGTGTCTACAAGAAAGTTTAAAGTTTTACCAGCCACATTGATTGCAATCTCTGGTTCGCTTCCAAGACTGGCAATCAATTTAACTGGCTGCAGATTACAGGTGTGGCCACACCCCTATTGGGTATGCTGACCTCCCTGAATCCCATTGGCAGCAACTACTTGTGGGGGAGTTAGCTGGGAACTACCAGAGGCCTGCCAGTCTCTGTTCGGGGGATATCTTTTTGTTTCCCCTGTATGTGGCTCAAAACTCCGCCTCTGTGGACCCTGCTCCCAATGTCGTGTGTTGTGTTGTTGTCTAGGGGGTTGAAAAGATCTTTGTACATTCTTTGTTCTACATTCTCGTGCAAAGTGTCCCGGTCTGTTACAAGAAAAACATGTTATTACACTTGCCTTACCCACAGGATTCGGTGTTACATACGCAGGCTGCCTTGTGGTCAGCGCCTGTATACTTACGGACATCAACTTATCACTTTGCGACTCCCTGTGTCTAGTGATGTTTTTGTCGTGATCAACAGCAGCCTCTCTCAAGGTGGACACTGACAGACCTCGCCAACATGGTTGTGTGGTCTGTACCCTAGCTTTTAATGTTTCTTTCAAACCATCCATCAGTACAGATACTGCTACTTCTCGATGGTTTGGGTTGGTCTTAATGTCTTCTATACCAGTGTATTTTGCCATTTCTGATAGTGCCCGGTGGAAATATTCTGCTGCCGTTTCGGACTCCTTTTGCTTAATGGAAAATATTTTATTCCATTTAACAACGGCTGGGAAATACTCCTTTAGCTGTAAATTAATCCTTTTTACATTATCCTGGTCGTACACATCTGTAAGCGGTACATCTTTATCTAGTCCACAATCAGCCAAGAATTTAACTGAGTCGACATTGGAAGGTAAGCAAGCTCTTAGCACTATCTGCCAATCCTTATTATTGGGCTCTAAAGTGTTTCCTAGATCCCTGATGTATTTTTGGCTTGCCACTAAATCTTTTCTGGGGTCTGGGAATTCAGACACTATGGTCCTCAATTCCATTCTAGTGAACGGGCAATACATGGCAATGTTCCTGACGGGTGTGGCTCCTGATGCATCTGTTTTCCCATTGGGAACTACTATCACCTTTACAGGAGCAATTCTAACAGCCTCATTCTGCGTAGATTCTACAACTTGTGGTACAATTGTTTCAGTGTAATGCATGGTGCCGTACTTACCCGTTGACACGACCTCACCTATCCCTCCGCTAGGGGCCTTAACTAATCTCGTGGGTGGTGCAGTTCCTACTGTGGTTTCTGATATGGTGGCCGCTAGAGAGAGCGCTGAAATTGTTGCCGAATCTTCTTCTTGATCACACTCCTGAGGAAGGTTCAAAACAGGGTACATCTTGCACGGGTTAATACTTGCATGAGTTATTTGGTTAACATCATTAACATTTACAGGGTTACTAAGAGTTTGTGTTTTACAACCCAGTGCGTTTCTCTCCGTAATCAGCTTCTCTCCTGCAATGTATGGTGGAGGTGGAGCTGTGGCTATCAGCTTCCTGACTGCCCCAGATCCCGCCGCCAGAGCCAAACCTCTCTGTATCTCACCTTCCTGGTGCCATAACTGTAAGTAATCATGATGCTGAATTCGTCTCTTTGTTGATTTTACGAGACATATCCTCCTCCTTAAATTTTGTAACACGTCTGGACTGAAGCTACCTATTCTTGGGAATTTGTCCCTGTCTTGTACAGTCATTCTCTCCCATTCATCACATAAAGATTCGGTGTGACTTCCATATTTTTCACACATTACATATCGTGCCGACCCAACTGGTCGGTTCACAGAATCAACCTGAACCAGGGTTGATCGCCCCCTACCTGAGCAACTGGCCCCCATAGTCTGCAGGTGTTGCTTAGTCCTCCTTGGATTTCTGTATCAAGGTTTTCAGCAAGCCTTTACAGACAACCAAATTACTCCACAGTAGGCCGGCGGTGGCGGTTTATCGAGTACCCCACTCACTCGCCCACCTCGACCAATACGACCTGATCACACCGATATGGTGCTGGCGTACTCGATACAGGGCCCCTATGGAACCTTCAGTTTACTGGAACATATGAGGGTTACCCGCAGGACACTTACTCTTTCCAGTAAAGGTGGGGTTGTTAGATAGTTCCTGAGTGACCAGCGAACTTCCCTTCCAAAAATAAAAAATTACACAAATCACGTCAGAATGTACAGATAGCGTTTGTGACCACTTTACTCTAATGGTATTAGGTCAGATTACTAACTACTGCACACAATTACGTGTGGTCCAATCGTTCAGTACATAAGCACTACTTGTTATGTACTGAGAGATCAATGGAATCGATGTTTCCGGCCGCGATTCCTTCAGCAAGAGCTTATGGCCTATATGGGTTCTGCACCAACACCCCAGGCGTTGTGCCACTGGACTTTTATAGCGGACCTCTTAGTACCTTACGACCTCCTGGTCTTGTTACCTTATGACCTCCTGGTCTTGTTACCTTATGGTCCGCTATACTCTAATGCTCAAATATTATTTAACCAGGGATGCCTCCCTAGCCACCGTATATGTCACTTACACGTGTGTCCCTTGACGAGTACCCGACTTTCCTTTTGGTTCCACCTTAAAGTTATATAAACTTTTGTATACAAAACCACACTCACTCAACACATGTACACTTTTGTTTCTATATTTCTATTTCTGCGCAGAAATTGTCTTCAGTCCAACAGTGTTACTAATTAGGAGCAGGATCTGTTAAACTAAATTTCAGATTTTCCAAAAATAGATTTGCGTTATTTACCGCGTCGCGTTATTTATCGCCTTTGCGCTAATTATCGCTTTGCGCTAATTCAACTTTTCGTGACTTGAGCTACGTGGGCGTAACCAGACGCTACGTTGCGTAATGTACGCTGCGTGCGTCTGCCGTTTGGATTGCGTACGCAAGTCTTTTGTTAGGGACACGTGTACGCAAAACAAAGATCCATCGTAACACAATTTCTACCTTTATCAATGTAGGTGATCCCTGATCATCTACCGCACACCACACTGACTGTCTTATCTCCCAGACAAGCCGTGTGTTGGTCTATACTTTAACTATTACCTCTACTATGAAATAACAGCAAATCTCTTTTTGCACTTTCTATCAACTATAAAACTTGGCAAACAGGAATAGTGATATACGAAATTTGAAAAAGAAATACAGATAAATGTATGCGTGCGTGTATACGCAAGACAGAAGAAAAATAAAACAGTTTTAAAAGACACAAGCGTTTTGTTCTTACTTCCGGTTCCCGGATTCCTTCAGCACTCTTTATCTAAGCGAAGCAGACGCTTATCCAATCAGCACTGCAAGGAATATGATCCCGCCCTTTGCTGATGGATAATGTCTGCTGATCTACCTAGTGCAGATATGAGAAGGATAGGACGAGTCCCCAATTGACAATGCTAAATTCCCTTGTCGTATAAACAACCCTTTATGAAGCTAAGAACACTGTACGCTGTTTACTTAAGAAGTACCGTAATGGTACGCTAGTTGCGTAACGATCGCTCAGCCGTAGGCGAGACGCTCAAGCGTCACGTTCGCTCACGGCCCAGCAATCACAGGACACGTTATTGGCTATGACTAGAGACCACGAGGAGATCACCAGCGGCGCAGACGCTCACAATGCTATACCTTTATGTCTAAACCTTATACCAAAGAAATACACAGAATACCTTAATGTGAATACAGGGTGTAAGTGCAACCTTGTGTAACCTGACTAACTACAAAGCTGCTTGAGCGTCACCGACGCTCAAGTGAACACTTAACACTATAGAAAATACTCAGATACTGGTTTAGGTTCCAAAGCCTATTAACTGTATTATATCTAGTATACTTGTAAAAAGGGGATAACAGTACAAATGATACACTACAATATAACAGAGACTTCCTAACCACAGAACTAAACAATACTATCTAATACAATACAATACTAGTCTAGGGGAGATACGAGAGAGAGAGAGAAGGGAAAGAGAGAGAGACGGAGAGAGATGAGAGAAATTGGCTCACAGAAAGACAATGATAACGGAGAGAAACTTACGCACAAGGGTAAACGATCGCATGCGCCTGGACATCCAGCACCCGATTTTCAGCAATGAGAACCGTTGAAGAGTGAGAGCTGGATGTGGTCGGCCTGCCTATTTATGCCCCACACACAATGCAATCCTACAGTCCCTACAATCCCATTGTCCATTGGACGTCGGAATTCGGCCCTGCATCATAACAAAAGGTCATAGGTTGATTCATACAGGTGGGCTGTGACGATTTCAAACAGCTCAGGTGGGTGGGGAACTAGGTTTCCCGCCGCATACCTGAGTATGAGTAAATAGTAGAAATGGACATAAACTTCTTATGTCCATAACTATTCGCACGAGCGATTAATACGCTCCAAACCAACACCGGAATATTGCTAATTAAATACTCTTCCGATGGGTACCAAACACTGCTGTATGATTCCTGTTAGACCCTTCGTACGATACAAAGAGGGATTCCTTAGCTCAGGGACCTTCTATATTAACCAAACTTTCAGAAACTATCAAAGGGACCATGATCTATAAACTACATTAATTGTGAAAATATGTAACGAATGAGTCGCACGCTACGACTACATAAACTCTACCATAAATACGCATACCGCGCCTGCGAGTGCACGCTATTGCGGGTATGCGCCTTCACGGGAGAGCGTACGCATGCGCAGCACGGACCAGTGTGCGGTGCAAATATGGCAACGTGCATAGAGACATTTTTCTGACTTTGACAATGTCAAAATTTACCCTTCTCACCAAGGGTACCTCAGGTTATGGTACAGAACTGTCACTATCAGTTCAGACGCTGCCGTAGGGATGGTCCACGGCACCCCGGGTCTTTACCAAGGTAATGGCCGAAATGATATCCCTTCGAAGGAAGGGAATTTTAGTTATCCCTTACTTGGACGATTCCCTGATAAGGGTAAGATCCAGGGAACAGTTGGAAGCCGGTGTAGCACTATCTCAGGTAGTGTTGCGGCAGCACGATTGGATTCTCAATATTCCAAAATCGCAGCTGGTTCCGACGACTTGTCTTCTGTTTCCTAGGGATGTTCCTGGACACAGTCCAGAAAAAAGGTGTTTCTCCCGGAAGAGAAAGCCAGGGAGTTATCCGAGCTAGTCAGGAACCTCCTAAAACCGAACCAAGTCTCAGTGCATCAATGCACAAGGGTTCTGGGTAAAAATGGTGGCTTCCTACGAAGCAATCCTATTCGTTAGATTCCACGCAAGAACTTTCCAGTGGAACCTACTGGACAAATGGTCCGGGTCGCATTTTCAGATGCATCAGCGGATAACCCTGTCACCAAGGACAAGGGTATCCATCCTGTGGTGGTTGCAGAGTGCTCATCTTCTAGAGCAGGGGTGTCAAACACAAGGCCCGCGGGCCAAATCCGGCCCGCCAGACCTCGTCTGATGGCCCGCGGTGCCGCCGCCAGCTTTGCAGCCTCCCCTTTTTTTTTTCCAATGAATTTACTCCGTGCCTGCACGGAGTAAATTCATTTTAAAAATGGCTCAAGTTAAAAAAAAAAAAATTTACTTACCTTCCGGGACCTGGCCCGACTTCTTCCTGCCCCGCACTGCTCCCTGGGTGTCGGACGTGACGTCATCACGTGACGTCCGCCCGACATCTCCAGGGATCAGAGGAGCGCGCGGACGCCGCGGAGAGGAGCAAGAAGAAAGAAGTAAAAGAACGAAAGAAGTAAAAGGTAAGTAAAGTAAATGGAGGGGGCAGATGGCTGGGCACTATAAAAGGGGGCAGATGGCTGGGCACTATAAAAGGGGGCACATGGCTGGGCACTATAAAAGGGGGCACATGGCTGGGCACTATAAAAGGGGGCAGATGGCTGGGCACTATAAAAGGGGGCAGATGGCTGGGCACTATAAAAGGGGGCAGATGGCTAGGCACTATAAAAGGCGGCACATGGCTGGGCACTATAAAAGGGGGCACATGGCTGGGCACTATAAAAGGGGGCACATGGCTGGGCACTATAAAAGGGGGCAGATGGCTGGGCACTATAAAAGGGGGCACAAATGCCTTGTGTTTTCCATATGTTTAATAAACAGTGTTTGGCAATATTTGTATGTTTAAAAAAAAATTTATGTTTGTTACCAAAAAACATTTTTCAATACATTGTACAATAATTGTACATTTGAATATCTACTTGTCATTATTCTGACTATGTTTCTGCTTTCAGAGCTAGTTATTACTTACATTATTACAAAAAACAGTAATAATTGAATGCAGTGACATTAATTTATGATAATAAAGAGTGGACACATAGACCTACAGATACAACCGGCCCTTTGATGGGGACCAAACTGCTGATGCGGCCCCCGATGAATTTGAGTTTGACACCCCTGTTCTAGAGGGCCGCAGATTCGGCATTCAGGACTGGGTCCTGGTGACCACGGATGCCAGCCTGCGAGGCTGGGGAGCAGTCACACAGGGAAGGAATATCCAGGGCTTAGGGTCAAGCCTGGATACATCACTTCACATAAATATCCTGAAGCTAAGGGCCATTTACAATGCTCTAAGCTTAGCAAGACCTCTGCTTCAAGGTCAGCCGGTGTTGATCCAGTCGGACAACATCATGGCAGTCACCCACGTAAATAGACAGGGTGGCACAAGAAGCAGGAGGGCAATGGCAGAAGCTGCAGGGATTCTTCGCTGGGCGGAAAATCATGTGATAGCACTGTCAACAGTATTCATTCCGGGAGTGGACAACTGGGAAGCAGACTTCCTCAGCACGACCTCCACCCGGGAGAGTGGGGACTTCACCCAGAAGTCGTCCACATGATTAAAAAACTCGACAGGTATTGCGCCAGGTCAAGAGACCCTCAGGCAATAGTTGTAGACGCTCTGGTAACACCGTGGGTGTACCAGTCAGTGTATGTGTTCCCTCCTCTGCCTCTCATACCCAAGGTACTGAGATTGATAAGATGGAAAGGAGAAAGCACTATATTCGTGGCTCCGGATTGGCCAAGAAGGACTTGGTAACCGGAACTTCAAGAGATGCTCACGGAGGATCCGTGGCCTCTGCCTCTAAGAAGGGACCTGCTCCAGCAAGGACCCTGTCTGTTCCAAGACTTACCGCGGCTGCGTTTGACGGCATGCCGGTTGAACACCGGATCCTGAAGGAAAAATAAGATTTTACTCACCGATAAATCTATTTCTCGTAGTCCGTAGTGGATGCTGGGGACTCCGTCAGGACCATGGGGAATAGCGGCTCCGCAGGAGACAGGGCACAAAAAGTAAAAGCTTTTGGACCTAGGTGGTGTGCACTGGCTCCTCCCCCTATGACCCTCCTCCAAGCCTCAGTTAGGATACTGTGCCCGGACGAGCGTACACAATAAGGAAGGATTTTGAATCCCGGGTAAGACTCATACCAGCCACACCAATCACACCGTACAACTTGTGATCTGAACCCAGTTAACAGCATGATAACAGAGGAGCCTCTGAAAAGATGGCTCACTACAACAAAAACCCGATTTTGTTAACAATAACTATGTACAAGTATTGCAGACAATCCGCACTTGGGATGGGCGCCCAGCATCCACTACGGACTACGAGAAATAGATTTATCGGTGAGTAAAATCTTATTTTCTCTAACGTCCTAAGTGGATGCTGGGGACTCCGTCAGGACCATGGGGATTATACCAAAGCTCCCAAACGGGCGGGAGAGTGCGGATGACTCTGCAGCACCGAATGAGAGAACTCCAGGTCCTCCTCAGCCAGGGTATCAAATTTGTAGAATTTAGCAAACGTGTTTGCCCCTGACCAAGTAGCTGCTCGGCAAAGTTGTAAAGCCGAGACCCCTCGGGCAGCCGCCCAAGATGAGCCCACTTTCCTTGTGGAATGGGCTTTTACAGATTTTGGCTGTGGCAGGCCTGCCACAGAATGTGCAAGCTGAATTGTACTACAAATCCAACGCGCAATAGTCTGCTTAGAAGCAGGAGCACCCAGCTTGTTGGGTGAATACAGGATAAACAGCGAGTCAGATTTTCTGACTCCAGCCGTCCTGGAAACATATATTTTCAGGGCCCTGACTACGTCCAGCAACGTGGAGTCCTCCAAGTCCCTAGTAGCCGCAGGCACCACAATAGGTTGGTTTAGGTGAAACGCTGAAACCACCTTAGGAAGAAATTGAGGACGAGTCCTCAATTCCGCCCTATCCGAATGAAATATCAGGTAAGGGCTTTTATAGGATAAAGCCGCCAATTCAGATACTCGCCTGGCAGACGCCAGGGCGAACAACATTACCACTTTCCATGTGAGATATTTTAATTCCACCTTGGCAAGTGGCTCAAACCAATGTGATTTTAGGAATCCCAAAACTACATTGAGATCCCAAGGTGCCACTGGGGGCACAAAGGGAGGGTATATATGCAGTACCCCTTTTACAAAAGTCTGAACTTCAGGAAATGAAGCCAATTTTCTCTGAAAGAAAATCGACAAAAAGGCCGAAATTTGAACCTTAATGGACCCTAACTTTAGGCCCATGGACAGTCCTGTTTGCAGGAAATGTAGGAAACGACCTAGTTGAAATTCCTCTGTCGGGGCCTTCTTGGTCTCGCACCACGCAACATATTTTCGCCAAATACGGTGATAATGCTGTGCGGTTACATCCTTCCTAGCTTTAATCAGGGTAGGAATAACTTCATCTGGAATGCCTTTTTCCTTCAGAATCCGGCGTTCAACCACCATGCCGTCAAACGCAGCCGCGGTAAGTCTTGGAACAGACAGGGTCCCTGCTGAAGCAGGTCCCTTCTTAGCGGCAGAGGCCACGGGTCCTCTGTGAGCATCTCTTGAAGTTCCGGGTACCAAGTCCTTCTTGGCCAATCCGGAGCCACTAGTATAGTTCTTACTCCTCTCCGTCTTATAATTCTCAGTACCTTGGGTAAGAGAGGCAGAGGAGGGAACACATACACCGACTGGAACACCCAAGGTGTTACCAGAGCGTCCACAGCTATTGCCTGCGGGTCTCTTGACCTGGCGCAATACCTGTCTAGTTTTTTGTTGAGGCGTGACGCCATCATGTCCACCTTTGGTTTTTCCCAACGGTTCACAATCATGAGGAAGACTTCCGGATGAAGTCCCCACTCTCCCGGGTGTAGGTCGTGTCTGCTGAGGAAGTCTGCTTCCCAGTTGTCCACTCCCGGAATGAACACTGCTGACAGTGCTATCACATGATTTTCCGCCCATTGCAGAATCCTTGCAGCTTCTGTCATTGCCCTCCTGCTTCTTGTGCCACCCTGCCTGTTTATGTGGGCGACTGCTGTGATGTTGTCCGACTGGATCAACACCGGCTGACCCTGAAGCAGAGGTTTTGCTAGGCTTAGAGCATTGTAAATTGCCCTTAGTTCCAGTATATTTATGTGAAGTGAAGTCTCCAGGCTTGACCACACTCCCTGGAAGTTTCTTCCTTGTGTGACTGCTCCCCAGCCTCTCAGGCTGGCATCCGTGGTCACCAGGATCCAGTCCTGAATGCCGAATCTGCGGCCCTCTAGGAGATGAGCACTTTGCAGCCACCACAGAAGAGATACCCTTGTCCTTGGAGACAGGGTTATTTTCTGATGCATCTGAAGATGCGATCCGGACCATTTGTCCAGCAGATCCCACTGAAAAATTCTTGCGTGGAATCTGCCGAATGGAATCGCTTCGTAAGAAGCCACCATTTTTCCCAGGACCCTTGTGCATTGATGCACTGACACCTTTCCTGGTTTTAGGAGGTTCCTGACTAGCTCGGATAACTCCCTGGCTTTCTCCTCCGGGAGAAACACCTTTTTCTGGACTGTGTCCAGAATCATCCCTAGGAACAGCAGACGTGTCGTCGGAATCAGCTGCGATTTTGGAATATTTAAAATCCACCCGTGCTGTTGTAGTACTTCTTGAGATAGTGCTACTCCGACTTCTAACTGTTCTCTGGACCTTGCCCTTATTAGGAGATCGTCCAAGTAAGGGATAATTAATACGCCTTTTCTTCGAAGAAGAATCATCATTTCGGCCATTACCTTGGTAAAGACCCGGGGTGCCGTGGACAATCCAAACGGCAGCGTCTGAAACTGATAATGACAGTTCTGTATTACGAAACTGAGATACCCTTGGTGAGAAGGGCAAATCGGGACAAGGAGATAGGCATCCTTGATGTCCAGAGACACCATATAGTCCCCTTCTTCCAGGTTCGCTATCACTGCTCTGAGTGATTCCATCTTGAATTTGAACCTTTTGATATAAGTGTTCAAAGATTTTAGATTTAAAATCGGTCTCACCGAACCGTCTGGTTTCGGTACCACAAACAGTGTGGAGTAATATCCCTTCCCTTGTTGTAGGAGGGGTACTTTTATTATCACCTGTTGGGAGTACAGCTTGTGAATGGCTCCCAATACCGCCTCCCTGTCGGAGGGAGCTATTGGTAAAGCAGACTTCAGGAACCGGCGAGGGGGAGACGTCTCGAATTCCAATTTGTACCCCTGAGATACTACTTGCAGGATCCAGGGGTTCACTTGCGAGTGAGCCCACTGCGCGCTGAAATTTCTGAGACGACCCGAGTCTGCTTGTAAGGACCCAGCGTCATGCTGAGGACTTGGCAGAAGCGGAAGAGGGCATCTGTTCTTGGGAAGAAGCTGTCTGCTGCAGTCTTTTTCCCCTTCCTCTACCCCGGGGCAGATATGACTGTCCTTTTGTCCGCTTGCCTTTATGGGAACGAAAGGACTGATGCTGAAAAGACGGTGTCTTTTTCTGTTGAGAGGTGACTTGAGGTAAAAATGTGGATTTCCCAGCCGTTGCCGTGGTTACCAGGTCTGATAGACCGACCCCAAATAACTCCTCCCCTTTATACGGCAATACCTCCATGTGCCGTTTTGAATCCGCATCACCTGACCACTGTCGCGTCCATAACCCTCTTCTGGCAGAAATGGACAGCGCACTTACTCTTGATGCCAGAGTGCAAATATCTCTCTGTGCATCTCGCATATATAAAAATGCATCTTTTAATTGCTCAATAGTCAATAAAATACTGTCTCTATCCAGGGTATCAATATTCTCAGTCAGGGAGTCCGACCACGCCACCCCAGCACTGCACATCCAGGCTGAGGCGATTGCTGGTCGCAGTATAACACCAGTATGTGTGTATATACTTTTAAGGATATTTTCCAGCCTCCTATCTGCTGGCTCCTTAAGGGCGGCCGTTTCTGGAGACGGTAACGCCACTTGTTTTGATAAGCGTGTGAGCGCCTTATCTACCCTAGGGGGTGTTTCCCAACGAGCCCTAACCTCTGGTGGGAAGGGATATAGTGCCAATAATTTTTTAGAAATTAGCAGTTTTTTGTCGGGGGTAACCCACGCTTCATCACACACTTCATTCAATTCATCTGATTCAGGAAAAACTACGGGTAGTTTTTTCACACCCCACATAATACCCCTTTTCGTGGTACTTGCAGTATCAGAGATGTGCAAAACCTCCTTCATTGCCGTGATCATGTAACGTGTGGCCCTACTGGAAAATACGTTTGTTTCTTCACCGTCGACACTGGAGTCAGTGTCTGTGTCTGGGTCCGTGTCGACCCACTGAGGTAACGGGCGTTTTATAGCCCCTGACGGTGTTTGAGACGCCTGAACAGGCACTAACTGAGCTGCTGGCTGTCTCATGTCGTCAACAGTTTTCTGTAACGTGCCGACACTGTCACGTAATTCCTTAATTACGGCCATCCATTCAGGTGTCGACTCCCTAGGGGGTGACATCACCATTATAGGCAATTGCTCCGCCTCCACATTATTTTCCTCCTCATACATGTCGACACACACGTACCGACACCCAGCACACACACAGGGAATGCTCTGATAGAGGACAGGACCCCACTTAGCCCCTTGGGGAGACAGAGGGAGAGTTTGCCAGCACACACCAGAGCGCTATATATGTATAGGGACAACCTTACAATAAGTGTCTATCCCTTATAGCTGCATATATCTGTTATTTTGCCAAATAAGTGCCCCCCTCTCTTTTTTACCCTGTTTCTGTAGTGCAGGATGCAGGGGAGATTCTGGGAGCCTTCCTACCAGCGGAGCTGTGTGGGAAAAATGGCGCTGTGTGCTGAGGAGATAGGCCCGCCCCCTTCTCGGCGGGCTCTTCTCCCGCTTTTTTCTGGAAAACTGGCAGGGGTTAAATACATCCATATAGCCCAGGAGCTATATGTGATGTATTTTTTGCCAAATAAGGTAAATTCATTGCTTCCCAGGGCGCCCCCCCCCAGCGCCCTGCACCCTCAGTGACCGAAGTATGAAGTGTGCTGAGAGCAATGGCGCACAGCTGCAGTGCTGTGCGCTACCTTATGAAGACAGGAAAGTCTTCTGCCGCCGATTTATGGACCTCTTCTTGCTTCAGCATCTGTAAGGGGGCCGGCGGCGCGGCTCCGGGACCAATCCATGGCTGGGCCTGTGATCGTCCCTCTGGAGCTAATGTCCAGTAGCCAAGAAGCCCAATCCACTCTGCACGCAGGTGAGTTCGCTTCTTCTCCCCTTAGTCCCACGCTGCAGTGAGCCTGTTGCCAGCAGGACTCACTGAAAATAAAAAAAACCTAAGTATACTTTTACTTCTAAGCAGCTCAGGAGAGCCACCTAGATTGCACCCTTCTCGGCCGGGCACAAAGATCTAACTGAGGCTTGGAGAAGGGTCATAGGGGGAGGAGCCAGTGCACACCACCTAGGTCCAAAAGCTTTTACTTTTTGTGCCCTGTCTCCTGCGGAGCCGCTATTCCCCATGGTCCTGACGGAGTCCCCAGCATCCACTTAGGACGTTAGAGAAAAAGGCATTCCGGATGAAGTCATCCATATCCTGATCTAAAGCCAGGAAGGATGTAACCGCAAAAACATTATCACCGCAATTGTCGAAAATATGTTGCGTAGTGCGAGGCCAGTAAGGCCCGACGGAGGAAATTCAACTGGGTCGATTCCTACATTTCCTGCAAACAGGAGTGTCTATGGGCCTGAAATTGGGGTCCATTAAGGTTCAGATTTCGGCCCTGTCAATTTTCTTCCAAAAAAGAACTAGCTTCAGTCCCTGAAGTTTAGACGTTTGTAAAAGGGGTACTGCATATACAGCCTCCTTTTGTGCCTCCAGTGGCAATTTGGGATCTCAATGTAGTTTGGGTTCCAAAAGTCACATTGGTTTGAACCACTTAAATCTGTGGAGTTAAAATATCTCACATGGAAAGTGGTCATGCTGTTGGCCCTGGCCTGGGCCAGGCGCGTGTCAGAATTGGCGGCTTTATCCTGTAAAAGCCCTTATCTGATTTTCCATTCGGACAGGGCGGAATTGAGGACTCGTCCTCAGTTTCTCCCTAAGGTGGTTCCAGCGTTTTCACCTGAACCAACCTATTGTGGTGCCTGCGGCTACTAGGGACTTGGAGGAATCCAAGTTGCTGGATGTTGTCAGGGCCCTGAAAATATGTTTCCAGGACGGCTGGAGTCAGGAAATCTGACTCGCTGTTTATCCTGTATGCACCCAACAAGCTGGGTGCTCCTGCTTCTAAGCAGACTATTGCTCGTTGGATTTGTAGTACAATTCAGCTTGCACATTCTGTGGCAGGCCTGCCACAGCTAAAATCTGTAAAAGCCCGTTCCACAAGGAAAGTGGATGCTGGGGACTCCGTAAGGACCATGGGGCTTATACCAAAGCTCCCAAACGGGCGGGAGAGTGCGGATGACTCTGCAGCACCGAATGAGCAAACTCTAGGTCCTCCTCAGCCAGGGTATCAAACTTGTAGACTCTTGCAAAAGTGTTTGAACCCGACCAAGTAACAGCTCGGCAAAATTGTAAAGCCGAGACCCCTCGGGCAGCCGCCCAAGAAGAGCCCCTTTCCTCGTGGAATGGGCTTTTACAGATTCAGGGTGCGGCAGTCCAGCCGCAGAATGTGCAAGTTGAATCGTGCTACAGATCCAGCGAGCAATCGTCTGCTTAGAAGCAGGAGCACCCAGCTTCTTGGGTGCATACAGGAGAAATAGCGAGTCAGTTTTCCTGACTCCAGCTGTCCTGGAAACATATACTTTTCAGGGCCCTGACTATATCCAGTAACTTGGAATCCTCCAAGTCCCAAGTAGCCGCAGGCACCACAATAGGTTGGTTCACATGAAAAACTGATACCACCTTAGGAAGGAATTGGGAACGAGTCCTCAATTCCGCCTTATCCATATAAAAAACAGATAAAGGCTTTTGTATGACAAAGCCGCCAATTCTGATACACGCCTGGCCGACGCCAAGGCCCACAGAATGACCACTTTCCACGTGAGGTATTATAGCTCCACGGATTTAAGTGGCTCAACCCAATGCGACTTCAGGAAATCCAACACTACGTTGAGATCCCATGGTGCCACTGGAGGCACAAACGGGGGCTGACTATGCAGCACTCCCTTAACAAAAGTCTGAACTTCAGGCAGTGAAGCCAGTTCAATTTTGGAAGAAAATCGATAGAGCCGAAATCTGGACCTTAATGGAACCCAATTTTAGGCCCATAGTCACCTCTGACTGTAGGAAGTGCAGAAATCGACCTAGCTTAAATTTCTCCTTTGGGGCCTTCCTGGCCTCACAGTACGCAACATATTTTCGCCATATGCGGTGATAATGGTTTGCGTTCACTTCTTTCCTAGCTTTAAATAGCGTAGGGATAACTTCCTCCGGAATTCCCTTTTCCTTCAGGATCCGGCGTTCAACCGCCATGCCGTCAACGCAGCCGCGGTACGTCTTGGAACAGACAGGCCCCCTGCTGCAGCAGGTCCTGTCTGAGCGGCAGAGGCCATAGGTCCTCTGAGATCATTTCTTGGAGTTCTGGTTACCAAGCTCTTCTTGGCCAACCCGGAACAATGAGTATATTTCTTACTCCTCTCCTTCTTATTATTCTCATTACCCTGGGTAAGAGAGGCAGAGAAGGGAACACATACACCGACTAGTACACCCACGGTGTTACCAGAGCGTCGACAGCCTGAGGGTCCTTGACCTGGCGCAATATCTTTGTAACTTTTAGTTGAGGCGGGACGCCATCATGTCCACCTGTGGCCTTTCCCAAGGGTGTACAATCATTTGGAAGACTTCTGGATGAAGTTCCCACTCTCCCGGGTGGAGGTCGGGTCTTCTGAGAAAGTCTGCTTCTCAGTTGTCCACTCCGGGAATGAACATTGCTGACAGTGCTAACACATGATTTTCCGCCCATCGGAGAATCCTTGTGGCTTCTGCCATCGCCATCCTGCTTCTTGTGCCGCCCTGTCGGTTTACATGAGCGACCGCCGTGATGTTGTCTGACTGGATCAGCACCGGCCGGTGTTGAAGCAGGGGTCTAGCCTGACTTAAGGCATTGTAAATGGCCCTCAGTTCCAGAGTATTTATGTGTAGGGAAGTCTCCTGACTTTTCCATAGCCTTGGAAGTTCCTTCCCTGTGTGACTGCCCCCCAGCCTCGAAGGCTGGCATCCGTTGTCACCAGGACCCAGTCCTGTATGCCGAATCTGCGGCCCCCTAGAAGATGAGCACTCTGCAGCCACCACAACAGCGACACCCTGACCCTTGGAGACAGGGTTATCCGCCGATGCATCTGAAGATGCGACCCGGACCACTTGTCCAACAGATCCCACTGGAAAATCCTTGCATGGGACTTGGCGAATGGAATTTCTTCGTAAGAAGCTACCATCTTTCCCAGGGCTCGCGTGCATTGATGCACCGACACCTGTATACGTATTAGAAGGTCTCTGTCTAGAGACAACAACTCCTTGGACTTCTCCTCCGGGAGAAAACCTTTTTATCCTGTTCTGTGTCCAGAACCATACCCAGGAACAGTAGACGCGTCGTAGGAACCAGCTGCGACTTTGGAATATTCAGAAACCAGCCGTGCTGTTGTAGCACTTCCCGAGATAGTGCTACTCCGACGAACAACTGCTCCCTGGACCTCGCCTTTATAAGGAGATCGTCCAAGTACGGGATAATTATTTCGGCCATTACCTTGGTAAATACCTCGGTGCCGGGGACAGACCAACGGCAACGTCTGGAATTGGTAATGACAATCCTGTACCACAATATTGAGGTACTCCTGGTGAAAAGGGTAAATAGGGACATGCAGGTAAGCATCCTTGATGTCCAGTGATACCATGAAATTCTCAAGGCTTGCAATAATCGCCCTGAGCGATTCCATTTTGAACTTGAACCTTCATATATAAGTGTTCAAGGCTTTCCATTTTAGAATGGGTCTCACCGAACCGTCTGGTTTCGGTACCACAACATTTTGGAATAGTAACCCCGGCCTTGTTGAAGGAGGGGTACCTTGATTTCACCTGCTGAAAGTACAGCTTGTGAATTGCCGCCAGTACTACCTTTCTCCGAGGGCAGCAGGCAAGGCTGATGTGAGGTAACGGCGAGGGGGAGTCGCCTCGAACTCCAGCTTGTATCTCTGTGATACTATTTGCAGAACCTAGAGATCCACCTGTAGGCAAGCCCACTGGTCCCTGAAGTTCCCGAGACGCGCCCCTACCGCACCTGTCTCCACCTGTAGAGCCCCAGCGTCATGCGGTGGACTCAGAGGAAGCGGGGGAAGATTTTTGATCCTGGGAACTGGCTGCTGGTGCAGCTTTTATCCCTCTTCCCTTGTCTCTGTGCAGAAAGGAAGCGCCCTTGACCCGCTTGCTTTTCTGAAGCCGAAAGGACTGTACCTGAAAATACGGTGCTTTCTTAGGCTGTGAGGAAACCTGAGGTAAAATTGTTTTATTCCCAGCTGTTGCTGTGGATACGAGGTCCCAGAGACCATCCCCAAACAATTCCTCACCCTTATAAGGCAGAAACTCCATGTGCCTTTTACAGGCAGCATCACCTGTCCACTGCCGGGTTTCTAATACCCTCTTGGCAGAATGGACATTGCATTAATTCTGGATGCCAGCCGGCAAATATCCCTCTGTGCATCCTTTATATATAAGACAACGTCTTAAATATGCTCAATGTTAGCAAAATATTATCCCTGTCTTAGCGTATTAATATTATCTGACAGGGTATCAGACCACGCTGCAGCAGCACTATTTATGCTGAGGCAATTGCAGGTTTCAGTATATAACCTGAGTGTGTAAATACAGACTTCAGGATCGCCTCCTGCTTTTTATCAGCAGGTTCCTTCTAGGTGGCCGTATCCTAAGACGGCAGTGCCACCTTTTGACAAACGTGTGAGCGCCTTATCCACCCTATGGGATATCTCCCAACGTGACCTATCCTCTGGCGGGAAAGGGTACGCCATCAGTAACTTTTTAGAAATTACCAGTTTCTTATCGGAGGAAACCACGCTTCTTTACACACTTCATTCATTCATCTGATGGGGGAACAAAACACTGGCTGCTTTTTCTCCCCAAAAATAAAACCCCTTTTATGTGGTACTTGGGTTCATGTCAGAAAATGCGTAACACATTTTTCATTGCCGAGATCATATAATGGATGTTCCTAGTGGATTGTGTATATGTCTCAACCTCGTCGACACTGGAGTCAGACTCCGTGTCGACATCTGTGTCTGCCATCTGAGGTAACGGGCGTTTTTTGAGCCCCTGATGGCCTTTGAGACGCCTGGGCAGGCGTGGGCTGAGAAGCCGGCTGTCCCACAGCTGTTACGTCATCCAGCCTTTTATGTAAGGAGTTGACACTGTCGGTTAATACCTTCCACCTATCCATCCACTCTGGTGTCGGCCCCACAGGAGGCGACATCCCATTTATCGGCATCTGCTCCGCCTCCACGTAACCTTCCTCATCCAACATGTCGACACAGCCGTACCGACACACCGCACACACACAGGGAATGCTCTGACTGAGGACAGGACCCCACAAAGTCCTTTGGGGAGACCGAGAGAGAGTATGCCAGCACACACCAGAGCGCTATATAATGCAGGGATTAACACTATAACTGAGTGATTTTTCCCCAAATAGCTGCTTGTATACATATATTGCGCCTAAATTTAGTGCCCCCCCTCTCTTTTTAACCCTTTGAGCCTGAAAACTACAGGGGAGAGCCTGGGGAGCTGTCTTCCAGCTGCACTGTGAAGAGAAAATGGCGCCAGTGTGCTGAGGGAGAAGCCCCGCCCCTTTTTCAACTGACTTTCTCCTGCTTTTTCTGGAATACTGGCAGGGGTAATTTTACATCTATATAGCCTCTAGGACTATATATGATGTAGATTTGCCAGCCAAGGTGTCATATATTGCCCTCAGGGCGCCCCCCCCCAGCGCCCTGCACCCATCAGTGACCGGAGTGTGAGGTGTACTTGAGGAGCAATGGCGCACAGCTGCAGTGCTGTGCGCTACCTTGGTGAAGACCGAAGTCTTCTGCCGCCGATTTTCCGGACTCTTCATGCTTCTGGCTCTGTAAGGGGGACGGCGGCGCGGCTCCGGGAACGAACACCAAGGTCGGGTCCTGCGGTCGATCCCTCTGGAGCTAATGGTGTCCAGTAGCCTAAGAAGCCCAAACTACCACCTGTTAGGTAGGTTCGCTTCTTCTCCCCTTAGTCCCTCGCTGCAGTGAGTCTGTTGCCAGCAGATCTCACCGTAAAATAAAAAACCTAAATATACTTTCTTTCTAGGAACTCAGGAGAGCCCCTAGTGTGCATCCAGCTCAGCCGGGCACAAGAATCTAACTGAGGTCTGGAGGGGGGTCTTAGTGGGAGGAGCCAGTGCACACCAGGTAGTCCTAAAGCTTTCTTTAGTTGTGCCCAGTCTCCTGCGGAGCCGCTAGTCCCCATGGTCCTTACGGAGTCCCCAGCATCCACTTAGGACGTTAGAGAAAGTGTGCTGATATGTTTGCTAACCACTAATGCAACTACTACTTATATTTCACACTACATTTTACTAAATAATAAAGGACATAGGGGTCTATTTGCTAAGCCTTGAAGAGAGAAAGTGGACGGTGATAAAGTACCAACCAACCAGCTCCCAACTGTCGTTTTTAAAACACAGCCTGTAACATATTGTATTGCATCTGCTCAATAGCACAACCTGATTAGCATTACTGCATAGCTTTTAGGTAATTGTGGAACTACAGCTCCCAGCAATCTGCATTGCATCTGCTCAGTAGCACAGCCTGATTAGCATTACTGCATAGCTTTTAGGTAATTGTGGAACTACAGCTCCCAGCAATCTGCATTGCATCTACTCAATAACACAACCTGAATAGCATGACTGCATAGCTTTTAGGTAATTGTGGAATTATTGGGGGTAATTCTGAGTTGATCGCAGCAGCAAGTTTGTTAGCAACTGGGCAAACCCATGTTCACTGCAGGGGGGGCAGATATAACATTTGCAGAGAAAGTTAGATTTGGGTGGGTAATTTCGTTTCTGTGCGGGGTAAATACTGGCTGCTTTATTTTTACACTGCAATTTAGATTTCAGTTTGAATACTGTTATGCACACCAGTGCCTGCAGGAATGTACTGGTGTTTGAACTGTTATACACACCAGTGCCTGCAGGAATGTACTGGTGTCTGAACAGAGAGGGATGCAAAACAAATGAACTCACAGACAGACTGGGAAATATATCATAACGTACACAGAAGGTGATAGGGTAACAAAACCAACACAGAGTGAACAGAGAAGCCCAGAGGCTAAGAAACTGGGTGTCTCCCTAGTATTAGAAATGCTCAGATGGAAAAAGCAAGATGTTGTGTTTTAATACGTAGAGAACCCGAAATGCTGTTGCTAAGGGCAACAGCAAAACCCTAAAGGGTTACCAACGGGTGTGGCAGTAAACTCCTTGGTCAGAGATGGAATAATAGACACAAGGAGAGTCTCCACAATCCTAATTCTCACTTGCAGGGCCCAGGTTCAGCTTACTGCCACTAAACTGACACATGGACGCCCTGCACAGTGAGAGAGGATTATGCAGGCAGGTCTGAAAGTACAGCCACAAACCTGCTGGGTTCACAGAATAGCAAAAGAACCTCAGCAGGCTAAACGACTGACTCCAGTCTTACTGCTAGGTCTGGATTGGCAGAGTGTAGTACCAAATGCCCAGGCCTATTTGCAGTAAGCAATAACAAAATACAAAGCTACACAGTACTGGCTAACTTTCAGGAACTGACTAACCAACAAAGATTCAGCAGCATCTGCTTAATCTGAGAAGAGGCCTTATAAAGCAGGTGCTGTCCACGCCCCCCTCAGACCTCACAGACTGTGAGCACAAAAACCAGCACCGGATCCCATACCTGTAACCACTGCACAGCAAAAGACCCGAACCGGAGTATCAGCTGCGCTCAGGTTACTCCGCTAGCACTTGTCTCCCGGTTGCCATGACGACGTGGCAGCACAGGGCAGGAGACCCTAACAAATACACCCCACCCAAATCTAACTCTCTCTGCACATGTTATATCTGGCCCCCCTGCAGTGCATATGGTTTTGCCCAACTGCTAACAAAGTTGCTGCTGCGATCAACTCAGAATTAGGTCCATTGTTATAAGCAGATTTAAGCCTGTTTTATTATTAGATATTTGGGGAATTTGTGATGGTATCTTCCCCTCTCACCATTTGTTTGTTTTAGTTTGAATTGCTCGTAATAGGTGATTTGCAAAGGGTGGTTTTAATCAATGTCCTTACAAACACACATTTGTAGGTCTTCATATTAGTGTTTAATAAGGCGGATTTAACTGGGGTGAAGAACTCGAAGGGTGAAGATTCCAAGGGTGACACCTGTGACTTAGCCTGGACTTAAACTGAAAGAAAACATCAAACACATGAGGAAAATATATACCAAATCCATCAACTAAACTACAAATGTATGTTAATTTCTAACATCCTCCAATCCTCACTGTCTGTGAACACTATGCAACCAATTTCTGCAAAAATAAAACAAAAACACATATGTAATGCAATGTTTTCCTTGACATTGTGAATACCAGGTAAACAAATTTTGGTCTGAGAGGCATAGCTAATGAAGACACACGGGCTGCTGTTTGCACAACAAACACTGTAATTTTCCATCTTTCATCAGTTAAACAATTGCCGTTTTAACCTGTGTACATTAACCACAGTTTATATACTTGCAAATCTGTCTGAATTACCTTGGTATTACTATCACCTGAGAGAGTTAGATTTGGGTGCAGTGTGTTCAATCTGCAATTTTGCAGTGTAAAAATAAAGCATCCAGTATTTACCGTGCACAGAAACAAAATAACCCACCCAAATCTAAGTCTTTCTGCACAGGTTATATCTGCCTCCCCTGCAGTGCACATGGTTTTGCCCAACTGCTAACAAAATTCCTGCTGCGATCAACTTGGAATTACCCCCTTTGTCTACAACCACCTTACTGCCTTTCTTTCCTCACACTCACTGCTTGAACCATTCCAGTCTGGTTTCCATTCTCTCCCTTCAACTGAAACTGCCCTCACAAAAGTCTGCAATGACCTCCATGCAGTCAAATCGAAGGGCCACTACTTTGCTTATTATTCTTGACCTCTCTGCTGCTTTTGACACTGTGGACCACCCTCTCCTTCTGCAAATCCTTCACTCCCTTGGACTGCGTGATACTGGCTTGTTCTGGCTGTCCTCCTACCTCTCTGAACATTCCTTCTCTCCTCTCATGATGTCACCTCCCTCCACTTCCACTAACTGTAGGTACCCTCCAAGGTTCTATTCTTAGTCCTCTCCATTTCTGTTTATACGTCCTCTCTAAGTGAACTCATTAGCTCTTTTAACTTCCAATATAATCTCTATGCTGATGACACTCAAATCTAACTTTCTTCCCCTGACCTCTCCCCTGCCCTCATCACTCGTATTTACAACCGTCTATCTGCTATCTCTTCCTGGATGTCCCAGCATTTTCTTAAACTCAATATGTTTAAGACTGAGCTGATCATTTTCCCACCCTTCCGCACAACTTCACATCCCACAATCTCATTATCTACTTATAGCACAAATATCTCCTCTAGCCCCGAAGTGCGCTGTCTTGGAGTAATCCTCGACTCCCCACTCTCCTTCAAACCATGCATTCAGCACCTCTCACAAATCTGCCATTTTCATCTCAAAAATGATTTCCATTATTAGACCCTTTCCCAGCCAGGATGCTACAAGACCATTATCCACTCACTGGTCATTTCCAGACTGGACTACTGTAATCTCCAAACTGTATCCCTGACAATTACCTACTCCAATCTATCCTTAATGCTGCAGCCCAGCTCATCTTCCTCACCAAATGCACGAAGTCCCCCTCCCCACTCCTACAAGCCTTTCACTGGCTTCCCTTCCCTTTCAGAATCCAATTCAAACTTCTCACACTCATTTACAAAGCTCCCACCCACTACTCTCCAATTCACATCTCCGACCTTATGTCCCATTACACTCCCACCCATCGTCTCTAATACATGTCGCCTCTCCTGCCGACTGATTACTTCCTCCCATTGCTACCTTCAAGATTTCTAACATGCTGCTCCCCTTCAGACTCTCCAGCTCACTACAAAACTTCAAACGGGCTCTCAAGACCTACTTCACCAAACCCAGCCAAATCTCATCCTAACCCGCTGTTCCACGCTTATGGTCTACCCTATCTGTGTCATCTGTCTCTGCCACTCTCCTTTAGAATGTAAGTTCTCACGAGCAAGGCCCTCAACCATCATGTGCTTATCCTTGTCTTACTTAAACCATCCTCGATGGCACCTAATTCCGCGGTTTTCTGCCACCCTGATACTTATGTCCGTGTTCATTTACCCTGTACTTGTCCTATATTGTCTTCAGCTTTAAGTGACTATTGTCCTGTTTTGATTTTTCATTAATGTACTCTGTAAGTGGGTGCTGCAGATAGTTTGTGGCGCAATATAAATAAAGGATAACAACATGACAGTTAGGAGCTGATTGGCTGGTACTTCCTCTTCGTCCACTTCATCGCTTTCTCCAAGGCTTACTAAATAGACCCGAAAATTACACAATTTGGAACGTATCAACATGGCTCAATAATTGGAATACTTGTGAATTAAAGTTGACATAAACATTCAAACATACATCAAATATATCAACTACAAATAGGTACAGATGTTTCCTAACACATCTGTCAATTTGACAGCCATGTCGTGGCATTTCCGTAATGCGACACTATCGCGGGAATACGCACCACCATGGCTGCTTTGTTATGCAAATAATTGCGGGGCCGTGCATATCGTACACAGACTACGGGTAGCAGAAGCATATCCTCCTGCTACTCGACCCTATAGTGTCTCCTGGCACCTGTCTGTGTATACACGGCAGCGGGAGCCTTTTACTCCCGCTGCCACCGTAAAGCTTCCACGAGCATGAAGTGTTCGCGGGAGCACGAACCCGCAGGCATCACAGCGTTTTTGGACCGCAATGCAAACACATCGCAGGCAAAGATGTAAAGCGACACATCTGTACATTCAAAACGAAATCAAGAATCATCAATTAGTACATTCACGAAAAAGAACCTTTACAGAGCCTCTGAAACTCACCAGAAATACGTTGATATTTATTAACAATATAAACCCCCCCCCAAAAAAAAAACAACCCACACTCTTGTTCAGGATTATTTCAAAAATCACTCAGCACATGGATCATTGCAATCTGTGTAATAAATGACTGAGATTAGCTGTGTAACGGGTGGTACTTCCTCTAATTCCTGATCAAAGAAACAACCTACATATACAGTATGTCTTCATACATTATTGCTCCAGTTGCACCAAACTGCCCATCTGCATGTGTAGTCCAGTGCAACTCTAATAGTGCTGTTTTTTTTTTAAATTCATCTTTTTACCCTACAATGTGTCTTCAGCACAATACGATTAGACCAGGACGCACCAGGAGACTGGGCTGATTAAATGGATACGCAACACTTGTATATCTGTGTGAAATCTGTATATGAAGTGCTATGATACAGAAGCCGTGTTTTCCATGCCAAGTTTTGTTGTGCTATGTATATAGAATCAGTCACACACAGGATATACAAGTGCTGCATATCAAATTAATCTGCAGTGCCTCCTGGTGCATTTTCAGGGAAAAAAAGATGTAAACGAAAGACGCCTGGTGCTAGCGGAGATGCACAGGACTTGGCGACTCACTTGCGCCAGGTGTCTCGTGCCACATGGCTTAATGAGGCTAGTTGTAGGAAAACACATCTGCAATGCGATACACTTACCAAAAATGTGATGATTGCCTTACCTGAAATTACAGCCGGGAAAAATAAGATTTTAAACCTACCGGTAAATCTTTTTCTCCTAGTCCGTAGAGGGTGCTGGGGACTCCGTAGGGACCATGGGGGGTATAGATGGGCTCCGCAGGAGACATGGGCACTCTAAAGACTTTAGATGGGTGTGCACTGGCTCCTCCCTCTATGCCCCTCCTCCAGACCTCAGTTAGAGAACTATGCTCAGAGGAGACGGACAGTACGAGGAAAGGATTTTTGTTAATCTAAGGGCAAGATACATACCAGCCCACACCATCCACACCGTACAACTCGGAACATACGAACCAGTTAACAGTATGAAACAAAACAGCATCAGCCCGAGACTGATCAAAACTGTAACATAACCCTTATGTAAGCAATAACTATATACAAGTCTTGCAGAATTCTGTCTGCACTGGGACGGGCACTCAGCATCCTCTACGGACTAGGAGAAAAAGATTTACCGGTAGGTTTAAAATCTTATTTTCTCTAACGTCCTAGAGGATGCTGGGGACTCCGTAAGGACCATGGGGATTATACCAAAGCTCCAGACCGGGCAGGAGAGTGCGGATGACTCTGCAACACCGATTGAGCAAACATGAGGTCCTCCTCAGCCAAGGTATCAAACTTGTAGAATTTAGCAAAAGTGTTTGAACCCGACCAAGTCGCTGCTCGGCAAAGCTGTAATGCCGAGACGCCTCGGGCAGCCGCCCAAGAAGAGCCCACCTTCTTAGTGGAATGGGCCTTTACCGAATTTGGTAACGGCAATCCAGCCGTAGAATGAGCCTGCTGAATCGTGTTACAGATCCAGCGAGCAATAGTCTGTTTAGAAGCAGGAGCGCCCCAAGCTTGTTGGCTGCATACAGGACAAACAGTGCCTCTGTTTTCCTAACCCGTGCCGTCCTGGCTACATAAATCTTTAAGGCCCTGACTACATCAAGGGACTTGGAATCCACCAAGTCACCCGTAGCCACAGGCACCACGATAGGTTGGTTCATATGAAAAATTGAGGACGAGTCCTTAATTCTGCTCGATCCACATGGAAAATCAGATAGGGGCTCTTGTGAGACAAAGCCGCCAATTCGGACAACCCGCCGTGCAGATGCCAAGGCCAACAACATGACCACCTTCCAAGTGAGAAATTGTAAATCCACCGTTTGAAGAGGCTCAAACCAGTGAGATTTTAGGAACTGTAACACCACGTTAAGGTCCCATGGTGCCACTGGGGGCACAAAAGGAGGCTGGATGTGCAGCACTCCCTTTACAAAAGTCTGGACTTCTGGGAGAGAAGCCAATTCCTTCTGAAAATTGATAAGGCCGAAATCTGTACCTTAATGGAGCCTAACTTTAGGCCCATATCCACTCCTGTCTGCAGAAAGTGGAGAAAACGGCCCAGATGGAAATCTTCAGTAGGAGCATTCTTGGCTTCACACCAAGATACATACTTCTTCCAGATGCGGTGATAATGTTTCGCCGTCACCTCCTTCCTAGCCTTAATCAGAATAGGGATGACTTCCTCCGGAATACCTTTCCTAGCTAGGATTTGGTGTTCAACCGCCATGCCGTCAAACGTAACCGCGGTAAGTCTTGGAACACGCAGGGACCCTGCTGCAACAGGTCTCCCCTGAGAGGAAGAGGCCACGGATCTTCTGTGAGCATTTCCTGAAGATCTGAATACCAGGCCCTTCGAGGCCAATCCGGAACAATGAGTATTGTCTGCACTCTTTTTCGTCTTATGATTCTCAGTATTTTTGAGATGAGCGGAATAGGAGGTAACACATAGACCGACTGAAACACCCATGGTGTCACCAGGGCGTCCACCGCTACTGCCTGAGGGTCCCTTGACCTGGCACAATACCTCCGAAGCTTATTGTTGAGGCATGACGCCATCATGTCTATTTGTGGAAGTCCCCACTGACTTGTAATCTCTGCAAAAACTTCTTGATAAACTCCCCACTCTCCTGGATGGAGATCGTGTCTGCTGAGGAAGTCTGCTTCCCAGTTGTCCACTCCCGGAATGAAGACTGCTGACAGAGCGCTTGCGTGATTTTCCGCCCAGCGAAGAATCCTGGTGGCTTCCGCCATTGCCACTCTGCTCCTTGTCCCGCCTTGGCGGTTTACATGAGCCACAGCTGTGACGTTGCCTGATTGAATCAGAACCGGTAGGTCGCGAAGAAGATTCTCCGCTTGTCGTAGGCTGTTGTATATGGCCCTCAATTCCAGTACGTTGATGTGTAAACAAGCCTCCTGGCTTGACCATAGTCCCTGAAAAATGTCTTCCTTGTGTGACTGCTCCCCATCCTCGGAGGCTCGCGTCCGTGGTCACCAGAACCCAGTCTTGAATGCCGAACCTGCGACCCTCGAGAAGGTGAGTACTCAGCAGCCACCACAGGAGAGATACCCTGGCCATGGGGGACAGGCTTATTTTCTGATGTATCTGTAGATGGGAACCCGACCACTTGTCCAGAAGGTCCCACTGAAACGTCCTCGCATGAAACCTGCCGAAGGGGATGGCCTCGTAGGTCGCCACCATTTTTTTCAGTACTCGAGTGCATTGATGAACTGGCACTTTTTTCGGTTTTAACAGGTCTCTGACCATGTTCTGGAGTTCCTGGGCTTTTTCCATCGGGAGAAAAACCCTCTTTTGTTCCGTGTCCAGAATCATGCCTAAGAAAGATAGCCGAGTCGTTGGAATCAACTGTGACTTTGGTAGATTTAGAATCCAGCCATGCTGCTGCAGCAATCTCAGGGAGAGTGACACGCTTTTCTGCAATTGATCTCTCGATCTCGCTTTTATCAGGAGATCGTCCAAGTACGGGATAATTGTGACTCCATGCCTGTGTAGGAGCACCAAAATTTCCGCCATTACCTTGGTGAAAATCCTCGGGCCGTGGAAAGCCCAAACGGCAACGTCTGAAACTGATAATGACAGTCCTGTACAGCGAATCTCAGGTATGCCTGATGAGGGGGAAATATGGGGACATGAAGGTATGCATCCTTTATGTCTAGAGACACCATAAACTCCCCCCCCCTCCCCTCCAGGCTGGAGATAACTGCCTGGAGCGATTCCATCTTGAATTTGAACTTTTTCAAGTACAGGTTTCGGGATTTTAGATTTAGAATTGGTCTGACCGAGCCATCCGGTTTCGGGACCACAAACAGGGTTGAATAGTACCCCTTCCCCTGCTGAACTAGGGGCACCTTGACAATCACTTGTTGTTGACAAAATTTTTGAATTGCCGCTAAAACAATCTCCCTTTCTGGGGGAGAAGCTGGTAAAGCCGATTTGAAAAATCGGCGAGGAGGCACGTCTTCGAATTCCAGCTTGTAGCCTTGGGATACAATTTCCAACGCCCAAGGATCCACGGCTGACTGAACCCAGACCTGGCCGAAGAGTCGAAGACGTGCCCCCACCGGCGCGGACTCCCTCAGTGGAGCCCCAGCGTCATGCGGTGAATTTAGTAGAAGCCAGGGAGGACTTCTGCTCCTGGGAACTAGCCGTAGCCGGCATTCTTTTCCCTCTACCCTTACCTCTGGCGAGGAAGGAAGAGCCCCGACCTCTTTTGGACTTATGAGACCGAAAGGACTGCATCTGATATTGCGGTGTTTTCTTTTGCTGTGGGGGAACATAAGGTAAAAAAGTAGATTTACCCGCGGTAGCTGTGGAAACCAGGTCCGCGAGACCTTCCCCAAATAAAACCTCACCCTTGTAAGGCAAAACTTCCATATGTCTCTTTGAGTCGGCATCACCCGTCCATTGACGGGTCCACAGGCTCGCCTAGCAGAAATCGCCATGGCGTTGGCTCTTGAACCTAACAGCCCAACGTCTCTGGAAGCGTCTCTCATATATAAGACTGTGTCTTTAATATGACCTAAGGTCAATAAAATGCTATCCCTATCTAGGGTATCAATGTCAGATGACAAGGTATCTGCCCAAGCTGCTACAGCGCTACAAACCGAAGCCGACGCTATTGCCGGTTTGAGCAAGGCACCCGTATGTGCATAAATTGATTTTAAAGTAGTTTCCTGTCTGCAATCAGCAGGATCCTTGAGGGCTGCCGTATCTGGAGACGGTAGCGCCACCTTTTTGGACAAGCGCGTTAAAGCCTTGTCCACCTTGGGCGAGGATTCCCACCGTAACCTGTCATGTGCAGGGAAAGGGTACGCCATAAGAATTCTCTTGGGAATCTGCAGTTTCTTGTCTGGAGTTTCCCAAGCCTTTTCAAATAACGCGTTCAGCTCATGAGATGGGGGAAATATTACCTCAGGTTTCTTTTCCTTAAACATGCATACCCTCGTGTCAGGTATGCAGGTATGTAAAACATATTTTATTGCAATAATCATAATAAGATTTTACTCACCGGTAAATCTATTTCTCGTAGTCCGTAGTGGATGCTGGGAACTCCGTAAGGACCATGGGGAATAGACGGGCTCCGCAGGAGACTGGGCACTCTAAAAGAAAGATTAGGTACTATCTGGTGTGCACTGGCTCCTCCCTCTATGCCCCTCCTCCAGACCTCAGTTAGGATACTGTGCCCGGAAGAGCTGACACAATAAGGAAGGATTTTGAATCCCGGGTAAGACTCATACCAGCCACACTAATCACACCGTATAACTCGTGATACTATACCCAGTTAACAGTATGAAATATAACTGAGCCTCTCAACAGATGGCTCAACAATAACCCTTTAGTTAGGCAATAACTATATACAAGTATTGCAGACAATCCGCACTTGGGATGGGCGCCCAGCATCCACTACGGACTACGAGAAATAGATTTACCGGTGAGTAAATTCTTAATTTCTCTGACGTCCTAGTGGATGCTGGGAACTCCGTAAGGACCATGGGGTTATACCAAAGCTCCCAAACGGGCGGGAGAGTGCGGATGACTCTGCAGCACCGAATGAGAGAACTCAAGGTCCTCCTCAGCCAGGGTATCAAATTTGTAGAATTTAGCAAACGTGTTTGCCCCTGACCAAGTTGCAGCTCGGCAAAGTTGTAAAGCCGAGACCCCTCGGGCAGCCGCCCAAGATGAGCCCACTTTCCTCGTGGAATGGGCTGTTACTGATTTAGGATGCGGCAATCCAGCCGCAGAATGCTCCAGCTGAATTGTGCTACAAATTCAGCGAGCAATAGTCTGCTTAGAAGCAGGAGCACCTATTTTGTTGGGTGCCTACAGGATAAAAAACGAGTCAGTTTTCCTGACTCCAGCCGTCCTGAAAATATAAATTTTTAAGGCCCTGACTACGTCCAGTAACTTGGAATCTTCCAAGTCCCTAGTAGCCGCAGGCACTACAATAGGTTGGTTCAAGTGAAAAGCTGAAACCACCTTAGGGAGAAACTGGGGACGAGTCCTCAATTCTGCCCTATCCATATGGAAAATCAGATAAGGGCTTTTACATGACAAAGCCGCCAATTCTGACACACGCCTGGCCGAAGCCAAGGCCAATAACATGACCACTTTCCACGTGAGATATTTAAAATCCACAGTTTTAAGTGGCTCAAACCAATGTGATTTTAAGAAACTCAACACCACGTTGAGATCCCAAGGTGCCACAGAAGGCACAAAAAAATAAGAATTTACTTACCGATAATTCTATTTCTCGTAGTCCGTAGTGGATGCTGGGGACTCCGTCAGGACCATGGGGTTTAGCGGCTCCGCAGGAGACAGGGCACAATAATAAAAGCTTTAGGATCAGGTGGTGTGCACTGGCTCCTCCCCCTATGACCCTCCTCCAAGCCTCAGTTAGGATACTGTGCCCGGACGAGCGTGCATAATAAGGAAGGATATTGAATCCCGGGTAAGACTCATACCAGCCACACCAATCACACCGTACAACCTGTGATCTGAACCCAGTTAACAGTATGATAACAACGAAGGAGCCTCTGAAAAGATGGCTCACAACAAGAATAACCCGATTTTTGTAACAATAACTATGTACAAGTATTGCAGACAATCCGTACTTGGGATGGGCGCCCAGCATCCACTACGGACTACGAGAAATAGAATTATCGGTAAGTAAATTCTTATTTTCTCTAACGTCCTAAGTGGATGCTGGGGACTCCGTCAGGACCATGGGGATTATACCAAAGCTCCCAAACGGGCGGGAGAGTGCGGATGACTCTGCAGCACCGAATGAGAGAACTCCAGGTCCTCCTCAGTCAGGGTGTGCCCCTGACCAAGTAGCAGCTCGGCAAAGTTGTAAAGCCGAGACCCCTCGGGCAGCCGCCCAAGATGAGCCCACTTCCTTGTGGAATGGGCTTTTACTGATTTTGGCTGTGGCAAGCCTGCCACAGAATGTGCAAGCTAAATTGTACTACAAATCCAGCGAGCAATCGTCTGCTTAGAAGCAGGAACACCCATCTTGTTGGGTGCATACAGGCTAAACAGCGAATCAGATTTTCTGACTCCAGTCGTCCTGGAAACATATATTTTCAGGGCCCTGACAACGTCAAGTAACTTGGAGTCCTCCAAGTCCCTAGTAGCCGCAGGTACCACAATAGGTTGGTTCATGTGAAAAACAGAAAACACCTTAAGGAGAAATTGAGGACGAGTCCTCAATTCTGCCCTGTCAGAATGAAAAATTAAGTAAGGGCTTTTATATGATAAAGCCGCCCATTCTGACACACGCCTGGCTGAAGCCAGGGCTAATAGAATCTTCACCTTCCATGTGAAATATTTTAATTCCACAGTGGTGAGTGGATCAAACCAATGTGACTTTAGGAAACTCAAAACAACATTGAGATCCCAAGGTGCCACTGGGGGCACAAAAGGAGGCTGTATATGCAGTACCCCTTTTACAAACGTCTGAACTTCAGGCACTGAAGCCAGTTCTTTCTGGAAGAAATTCGACAGGGTCGAAATTTGAACCTTAATGGACCCTAATTTTAGGCCCATAGACAGTCCTGTTTTCAGGAAATGTAGGAAACGACCCAGTTGGAATTCCTCTGTAGGGACCTTCTTGGCCTCACACCACGCAACATATTTTCGCCAAATGCGGTGAAAATGTTTTGCGGTTACATCCTTCCTGGCTTCGACCAGGGTAGGGATGACTTCATCTGGAATGCCCTTTCAGGATCCGGCGTTCAACTGCCATGCCGTCAAACGCAGCCGCGGTAAGTCTTGGAACAGACAAGGCCCCTGCTGGAGCAGGTCCTCTCTTAAAGGTAGAGGCCACGGTTCTTCCGTGAGCATCTCTTGAAGTTCCGGGTACCAAGTCCTTCTTGACCCATCCGGAACCACGAGTATCGTTCTTACTCATCTCCTTCTTATGATTCTCAGTACTTTTGGTATGAGATGCATAGGAGGGAACACATACCCTGACTGGTACACCCACAGTGTTACCAGAGCGTCCACCGCTATTGCCTGAGGGTCCCTTGACCTGGCGCAATATCTGTCTAGTTTTTTGTTCAGGCGGGACGCCATCATGTCCACCTTTGGTTTTTCCCAACGGTTTACAATCATGTGGAAGACTTCCCGCTGAAGTCCCCACTCTCCCGGGTGGAGGTTATGCCTGCTGAGGAAGTCTGCTTCCCAGTTTTCCACTCCCGGAATTAACACTGCTGAGAGTGTTATCACATGATTTTTCGCCCAGCGAAGAATCCTTGCAGTTTCTGCCATTTCCCTCCTGCTTCATGTGCCGCCCTGTCTGTTTACGTGGGCGACTGCCGTGATGTTGTCCCACTGGATCAATACCGGCTGACCTTGAAGCAGAGGTCTTGCTAAGCTTAGAGCCTTGTAAATTGCCCTTAGCTCCAGTATATTTATGTGGAGAGAAGTCTCCAGACTTGATCACACTCCCTGGAAATTTTTTCCTTGTGTGACTGCTCCCCAGCCACTCAGGCTGGCATCCGTGGTCACCAGGACCCAGTCCTGAATGTCGAATCTGCGGCCCTTTCATAGATGAGCACTCTGCAGCCACCGCAGAAGAAAACACCCTTGTCCTTGGAGACAGGGTTATCCGCTGATGCATCTGAAGATGCGATCCGGACCATTTTCCCAGCAGATTCCACTGAAAGGTTCTTGCGTGAAATCTACCGAATGGGATTGCTTTGTAAGAAACCACCATTTTTCACAGGACCCTTGTGCAATGATGCACTGATACTTTTCCTGGTTTTAGGAGGTTCCTGACTAGCTCGGATAACTCCCTGGCCTTCTTCTCCGGGAGAAAACATCCTTTTCTGGACTGTGTCCAGAATCATTCCTAGGAACATTAGACGTGACGTCGGAAAAAGCTGCGATTTTGGAATATTTAGAATCCACTCGTGCTGTCGTAGAACTACTTGAGATAGTGCTACTCCGACCGCCAACTGTTCTCTGGACCTTGCCCTTATCAGGAAAGCGTCCATATTTCTTTTAGGAAGAATCATCATTTCGGCCATTACCATGGTAAAGACCCGGGGTGCCGTGGACAATCCAAACGGCAGCGTCTGAACTGATAGTGACAGTTCTGTACCACGAACCTGAGATACCCTTGGTGAGAAGGGCAAAATTTGGACATGTAGGTAAGCGTCCCTGATATCCAGTGACACCATATCGTCCTGGTTCGCTATCACTGCTCTGAGTGACTCCATCTTGATTTGAACCCTTGTATGTAATTGTTCAAATCTTTTAGATCTCACCGAGCCGTTTGGCTTCAGTACCACAATATAGTGTGGAATAATACCCCTTCCCTTGTTGTAGGAGGGGTACTTTGATTATCACCTGCTGGGAATACAGCCTGTGAATTTTTTCCCAATACTGCCTCCCTGTCGGAGGGAGACGTTGGTAAAGCAGACTTCAGGAACTTGTGAGGGGAAGACGTCTCGAATTTCCAATGTACACCTGGGATACTACGTGTAGGATCCAGGAGTCCACTTGCGAGTGAGCCCACTGCGTGCTGAAACTCTTGAGATGACCCCCCACCGCACCCGAGTCCGCTTGTATGGCCCCAGCGTCATGCTGCGGACTTGGCAGAAGCTGTGGAGGACTTCTGTTCCTGGGAATGGGCTGCCTGCTGCAGTCTTCTTCCCTTTCCTCTAACCCTGGGCAGATATGACTGGCCTTTTGCCCGCCTGCCTTTTTGGGTACGAAAGGACTGAGACTGAAAAGACTGTGTCCTTTTCTGCTGAGATGTGACTTGGGGTAACAAAAGTGGATTTTCCAGCTGTTGCCATGGCCACCAGGTCCGATGGACCGCCCCTTTATACGGCAATACTTCCATGTGCCGTCTGGAATCTGCATCACCTGACCACTGTCGTGTCTATAAACATCGTCTGGCAGATATGGACATCACATCTACTCTTGATGCCAGAATGCAAATATCCCTCTGCGCATCTCGCATATATAGAAATGCATCCTTAAAATGCTCTATAGTCAATAAAATATTGTTCCTGTCAAGGGTATCAATATTTTCAGTCAGGAAATCCGACCAAGCCCCCCCAGCGCTGCACATCCAGGCTGAGGCGATTGCTGGTCGTAGTATAACACCAGTATGTGTGTATATACTTTTTAGGATATTCTTCAGCTTCCTATCAGCTGGCTCCTTGAGGGCGGCCGTATCTGGAGACGGTAACGCCACTTGTTTTTATAAGCGTGTGAGCGCCTTATCCACCCTAAGGTGTGTTTCCCAACTCGCCCTCACTTCTGGCGGGAAAGGGTATACCTCCAATAATTTTCTATCGGAGGAAACCCACGTATCATCACACACTTTAATTTATCTGATTCAGGAAAAACTACAAGTAGATTATTCCCACCCTACATAATACCCTTATTTGTGGTACTTGTAGTATCAGAAATATGTAACACCTCCTTCATTGCCCTTAACATGTAACGTGTGGCCCTAAAGGAAAATACGTTTGTTTCTTCACCGTCGACACTGAAGTCAGTGTCCGTGTCTGTGTCGACCAACTGAGGTAAATGGGCGTTTTTACAAGCCCCTGACGGTGTCTGAGACGCCTGGACAGGTACTAATTTGTTTGCCGGCCGTCTCATGTCGTCAACCGACCTTGCATCGTGTTGACATTATCACGTAATTCCTAAATAAGCCATCCATTCCGGTGTCGACTCCCTAGAGAGTGACATCACCAATACAGGCAATTTGCTCCGCCTCCTCACCAACATCGTCCTCCTACATGTCGACACACACACGTACCGACACACAGCACACACACAGGGAATGCTCTGATAGAGGACAGGACCCCACTAGCCCTTTGGGGAGACAGAGGGAGAGTTTGCCAGCACACACCAAAAACGCTATAATTATACAGGGACAACCCCTTATACAAGTGTTTTCCCTTATAGCATTTTCACATATGTAATCATATCGCCAAATAAGTGCCCCCCCTCTCTGTTTTAACCCTGTTTCTGTAGTGCAGTGCAGGGGAGAGCCTGGGAGCCTTCCTCACAGCAGAGCTGAGCAGGAAAATGGCGCCGTGTGCTGAGGAGAATAGGCCCCGCCCCCTAAAACGGCGGGCTCATCTCCCGGAGTTTGTGAGATCTGGCAGGGGTTAAATACATCCATATAGCCTCAAGGGCTATATGTGATGTATTTTAGCCATAAAAAAGGTATAATACATTGCTGCCCAGGGCGCCCCCCCCCAGCGCCCTGCACCCTCAGTGACCGCTGGTATGAAGTGTGCTGACAACAATGGCGCACAGCTGCAGTGCTGTGCGCTACCTTATGAAGACTGAAAGTCTTCTGCCGCCTGTTTCTGGACCTCTGGACCTCTTCATTGGCATCTGCAAGGGGGGTCGGCGGCACGGCTCCGGGACGAACCCCAGGGTGAGACCTGTGTTCCGACTCCCTCTGGAGCTAATGGTGTCCAGTAGCCTAAGAAGCAAATCCATCCTGCACGCAGGTGAGTTTACTTCTCTCCCCTAAGTCCCTCGTAGCAGTGAGCCTGTTGCCAGCAGGACTCACTGAAAATAAAAAACCTAACTTAAACTTTTATTCTAAGCAGCTCAGGAGAGCCACCTAGATTGCACCCTTCTCGGCCGGGCACAGAAATCTAACTGAGGCTTGGAGGAGGGTCATAGGGGGAGGAGCCAGTGCACACCACCTGATCCTAAAGCTTTTATTATTGTGCCCTGTCTCCTGCGGAGCCGCTAAACCCCATGGTCCTGACGGAGTCCCCAGCATCCACTTAGGACGTTAGAGAAAGGGGCTGAATATGTAGCACTCCCTTTACAAATGTCTGAACTCCAGGCAGTGAAGCCAGTTCTTTCTGGAAGAAAATCGACAGAGCCGAAATCTGGACCTTAATGGAACCCAAATTTAGGCCCATAGTCACTCCTGACTGTAGGAAGTGCAGAAAACGACCCAGCTGAAATTCCTCTGTTGGGGCCTTCCTGGCCTCACACCACGCAACATATTTTCGCCAAATACGGTGATAATGGTTTGCGGTTACTTCTTTTCTGGCTTTTATCAGCGTAGGAATGACTTCCTCCGGAATGCCCTTTTGCTTTAGGATCCGGAATTCAACCGCCATGCCGTCCAACGCAGCCGCGGTAAGTCTTGGAACAGACAGGGCCCCTGCTGTAGCAGATCCTGTCTGAGCGGTAGAGGCCATGGGTCCTCTGATATTATTTCTTGAAGTTCTGGGTACCAAGCTCTTCTTGGCCCATCCGGAACCACGAGTATCGTTCTTACTCCTCGTTTTCTTATTATTCTCAGTACCTTTGGTATGAGAGGCAGAGGAGGGAATACATAAACCGACTGGTACACCCACGGTGTCACTAGAGCGTCCACAGCTATTGCCTGAGGGTCCCTTGACCTGGCGCAATATCTAGTTTTTTGTTTAGGCGGGACGCCATCATGTCCACCTGTGGCCTTTCCCAATGGTTTACCAACAGTTGGAAGACTTCTAGATGAAGTCCCCACTCTCCCGGGTGTCGGTCGTGTCTGCTGAGGAAGTCTGCTTCCCAGTTGTCCACTCCCGGAATGAACACTGCTGACAGTGCTAAGACGTGATTTTCCGCCCATCGGAGAATCCTTGTGGCTTCTGCCATCGCCATCCTGCTTCTTGTGCCGCCCTGTCGGTTTACATGGGCGACTGCCGTGATGTTGTCTGATTGGATCAGTACCGGCTGGTTTTGAAGCAGAGGCCTTGCCAGACTTAGGGCATTGTAAATGGCCCTCAGTTCCAGAATATTTATGTGTAGGGACGACTCCTGACTTGACCAAAGTCCTTGGAAATTTCTTCCCTGTGTGACTGCCCCCCAGCCTCGAAGGCTGGCATCCGTGGTTACCAGGACCCAGTCCTGTATGCCGAATCTGCGGCCCTCTTGAAGATGAGCACTCTGCAGCCACCACAGTAGAGATACCCTGGTCCTTGGAGACAGGGTTATCAGCCGATGCATCTGAAGATGCGATTCCGACCACTTGTCCAAGAGGTCCCACTGAAAGGTTCTTGCATGGAACCTGCCGAATGGAATTTTGCTTCGTAAGAAGCTACCATTTTTCCCAGGACTCGTGTGCAGTGATGCACCGATACCTGTTTTGGTTTCAGGAGGTCTCTGACTAGAGATGACAGCTCCTTGGCTTTCTCCTGCGGGAGAAACACTTTTTTCTGTTCTGTGTCCAGAACCATCCCCAGGAACAGCAGGCGTGTGGTAGGACCCAGCTGTGACTTTGGAATGTATAGAATCCATCCGTGCTGTTGTAGCACTTCCCGAGATAGTGCTACTCCGACCAACAACTGCTCCATGGACCTCGCCTTTATAAGGAGATCGTCCAAGTACGGGATAATTAAAAACTCCCTTTTTTCGAAGGAGTATCATAATTTCTGCCATTACCTTGGTAAAGACCCTCTGTGCCGTGGACAGTCCAAACGGCAGTGTTTGGAATTGGTAATGGCAATCCTGTACCACAAATCTGAGGTACTCCTGGTGAGGATGGTAAATGGGGACATGTAGGTAAGCATCCTTGATGTCCAGGGATACCATGTAATCCCCCTCCTCCAGGCTTGCAATAACCGCCCTGAGCGATTCCATCTTGAACTTGAATTTTTTTATGTATGTGTTCAAGGACTTCAAATTTAAAATGGGTCTCACCGAACCGTCCGGGTTCGGTACCACAAACAGTGTGGAATAGTAACCCCGTCCTTGTTGAAGTAGGGGCACCTTGACTATCACCTGCTGGGAATACAGCTTGTGAATTGCCTCTAGCACAGCCTCCCTGCCTGAGGGAGTTGTCGGCAAGGCAGATTTGAGGAAACGGCGGGGGGGAGACGCCTCGAATTCCAGCCTGTACCCCTGAGATACTACTTGAAGGATCCAGGGATCCACCTGTGAGTGAGCCCACTGATCGCTGAAATTTTTGAGGCGGCCCCCCACCGTACCTGGCTACGCCTGTGGAGCCCCCGCGTCATGCGGTGGACTCAGAGGAAGCGGGGGAAGAATTTTGATTCTGGGAACTGGCTGACTGGTGCAGCTTTTTCCCTCTTCCCTCGTCTCTGTGCAGAAAGGAAGCGCCTTTGACCCGCTTGCTTTTCTGAAGCCGAAAGGACTGTACCTAATACAGTGCTTTCTTAGGCTGTGAGGAAACCTGAGGTAAAAAATTTTCTTCCCAGCTGTTGCTGTGGATACGAGGTCCCAGAGACCATCCCCAAACAATTCCTCACCCTTATAAGGCTCTATGTGCCTTTTAAAGTCAGCATCACCTGTCTAGTGTCGGGTCTCTAATACCCTCCTGACAGAATGGACATTGCATTAATTCTGGATGCCAGCCGGCAAAATATCCCTCTGTGCATCCCTCATATATAAGACGACGTCTTATGTTCGCAAAATAGTATCCCTGTTTGACAGGGTTACAGACCACGCTGCAGCAGCACTATCTGCAGGTCTCAGTCTAGTACCCGAGTGTGTAAATACAGACTTCAGGATAGCATCCTGCTTTTTATCAGCAGGTACCTTCAAAGTGGCCGTATCCTAAGACGGCAGTGCCACCTTTTTTGACAAACGTGTGAGCGCCTTATCCACCCTAGGGGATATCTCCCAGCGTAACTTATCCTCTGGCGGGAAAAGGTACGCCATCAGTAACTTTTTAGAAATTACCAGTTTCTTATCGGGGGAACCCACGCTTTTTCACACTTCATTCACTCATTTGATGGGGGAACAAAACACTGCCTGCTTTTTCTCCCCAAACATAAAACCCTTTTTTAGTGGTACTTGGGTTAATGTCAGAATGTGTAACACATTTTTCATTGCCGGGATCATGTAACGGATGTTCCTAGTGGATTGTGTATATGTCTCAACCTCGTCGACACTGGAGTCAGACTCCGTGTCGACATCTGTGTCTGCCATCTGAGGGAGCGGGCGTTTTTTAGCCCCTGATGGCCTTTGAGACGCCTGGGCAGGCGCGGGCTGAGAAGCCGGCTGTCCCATAGCTGTTACGTCATCCAGCCTTTTATGTAAGGAGTTGACACTGTCGGTTAATACCTTCCACCTATCCATCCACTCTGGTGTCGGCCCACAGGGGGCGACATCCCATTTATCGGCATCTGCTCCGCCTCCACGTAACCTTCCTCATCCAACATGTCGACACAGCCGTACCGACACACCGCACACACACAGGGAATGCTCTGACTGAGGACAGGACCCCACAAAGTCCTTTGGGGAGACCGAGAGAGAGTATGCCAGCACACACCAGAGCGCTATATAATGCAGGGATTAACACTATAACTGAGTGATTTTTCCCCAAATAGCTGCTTGTATACATATATTGCGCCTAAATTTAGTGCCCCCCCTCTCTTTTTAACCCTTTGAGCCTGAAAACTACAGGGGAGAGCCTGGGGAGCTGTCTTCCAGCTACACTGTGAAGAGAAAATGGCGCCAGTGTGCCGAGGGAGATAGCTCCGCCCCTTTTTCGCTGACTTTTCTCCCGCTTTTTTATGGATTCTGGCAGGGGTAATTATCACATATATAGCCTCTGGGGCTATATATTGTGATTATTTTGCCAGCCAAGGTGTTTTTATTGCTGCTCAGGGCGCCCCCCCCCAGCGCCCTGCACCCTCAGTGAGCGGAGTGTGAAGTGTGTATGAGGAGCAATGGCGCACAGCTGCAGTGCTGTGCGCTACCTTGGTGAAGACTGAAGTCTTCTGCCGCCGATTTTCCGGACCATCTTCATGCTTCTGGCTCTGTAAGGGGGACGGCGGCGCGGCTCCGGGAACGAACACCAAGGACGGGTCCTGCGGTCGATCCCTCTGGAGCTAATGGTGTCCAGTAGCCTAAGAAGCCCAAGCTAGCTGCAAGCAGGTAGGTTCGCTTCTTCTCCCCTTAGTCCCTCGTTGCAGTGAGCCTGTTGCCAGCAGGTCTCACTGTAAAATAAAAAACCTAACATATACTTTCTTTCTAGGAGCTCAGGAGAGCCCCTAGTGTGCATCCAGCTCGGCCGGGCACAGAAATCTAACTGAGGTCTGGAGGAGGGGCATAGAGGGAGGAGCCAGTGCACACCAGATAGTACCTAATCTTTCTTTTAGAGTGCCCAGTCTCCTGCGGAGCCCGTCTATTCCCCATGGTCCTTACGGAGTTCCCAGCATCCACTAGGACGTCAGAGAAATAATGAATACTTGTGGCCACCCTTGGGTGCAACCTCGCACCATCGTAGTCGACACTGGAGTCAGAATCCGTGTCGGTATCAGTGTCTGCTACTTGGGACAGGGGACGTTTCTGAGACCCTGGACGGCCCTGTGATACAGCCAAAGCCATGGCTTGACTCCCTGTCTTTTCTCTGGACTCTGCTTTGTCCATTCTCTTATGTAATAAACACATTTGCATTTAAAACATTCCACATATCCAGCCAATCAGGTGTCGGCGTCGCCGACGCAGACACCACAATCATCTGCTCCACCTCCTCCTTAGATGAGCCTTCCGCTTCAGACATGCCGACACACACGTACCGACACCCCCACACACTCAGGAATAAATATTTATATATATAGAGACAGTCCCCCAATAAGGCCCTTTGGAGAGACAGAGAGAGAGAGTATGCCAGCACACACCCAGCGCCACCGGATACTGGAATAAAATCCCAGTCAGTACAGCGCTTTTATAAATATACTCACTGCGCCAAATAAATGTGCCCCCACCCTGTTTATTTGCCCTCTGCATGTGTTCAGAGTCCGGGGAGCCAGCTTCTCTGCAGCAGAAAATGGCGCTGGTTAGTGCTGAGGGAACAAGCTCCGCCCCCTCACTGGCAGGCTTCTATCCCGCTCAAATCTTTATACTGGCGGGGTTTTTTGCCATATACTGCCTCCGCAGTATATATCTCTGCCAGTGTCCCTAGAAGGTTAATAATTGCTGCCCAGGGCGCACCCCCTGCGCTCTGCACCCATACAGTGCCGCCAGTGTGTATGTGTGTTGGGAGCAATGGCGCGCAGCGTTACCACTGCGCGTTACCTCATAGAAGATCCGAAGTCTTCTGCCGCCTTTGAAGTCTTCTATCTTCTAATACTCACCCGGCTTCTATCTTCCGGCTCTGTGAGGAGGACGGCGGCGTGGCTCCGGGACGAATGGCGAGGGTGAGACCTGCGTTCCGACCCTCTGGAGCTAATGGTGTCCAGTAGCCTAAGAAGCAGAGCCTATCATTTAAGTAGGTCTGCTTCTCTCCCCTCAGTCCCACGATGCAGGGAGCCTGTTGTCAGCAGTGCTCCCTGAAAATAAAAAACCTAACAAAAGTCTTTTACAGAGAAACTCAGTAGAGCTCCCCTGCAGTGCACCCAGTCTCCTCTGGGCACAGGATCTAACTGAGGTCTGGAGGAGGGGCATAGAGGGAGGAGCCAGTGCACACCCATCTAAAGTCTTTAGAGTGCCCATGTCTCCTGCGGAGCCCGTCTATACCCCCATGGTCCTTACGGAGTCCCCAGCATCCTCTAGGACGTAAGAGAAAAAATTAAAACCATCTCCTTTTAAAACGTAATTTTGAGGAACAGATGTATCCATGCTGGTTGTGAATGCGGCTAGCCATGTGTGTGACTCATATGGCGTGATGAGCGAGCACGCTGGCGTGCGCATATTCACACCTGCAATACATAGGCATTACAGTGCCTAGCCATGGGTGCAAACAGTTGTAGCTCAGTGTATCAAGTTGCACCATGGCACGTGTGCCCGTGCGGCCGCGCTGTGGGAAAATGAGAATTGCTACATCTGTATCTAAATCAGGGTGTGGGGGGAAAAAAAAATCATGATTTTTTTTATTTATTTAAATTGGATTTTTATAAAAATTATCAAGTAAACAAATAAGCCAAGTAAAAACAATAATACAAAGTTATTTTAAAATACTGTAACTTAATATACAGGGTGATGCAAAAGTCGCAGTACACCCTTTTGTTTCAAAAACTGTGCAGGAAATGGGAAAACTGAATACTCCAGTAAGGTATGGGTGAAGTATGGGTATGTACCGAACACGGGCTCCATCTTGAATCTAAGTCAGTTTTTTTCAAATGGAAAGGGGGTTGTCTCGCATGTCAAACATCATCAGAATTTCCAGCAAACAGATTTGAAATCGCAATAATGGTTCAAAAGTTACAAGACTTTTTCTCTTACGTCCTAGAGGATGCTGGGGTCCACATTAGTACCATGTGGTATAGACGGGTCCATCAGGAGACATTGGCACTTTAAGAGTTTTAGAGTGTGGGCTGGCTCCTCCTTCTATGCCCCTCCTACCAAACTCAGTTTAGAAATAGTGTCCGGAAGAGCTGGTCACAGCTAGGGGAGCTCTCCAGAGTTTCTCTAGTAAAGTTTATTCTTAGAATTTATTATTTTACAGGAAGGATGCTGGCAACAGCCTCCCTGCTTCGTAGGACTAAGAGGGTGAAGGTGGTGGGGGGGATTAGTATCCGCCCTGCGGGGTCTGAGTCACCATCTCCGCTGACAGGACACTGAGCTCCTGAGGGGATAGATCGTTCCCCGCCGTAGGAGGATCGCTCACCCCAGCAGCATGGCGCCACCCCCTTACAGAGCTGAAGATCAGTGGCGAGTGAGTCACCGACCACCCTAGCAAGCGGGTGGCCGGCGTGAAGATGGCGGCATCAGGGTAGGAGAGCAGTATTAACTGTGCTCCGGAGGCTCAGCGGTACATAGTGCGACGCTGTGAGGGGCGCCCTGAGCCAGCGCATACACCCTACACTAGTCACTGAGCCTGTCGGGGTCCCCGGATCTCAGCCAGCATAAATCCTCAGGCCAGTATAATCATATGAAGAGCGGGAAGACGGTGCCATTTTGGGGGCGGAGCTTCTCCTCAGAGCGGACCCAGCAGCGTTCAGCGCCATTTTCCTGTCTGCACAGCACTGTCCAGGAAGAGCAAGTCCCTCCACAGCAACTCCAGCTATCTCTCACGGTACAAGGGGGTTGTAAGGGGGAAGGGGGAGGCTGCAAAACGACTGTGTAACCTATTAAGGTGCAGTCAGCGCTGTTAGGGGGTCTCCATTTATATTAAAAGCGCTGTGTGTGGGTTGGCTCCAATCTCTCTGTCCCTCTTGCCATTCTTGGGGGTGAAACTCTGTCTGTCCTCCCGTGTGTGTGTGTGTGTGTGTGTGTGTGTGTGTGTGTGGTCTCCATTAAGCAATGTCCAGGGACTCTGTGTCATATGCTGCAGAGGATATGTCCTCTCAGGATGATCCCATTCCATGTAATTAGAATTGCACTGGTTTAGCACAGATACCAGCAAGGGAGCCCGAGTGGTTATCCTCTATCAAATCTATGATTTCTCAGATTTCAAATAGGGTTGCACAAAATGAATCTGCAACTCAGGCTTTACAGAACTCTATGGCAGTCTGGCCCAGTTCGGGTACCTCAGGGCTCCCCGCTGTATATTCATATAAACATGCTCTTGCACAGATCATGCAGGATGATACCGATACCGAATCTGCAGACGGTGATGGAGATGTGTTTTGGGGGGCAGCATCTCTTGCAAAAGGGGTGCAGTTGATGATAGAGGCTATTAGAGATGTGTTGAATATTGCTGATAGAACACCCGAACAGGTTGAGGAGGCTTACTTCACTAAAAATAAGAAAGCCTCGCTAACCTTCCCTGCGTCAAAGAAATTCAATGCTATTTTTAAAAAGCGTAGGAAAACCCGGATAAGAAATTCCAGATACCTAAAAGGGTTCTGGTGGCATTTCCTTTCCCGGTAGAGGATAGGAAAAAATGGGAAAACCCGCCTATTGTTGACGCGTCAGTATCCAGACTCTCAAAATAGGTGGTTTTACCTGTTCCAGGATCTACCGCCTTGAAAGAGCCGGCTGATCGTAAAATTGATAATACGCTCAAAACCATGTACACGGCTTCTGGGGCAATACTATGTCCCACTATTGCCAGTGCTTGCATTGCCAAAGCTATAGTAAAGTGGTCAGGCACGTTACTTGAAGGCTTGGATACTATGGAGAAATGTGATATTGAATTGTTTTTACGTAACATTCAGGATTCGACAGGATTTCTGGTAGAATCCATGAAAGACCTAGGTTCCACGGCTGCAGGAATTTCTTCCATGTCTGTATCAGCTCGTCGAGGACCATGTGTGGAGACCCTACCCTACACAGGTCAGGCTCTCTTTGGGGAAGCGTTAGATGCGTGGATCTGCCACCTTTTCTTCCCTCAGCTACACCTGCTCCAAAAGAAACCCTTTTCTTCAGCTACATCACAGCCCTTTCGGTCTGCCAAACCCATAAATGCTAAGCCGTCCAACACTTCTTTCGGGGAGGTCGGCCCAAGTCCCAAGAAACCTGCGGCTGTAGGTTCTCAGGAACAGAAACCTGCTTCAGGTACATCAAAGTCCTCCGCATGACAGTGGACTGTACGCCCCGGAGGTGGGGCCGGTAGGAGAGAGACTCGGGCATTTCAGTCGCGTCTGAGTGTCATCCGGCCTGGACCACTGGGTGCAAGATATTGTATCCCAGGGGTACAGGCTGGAATTTCAAAATTTCCCTCCTCACCAATTTTTCAGATCAGGCTTGCCAGTTCTGCTGGCAGACAGGACTGTCCTGCAAGAAGCCGTCCAGAAGTTGGTGGAGGCACAGGTTATTGTGCCAGTTACCGCCTCATATGGAAAACAAAGGTTACTATTCAAACCTTTTCGTGGTACCGAAACCGGATGGTTCAGTCAGGCCAATTCTGAGCTTAAACTCTCTAAACCCCTTTCTGAGGAAGTTCAAGTTCAAAATGGAGTCTCTAAGGGCAGTGATATCGGGTCTAGAGGAAGGGGGAATTCCTGGTATCCCTGGATATCAAGGATGCGTACCTCCACATTCCGATTTGGCTGCCGCATCAAGCTTATCTTCGGTTCACACTGTTGGACTGTAATTTTCAGTTCCAGGCCCTACCATTCGGCCTCTCCACAGCACCGAGGGTATTCACCAAGGTGATGACGGAAATATTGATTCTCCTCCGCAGACAGGGGGTGAACATTATTCCATATCTGGACGATCTGTTGATAAAGGCATCGTACAAGGAGAAGCTGTTACGGTCCATAGCTCTCACGACCCATCTACTCAGGGAACACGGTTGGATCTACACATGCACCAGTGAATACGTCTGTCGCCAAAGGCCAGGATTTCACTAGTCTGATGGCTGCAATTACCTCACCTTCTGGAGGGCCGCAGGTTCGGGATTCAGGACTGGATCCTTCTAACCACGGATGCAAGTCTCAGCGGCTGGGGCGAAGTCACTCAAGGGGTAACCTTCCAAGGAAGGTGGTCAAGTCTGGAAGCCGGCCTGCCGATAAACATTTTGGAACTAAGAGCCGTCTACAACGGTCTTCTCCAAACTGCCCATCTTCTGAGAAATTGGGCCATTCAAGTGCAGTCGGACAATGTGACAACAGTGGCTTGCATAAACCGACAGGGCGGAACGAAGAGCAGAGCTGCAATGGCAGAGGTAACAAGAGTCATCCTCTGGGCAGAAAAGCACGCGTTGGCGCTGTCAGCAATCTTCATTCCGGGAGTACACAACTGGGAAGCGGAATTCCTCAGCAGACACGATCTCTATCCAGGGAAGTGGAGTCTCCATCCGGAGGTGTTCAAGGAGGTAACATGATGGCCTCGTCTCAACAAGAAGCTTTGGCGGTATTGTTACAGGTTGAGGGATCTGCAAGCAGTGGCGGTGGATGCCCTAGTGACTCCGTGGGTGTTCCAGTCGGTGTACGTGTTTCCTCCACTTCCACTCATCCCTAGAGTTCTATAGCTCATAAGGAGAACAAGGGTTAGAGCGATCCTCATTGCTCCAGACTGGCCAAGAAGGGCTTGGTACGCGGATCTTGTGGATCTACTGCAAGAAGAGCCGAGGCCTCTTCCTCTTCGGGAGGACCTGCTGCAGCAGGGGCTGTTCGCCTATCAAGACATACAAAGGCTAAGTTTGACAGCATGGAGGTTGAACGCCTGATACTAGCTTGAAAGGGCATTCCAAACAAGGTTATTCCTACCCTGATACAGGCTAGGAAAGGAGTAACGTCTAAACATTACCATTGAATTTGGAAAAAAATATGTATCTTTGTGTGAGTCCAAGAAATTTCCTGCGTGGAGTTTCAACTGGGACGGTTTCTCCTCTTCCTACAAGCTGGTGTGGATATGGGCCTGAAGGTGGGATCTGTGAAGGTCCAGATTTCGGCCCTATCCATTTTCTTCCAGGAACAATTGGCTGCCCTCCCTGAGGTTCAGACCTTTTTAAAGGGAGTTCTGCACATCCAACCTCCCTTTGTACAGCCTGCGGAGCAGTGGGACCTTAACTTGGTGTTGCAGTTCCTCCAATCTGATTGGTTTGAGCCTCTACAGGAGGTCAAGGTCAAATTTCTTACGTGGAAGGCTGTCACTTTGTTGGCCTTAGCTTCTGCTAGATATGTGTCGGAGTTAGGGGCTTTGTCCTGTAAAAGCACATACTTGATCTTCCATGAAGATAGAGCTGAGCTCCGGACACGACAGCAGTTTCTTCCGAAGGTTGTGTCGGCACTTCAGATCAACCAACCTATTGTGGTGCCAGTTGCTACTGACTCCTCATATTCATCTAAGTCCTTAGATGTGGTAAGGGCTCTGAATATCTACGTGAAGAGGACTGCTCGTCACAGAAAAGCGGACTCTCTTTTTGTCCTATATGATCCCAAGAAAATTGGGTGTCCTGCTTCTAAGGAGACTCTCTCTCGCTGGATCAGGTTCACTATCCAACATGCGTATTCTACGGCGGGATTGCCGTGTCCTAAGGCCCACTCTACTCGTAAGGTGGGGTCTTCCTGGGCGGCTGCCCTGGGTGTCTCGGCATTAAAACTTTGCCGAGCAGCAACTTAGTCTGGATCGAACACGTTTGCAAAGTTCTACAAGTTCGATACTTTGGCCCCTGATGATCTGAAGTTCAGTCAATCAGTTCTGCAGGAGCCTCCGCGCTCTCCCTCCCGTTCTGGGAGCTTTTGGTACACCCCCATGGAACTAATGTGGACCCCAGCATCCTCTAGGCCAGGGGCGGCCAGACTTTTGGAGTCGGCAATCTACTTTGAAAGCTAAAAAGCTTTTGTGATCTACCTAGGAGGAATAATAGTGCGCGCCGCAGGCGCGCGTGCAAAAAAGGGCGTGGCATAACAAAAAGTGGGCGTGGTATAACAAAAAAAGGGACGTAGCCTTGCTGCACAGAGTGTAATGACTGTCTCGCACGAAATAACACATTGGCCCCCACAGGTAAAAACCTCAAACACATATGCCCCCACAGTGCCAGATACACATATGCCCCCACAGTGCCATGTGCCCACAGTGACAGATACAGATATGCCCCCACAGTGCCATGTGCCCACACTGCTAGATATGCCCCCACAGTGCCAGATTACAGATATGCCCCCACAGTGCCATGTGCCCGCAGTGCCAGATATACCCCCATAGTGCCAGATATGCCCCCACAGTGCCAGATTACAGATATACCCCCACAGTGCCATGTGGCCGCAGTTCCAGATATGCCCCCACAGTGCCAGATACAGATATGCCCCCACAGTGTCATGTGCCCACACTGCTAGATATGCCCCCACAGTGCCAGATTACAAATATGCCCCCACAGTGCCAGATTACAGATATACCCCCACAGTGCCATGTGGCCGCAGTTCCAGATATGCCCCCACAGTGCCAGATATGCCCCCACAGTGCCAGATACAGATATGCCCCCACAGTGTCATGTGCCCACACTGCTAGATATGCCCCCACAGTGCCAGATTACAGATATGCCCCCACAGTGCCATGTGCCCGCAGTGCCGGATATACCCCCATAGTGCCAGATATGCCCCCACAGTGCCAGATTACAGATATACCCCCACAATGCCATGTGGCCGCAGTTCCAGATATGCCCCCAGTGCCAGATATGCCCCCACAGTGCCAGATTACAGATATGCCCCCAGTGCCATGTGCCCGCAGTGCCAGATATGCCCCACAGTGCCACATATGCCGCCACTGTGCCCGCAGTGCCAGATATGCCCACACAGTGCCACACATGCCCCACATTGCCAGATATGCCCCCATAGTGATCACCGTGCTGTGTGGAGAGCGCAGCGCGCGCTTCTCCTGCCTGCCGTCCTGCCCCTCAGTCTGGTCTCCGGCGGTGACGGCAGCGTGTATGGCTCAAATCAGGCGCCGGTTCGCGAGCTCTGATTGGCTAACGAACCGGCGCCTGATTTGAGCTACACACTCCGCCGTCACTGCCGGAGACCAGACTGAGGGGCAAGACGGCAGGCAGGAGAGGCGCGGCTTCGGGTGGATGGGCAGCGGATCGCGATCGACTGGTCGCATGTCCGCGATCGACCAGTCGATCGCGATCGACTGTTTGGCCACCCCTGCTCTAGGCCATAAGAGAAAACAGAATTTTGGTTACCTACCGGTAAATCCTTTTCTCGTAGAGGATGCTGGGCGCTCGCCCAGCGCTTCGTTTTCCTATCGTTATTTGGTTCAGTACAACTTCGTTTTAGTTGAGTACTGCATTGTTACTTGGTAAGTAATGTTTCAGCGGTTGCTGAGCTTTCAAGCTAAGTTAGCTTGATGTGCCATGTATGTGTGAGCTGGTGTGAATCTCGCCACTATCTGTGTTAAATCCTTCTCTCGAAGATGTCCGTATCCTCGGGCACAGTTTCTAGACGGAGTCTGGTAGGAGGGGCATAGAGGGAGGAGCCAGCCCACACTCTCAAACTCTTAAAGTGCCAATGGCTCCTGGTGGACCTATCTATACCCCATGGTACTAATGTGGACCCCAGCATCCTCTACGGACTATGATAAAAGGATTTACCAGTAGGTAACCAAAATCATATTTTTGTTGCAGGTAACTGAAGATGGCTTTGACAAAAGAGGAGAGAACTGAGGAAATTTTGATGTCTGGAGACAACCACAGGTACTGGAGTGACCAGAATCCACACTGGATGGGACCTTCTAAGGTTGTTGGTAACGTAAAGGTTATGGTGTGGTGTGGGATATGGGGTACCCGTGTAATTGGACCCATTTTTATTAACCAGAACCTATATGCACAACACTACCTCGAAATGCTGCAAGAAGTGGCGTTCCCCTCAGTTCTGAATGAAGATGGCAGCTTCCCCTGTTATTTTCAACAGGATGGGGCTCTACCACCCTACAGAGCAGTTGTTCGTCAGTGGTTAGATGGTCAATTTTCTGGTCATTGGATTGGCCAACGTGGTTCTGTGGAATGGCAACCCAGATCACCAGACCTCACACCACATGACTTTTATCTGTGGGGTCATTTAAAGCAACTCGTGTATGCAAAGAAAATAAGAAATAGACATTATCTCCAGCAACGCATTGAAGTAGTGTGTGCCAGCATTTCTTCGGAAATCCTTCTGTGAGTGCATGACTATTGAATCCAGCGCCTTCAAATTTGTGTTGACCAAGAGGAACAACATGTTGAACACATTAAATGACTGTCCTTTATGGAGAACAGTTCAGCCTGTAATTCCCACTAAAAAGAAGTGTTGTAACTTTTGAACCATAACTGCTATTTCATATCTGTTTGCAGCAATAAACTTTTCGGCAAATTCAGATGTTGTTTGACATGTTACATGTGACCCCCTTTCCATTTGGAAGAAACTGACTTAGATTCAAGAGGGCCGATTCAAGATGGCGCCCATGTTCGGTACATACCCTAAAAGATAGCCCACCTCACCCATACCTTACTGGAGTATTCAGTTTTCCCATTTCCTGCAGTTTTTGAAACAAAAGGCTGTACTGAGACTTTTGAATCACCCTGTATTTAATTAAAATGACTCGAGTGTGTCACCATGAATCATGGCATGGTACAGCAAACTACACACAAATCACACAAACTGCAAAAGGAAAGAAACAGCAGTGATGTTAAAAGTTACAATAGTTGTCAATTGACTTGCCTGATTTGTACATCTGCATAAACCTACACATTAGGTTTTTTGAACACCTTAAAAAGAAAATAGGATTTTAATTACCTACTGGTAAATCCTTTTCTCATAGTCTGTATAGGATACTGGGGTTCCATTTAGTACCATTGGGTATAGAGGGGTCCACTACGAACCATGTGCACTTTTAGAATTTTATAGTGTGGGCTGGCTCCTCCCTCTATGCACTTCCTACCAGATGCAGTCTAGGAAACTGTGCCCGAGGAGACGGACATATTTTGAGAGAAGGATAGATAAGGATAGTGGTGAGATTCCGAACCAGCACACACAAACAAGAGGAAAGCCATGCTAACCAAACTTGAAACAGGAACAGCAACAGCTGAACCAACAATACTTAACCAAGTAACAGTGCAGGAAGAACGAAGCACCGGGTGGGCACCCAGTATCCTCTACAGACTATGAGAAAAGGTTTTACAGGTAGATAATTAAAATCCTATTTTCTAGAGCACAGGTTCTCAAACTCGGTCCTCAGGACCCCACACAGTGCATGTTTTGCAGGTCTCCTCACAGAATCACAAGTGAAATAATTAACTCCACCTGCGGACCTTTTAAAATGTGTCTGTGAGTAATTACTACACCTGTGCACCTGCTGGGTTACCTGCAAAACATGCACTGTGTGGGGTCCTGAGGACTGAGTTTGAGAACCTATGTTCTAGAGGATATTGGGGATCCATTTAGTACCATGGGGATGTACCAAAGCTTCCAAACCAGGTGGGAGAGAGCTGAGGGTCCTGCAGTACTGATTGGCCTCTGAGGACCTTCAGTTTGGTCTAAGTATCAAACTTGTAAAACTTTGCAAATGTGTTCGAACTGACCAAGTAGCTGCTCGGCAGAGCTGTAAAGCCGAGACAACCCGGGCAGCGCCCAAGAAGAACCCACCGACCAAGTTGAGTGGGCCTGAACAGATATCGGAACCGGCAAGCCTGCCATGAATAAGCATGCTGGATAGTGAGCCTGATGCAGTGTGCAATTGACTGCTTAGAAGCAGGAAATCCAATCTTATTGGGATCAAAGAGAACAAACAGAGTCGGATTTCCTGTGACGAGCTGTCCTCTTTACATACACCTTCAAAGCCCTCACAACATCCAAAGACTTTGAAGTAGCAGAGATGTTCGTAATAGCCGGAACCACAATAGGTTGGTTGATGTGAAACGCGGACACAAGACTCTGTCTTCATGGAAGATTAAATAGGGGCTCTTGTGAGACAACGCTCCCAGTTCCAACACACGTGTTGCAGAAGCCAAGGCAAACAGTGTGACGGTCTTCCATGTAAGATATTTTACGTCTACCTCCTGGTTCAAACCAGTCCGATTGGAGGAACTGCAGCACCAAATTAAATCCCAAGGTGCCGTGGGAGACACAAAGGGAGGCTGGATGTGCAGAACCCCTTTCAAAAATGTCTGGACCTCAGGAAGAAATGCCAATTGTTTCTGAAAGAAAATGGACAAGGCCGAAATCTGGACTTTTATGGAGCCCAGATGTAGGCCCACATCCACACCAGACTGCAGAAAAAGCAGGAAATGTCCCAGATGAAATTCCACAGCAGAATATTTTCTGCTCTCACACCAAGAGACAAATTTCTTCCAAATATGGTGGTAATGTTTAGACGTTACCCCCTTCCTGGCTTGGATCATAATCGGGATGACCTTGTCAGGAATCGCTCTCCTAGCTATAATCAGCCGTTCAACCTCCATGCCGTCAAACAAAGCCGTGTCAAGTCTTGATAGACGAACGGCGCCTGTTGCAGGAGAACTTAAGGCCACGGATCTTCCAGGAGAATCTCCAGAAAGTCTGCGTACCAGGCCATTCTTGGCCAATCCGTAGCAATGAGAATTGCTTGAACCTTTTCCCTTTTTATTATTTTCAGAATTCTTGGGATCAGTGGAAGTGGAGGGAACACGTACACCATCTGATAGACCAATGGAGTTGTCAGAGCGTCCACCGCCACTGCCTGTGGGTCTCTCGACCTGGAACACTACCGCTTGAGCTTATTGTTGAGACGAGAGGCCATCATGTCGATATGTGGACATCCCCATCGATGTGTCAAGCACCTGAACACCTCCGGGTGAAGGCCCCACAGGTCGTTTCTGCTGAGGAAGTCTGCTTCCCAGTTGTCTACTCCCGGAATGAAGACCGCCGACAACGCCACAGCATGTTTTTCTGCCCATAGGAGTATTCTTGATACCTCTGACATTGCTGCTCTGCTCTTCATTCCTCCCTGTCTGTTTATGTACGTTACTGCCGTCACATTGTCCGACTGAACCTGAATGGCCCGATCTTGAAGAAGATATGAGGCCTGCAGAAGGGCATTGTATACAGCCCTGAGTTCCAGAATATTGATTGGAAGGACGATTTCCTGACCTGACCATCTTCCTTGAAACTGCACCCCCTGGGTGACCGCTCCCCAAACTCTGAGGCTTGCGTATGTGGTTAGCAGAATCCAATTTTGAATCCCGAACCTTCGGCCCTCAGTCAAGAGAGAAGTCTGTAGCAACCACAAAAGGGAGATCCTGGCCTTTGGCGACGGATGGATCCTCTGGTGCATGTGAAGATGCGATCCGGACCATTTGGCCAACAGATCCAGCTGGAAGGGCCTTGCATGAAACCTTCCGTACTGAAGCGCCTCATAAGAGGCCACCATTTTCCCCAGAAGGCGAATGCACAGATGCACCGATATCCTAGTTGGCTTCAGGACATCCCGAACCATCGATTGGATTACCAATGTCTTTTCCAACGGAAGAAAAACTTTCTGTGACTCGGTGTCCAGTTTCATTCACGGGAATGGGAGCCTCCGAGTTGGCTCTAAATGAGATTTCGGAAGATTTAGAATCCACCCGTGATCCAGGAGAAGTCTGGTTGGGAGATCAATGCTGTCCAACAACCTCTCCCTGGACGGTGCCTTTATCAGAAGATCATCCAGATACGGAATAATGTTCACTCCCTGCTTGCGAAGAAGAAACATCATCTCTGCCATCACCTTGGTGATCACCCTCTGTGCTCTGGAGAGACCAAATGACAGGGCCTGGAACTGGTAGTGACAGTCCTGTAGTGCAAAGCGTAGATAAGCTTGGTGAGGTGGCCAGATCGGAATGTGAAGGTACGCATCCTTGATATCCAGAGACACTAGGAATTCCCCCTCCTCCAGACCTGAGATCACCGCTCTCAGAGACTCCATCTTGAATTTGAACACTCGTAAGTACGGGTTCAATGATTTTAGATTCAAAATCGGTCTCACCGAACCATCCGGTTCCACAAACAAGTTGGAATAGTACCCCTTGTTGCGCAGATGAGGTGGAACTGGAACAATGACCCGAGTCTTTACCAGTTTTTGAATGGCATCATGTAAGGTTGTACTTGCCTCTTGTGAAGCTGGTAAGCCTGATTTGAAGAATCTGTGAGGTGGAAGCTCCTGAAACTCCAGTCTGTATCCCAGGGAAATAAGATCTATGACCCAGGGATCATGGCATGATGTTGTCCAGATGTGATTGAAATTCTTTAGTCGGGCTCCCACCTGCCTGTCTTCCAGGCCACGCGATCCACAGTCATGCAGAAGGCTTTGAGGAAGCAGAACTGGAGCTCTGTTCCTGAGAATCGGCAGCTGCTGGTTTGTGCGGTTTACCTCTAGCGCCTCTGGTGGCAGTAGAAGATCCACTGACTTTGTCCTTAGCCTTGGCAGTCCGAAAGGACTGTAGGGTAGGTCCTGAGTAGGTCTTCCTGGTTGGGGGAGCTGCAGAAGGAAGATATGTGGACTTACCCACAGTAGCTTTGGAGATCCATTTGTCCAGTTCATCTCGAAATAAGGCCTCTTCTGAGAAGGATAGGACTTCCACGCCTTTCCTGGAGTCCGCGTCAGCAGTCCACTGGCGTAGCCATAAGCCCCTGCGTGCTGACACTGCCATAGCAGTGCTGCGTGCATTAAGCAAACGTAGGTCTTTTATGGCTTCCAACATAATGTTCACAGAGTCCTGTATATATGTTGCAGGAGTAACAAAATCTCCCCCTTAGATAAGGAATCCAACCCTTCAATAAGATTACCTGAACATTTAGCGATGGCTTTAGTAAGCCATGCACATGCTATAGTGGGTCCCTGAGCCACCCCAGCTGCTGTGTACAAGGATTTGAGTGTAGTCTCAATCAGCCGTATCTTTTAGGGAGACTGCACTAGGGACAGGAAATACAATTTTTTCGTGACAGCCTAGAGCAGGGGTGGCCAACCAGTCGGAGACAAAGAGCCGAGAAATCTTGTTAGGTACATCAAAGAGCCGACTTCGAGCCGAAGGCGCACTTGCAAAAATGGAGTGTGACCTTGTGCCTGCTAGGCCACGCCCCTGTTATAAAATACATTGAAAAAGCCAGATCCAACATAAAATACAATGAAAAAGCCACTTCTACATCAAATAATTGAAAAAGCCAGATCTGCATAAAATATATTGAAAATCCAGATTCACATAATACGCTTCTGTTCCCCCATGTGTCACTCCAGCCAGCACCCGCCTGTGTCACTCCAGCCAGCACCCGCCTGTGTCACTCCAGCCAGCACCCGCCTGTGTCACTCCAGCCAGCTCCCCCATGTGTATTTGGCTCCCTCAGTTCTCAGTCTACGTAGTGCTGCTGCATGTCTGGCTGGAGTGCAGCGATTTACAGATCTCTTGTGGTCACGTGACTGAGTGTTGGGAGCCACATTTGAATGAAGAAAGAGCTGCATGTGGCTCAAGAGCCACACGTTGGCCACCACTGGCCTAGAGACTGATGCATCCACAATCGGCGGATTTTCCCATTTTTTCCTATCCTCCAGAGGAAAAGGAAAAGATGAGAGCAATCTTTTAGGGATTTGAAATTTCTCATCAGTAAACTTGACCAGATGTGACTGAAGAATTTTAGTGTGGCTCCCACCTGACAGTCCTCCAGGCATCGTGGTACACCGTAATGCTGAAGGTTTTGAGGAAGCAGAGCCTGAGCTCTGTTCCTGAGCACCTGCAGTTGCTGGTTTGTGTGGTTTACCTCTTGCGCCTTTGGAGGCCATAGAAGCACCTCCACATTTTCCCTTAAACGTGGCTGTCCGAAAGGACTGTAAATTTGAAGCTGAATAAGCTTTCCTGGCTGGGGGAGTTGCGGAAGGAAGATACGTAAACTTACCCGCAGTAGCTTTGGAGATCCATTTGTCTAGTTCTTCTCCAAACAAGGCCTCTACTGTGAATGGTAGGCCTTCCACGCCTTTCCTGAAGTCCGCATCAGCAGTCCACTGGCGTAGCCACAAGCCCCTGCGTGCTGACACTGCCACAGCGGTGGTGCGTGCATTAAGCAAATCAATCTCTTTTATGGCCTCCACCATAGAGCTCGGAGAGTCCTGTATATGCTGCAGGAGTAAAACAACATCCCCCCTAGACAAGGAATCTAACCCCTCAATTAGGTTACCTGACCATTTAGTAATGGCTTTTGTGATCCCCCGTAGCTGTGTACAATGACTTGAGTGTAGTCTCAATTTTACGATCAGCTGTATCTTTTAGGGAGGCTGCACTAGGGACAGACAATACAATTTTTTCGTGACAGCCTAGAGACTGATGCGTCCACTATCAGTGGATTTTCCCATTTTTTCCCATCCTCCAGAGGAAAAGTAAAAGATGAGAGCAACCTTTTAGAGTTTTGAAATTTCTTATCAGGATTAACCCACAGTTGTTCAGACAGGGTATTCAATTCCTTTGACGCAGGAAAAGTGACTGAGGACTTATTTTTTACATTAAAATAAGATTCCTCACACTCCTCTGACACCTTATCAGGAATTTCAGAACCTCTCTGATCGCCTCTATAAGAGCCTCAATTCCCTGTGACAGAGTAGCATCTCCCCCCCCCCCCCCCCTCCAAATCTACCTCACCCTCCTCCATGTCTGACCCGTCAGTGAGACTGCAGGATATGGGCCAGAGATTGTTTTTGTGGACAAATTGGAGGGGATTGAGAAGCTGGTTTGGGGACTGAGCCTCTATTCATAAACTCATCCACAGTCTGTCTTAAGTATTGCGTCTCATTCTCATTGCGGGATAGCTTTGTAGAAATATTTGAGATCAATCCCTTAATGGAATTAACCCACTCCGGTTCAGCCCCGCTATTCTGGGAAGGTGCACTGCCCTGAGTACCCAGTAGTGAGCCCCCTGGTGAAGAGGAACACTCTGCTGTACAAGAAACACACTCTTTCGCTGACATAATTTAACTGTGAAAGCACACACACACAGGAAAAGTTTAAGCACAATTAACCCACAAAGAGCCCTTCAGGGAGACACAGTTATTTGGAGCCAGCCCCCACTGCGCCCTTATCGCTAATTCCAAGCTTAGCCGGTTCACAGACTAAGTACACTGATAGGGGTACTTAGTACCCCTACTGGTACCACTGAGGTAATCTGGAGTCTCTCCGGAGAAGCTGCGCGTCCCTGTCAGTCAGCGTCTGTGTCCACTGCAGAGGGAAAATGGCACTGGTGAGCTGCTGGATCCGCTCATAGTGAAGATCCCGCCCCTTCAATGGCACGCGGTCTTCCCGCTTTTTTTTATACTGGCTGAGGTAATCTGGTTCTTAAAATGGAGAGAAATCCTTTTTAAGGCTGTTTTTGCAAGTGTGGGTACTGTGTACAGTGTACTGAGACGCAGCTGTGTACTGTGTCTGGAGACTCATTCCGCCCCGGTTAGAAGCCGTGCGTCTCTGTATCCTCATGCCGCCAGCTTAGTACTCACCACTCTTCATTCTTCAGGCTCTGTTAGGGTTGATGGCGTGCTGCGGGAATGTACACTCGCCATGGTGGGGCTTGCGAATAGTTCCCTCAGGAGCTCAGTGTCCTGTCAGCGGGGAACGGGACCATTAACCGTTCAAGAGGTTGGGCCATCCCCCCCGCCCTAAGTCCCACAAAGCAGGAAGGCTGGTGCCTGCCACTCCTGCCTGAAAAGAACATATAAAATAAATGCAGAAAACTCTTCAGGAGCTTCCATAAGCGTGACCGGCTTCTCCGGGCACATTTTCTAAACTGAATCTGGTAGGAAGGGTATATAGGTAGGAGCCAGCCCACACTATCAAATTCTTAACGTGCCCAAGGCTCTTAGTGGACCAGTTTATACCCCATGCTACTAAATGGAACCCCAGTATCCTCTAGGACGTAAGAGAAATTAATTTATTCCATTTTGGAATAAGGCTGTAACATAACAATATGTGGAAAAATTGAAGTGCTGCAAATACTTTCCGGATGCACTGTATATACTCGTTGAACTGTACTGCACTTTTAGGCTGGCATTGCTGACCTGGCTTGTGGCTTGCTCTCTGTAGCAGTGGCTCCAGCTGTACTGCTCTGTATCCTCGCTGCAGCAGCTTAAGCTAGTTCGTCCCTCCTCCTATGAAGCATTGCATGACCAGTGGGGAAAGGCTGATGCTAAGGCGTCGACTTTGATGTAATGTCATGTCGCCTCAGCTTCCCTCTTCCCCCGCAGCTACTCTCCTCCTACTGCATACTTGTTGCAGCCAGTGGCGGTGCAACAGGCCACATGTAATGAATCACTGTGACTCATGAGCCGGTGGCAGATGGCCCCTTCATTGCGGCGGGCCTTGGTTCAATGCACCGGTTGCATTGCCGCAAGTTCCGCCACAGGCCTATTTTGATAAATATTAACTATAAATAACTGGAAATTTATGGTACATCATTTAACTATTTCTACAAACATGGGGCCTAATTCAGACCTGATCGTAGCAGCAAATTTATTAGCAGATGGGCAAAAATAAGAATTTACTTACCGATAATTCTATTTCTCGTAGTCCGTAGTGGATGCTGGGGACTCCGTCAGGACCATGGGGATCAGGTGGTGTGCACTGGCTCCTCCCCCCATGACCCTCCTCCAAGCCTCAGTTAGGATACTGTGCCCGGACGAGCGTACACAATAAGGAAGGATTTTGAATCCCGGGTAAGACTCATACCAGCCACACCAATCACACTGTACAACCTGTGATCTGAACCCAGTTAACAGCATGATAACAGCGGAGCCTCTGAAAAGATGGCTCACAACAATAATAACCCGATTTTTGTAACAATAACTATGTACAAGTATTGCAGACAATCCGCACTTGGGATGGGCGCCCAGCATCCACTACGGACTACGAGAAATAGAATTATCGGTAAGTAAATTCTTATTTTCTCTGACGTCCTAAGTGGATGCTGGGGACTCCGTCAGGACCATGGGGATTATACCAAAGCTCCCAAACGGGCGGGAGAGTGCGGATGACTCTGCAGCACCGAGTGAGAGAACTCCAGGTCCTCCTCAGCCAGGGTGTGCCCCTGACCAAGTAGCAGCTCGGCAAAGTTGTAAAGCCGAGACCCCTCGGGCAGCCGCCCAAGATGAGCCCACCTTCCTTGTGGAATGGGCATTTACATATTTTGGCTGTGGCAGGCCTGCCACAGAATGTGCAAGCTGAATTGTACTACACATCCAACTAGCAATCGTCTGCTTAGAAGCAAGAGCACCCAGTTTGTTGGGTGCATACAGGATAACAGCAAGTCAGTTTTCCTGACTCCAGCCGTCCTGGAAACCTATATTTTCAGGGCCCTGACAACATCTAGCAACTTGGAGTCCTCCAAGTCCCTAGTAGCCGCAGGTACCACAATAAGCTGGTTCAGGTGAAACGCTGACACCACCTTAGGGAGAAACTGGGGACGAGTCCGCAGCTCTGCCCTGTCCGAATGGACAATCAGATATGGGCTTTTGTGAGACAAAGCCGCCAATTCTGACACTCGCCTGGCCGAGGCCAGGGCCAACATCATGGTCACTTTCCATGTGAGATATTTCAAATCCACAGATTTGAGCGGTTTAAACCAATGTGATTTGAGGAATCCCAGAACTACGTTGAGATCCCACAGTGCCACTGGAGGCACAAAAGGGGGTTGAATATGCAGTACTCCCTTGACAAACTTCTGGACTCCAGGAACTGAAGCCAATTCTTTCTAGAAGAAAATCGACAGGGCCGAAATTTGAACCTTAATGGACCCCAATTTGAGGCCCATAGACACTCCTGTTTGCAGGAAATGCAGGAATCGACAGAGTTGAAATTTCTTCGTGGGGCCTTCCTGGCCTCACACCACGCAACATATTTTCGCCACCTGTGGTGATAATGTTGTGCGGTCACCTCCTTCCTGGCTTTGACCAGGGTAGGAATGACCTCTTCCGGAATGCCTTTTTCCCTTAGGATCCGGCGTTCAACCGCCATGTCGTCAAACGCAGCCGCGGTAAGTCTTGGAACAGACATGGTACTTGCTGAAGCAAGTCCCTTCTTAGCGGCAGAGGCCATGAGTCCTCTGTGAGCATCTCTTGAAGTTCCGGGTACCAAGTCCTTCTTGGCCAATCCGGAGCCACGAGTATAGTTCTTACTCCTCTACGTCTTATAATTCTCAGTACCTTAGGTATGAGAAGCAGAGGAGGGAACACATACACCGACTGGAACACCCACGGTGTTACCAGAACTTCCACAGCTATTGCCTGAGGGTCTCTTGACCTGGCGCAATACCTGTCCAGTTTTTTGTTCAGGCGGGACGCCATCATGTCCACCTTTGGTCTTTCCCAACGGTTCACAATCATGTGGAAGACTTCCCGATGAAGTCCCCACTCCCCGGGTGGAGGTCGTGCTGAGGAAGTCTGCTTCCCAGTTGTCCACTCCCGGAATGAACACTGCTGACAGTGCTATCACATGATTTTCCGCCCACCGAAGAATCCTTGCAGTTTCTGCCATTGCCCTCCTGCTTCTTGTGCCGCCCTGTCTGTTTACGTGGGCGACCTTGAAGCAGAGGTCTTGCTAAGCTTAGAGCATTGTAAATTGCTCTTAGCTCCAGTATATTTATGTGGAGAGAAGTCTCCAGACTTGATCACACTCCCTGGAAATTTTTTCCTTGTGTGACTGCTCCCCAGCCTTTCAGGCTGGCATCCGTGGTCACCAGGACCCAGTCCTGAATGCCGAATCTGTGGCCCTTTAGTAGATGAGCACTCTGCAGCCACCACAGAAGAGACACCCTTGTCCTTGGAGACAGGGTTATCCGCTGATGCATCTGAAGATGCGATCCGGACCATTTTTCCAGCAGATCCCACTGAAAAGTTCTTGCGTGAAATCTGCCGAATGGAATCGCTTCGTAAGAAGCCACCATTTTTCCCAGGACCCTTGTGCAATGATGCACTGACACTTTTCCTGGTTTTAGGAGGTTCCTGACTAGCTCGGATAACTCCCTGGCTTTCTCCTCCGGGAGAAACACCTTTTTCTGGACTGTGTCCAGAATCATCCCTAGGAACAGCAGACGTGTCGTCGGAGACAGCTGCGATTTTGGAATATTTAGAATCCACCCGTGCTGTCGTAGAACTACTTGAGATAGTGCTACTCCGACCTCCAACTGTTCTCTGGACCTTGCCCTTATCAGGAGATCGTCCAAGTAAGGGATAATTAAGACGCCTTTTCTTTGAAGAAGAATCATCATTTCGGCCATTACCTTGGTAAAGACCCGGGGTGCCGTGGACAATCCAAACGGCAGCGTCTGAAACGGATAGTGACAGTTTTGTACCACGAACCTGAGGTACCCTTGGTGAGAAGGGCAAATTGGGACATGGAGGTAAGCATCCTTGATGTCCAGGGACACCATATAGTCCCCTTCTTCCTGGTTCGCTATCACTGCTCTGAGTGACTCCATCTTGATTTGAACCTTTGTATGTAAGTGTTCAAATATTTCAGATTTATAGTGTGGAATAATACCCCTTTCCTTGTTGTAGGAGGGGTACTTTGATTATCACCTGCTGGGAATACAGCTTGTGAATTGTTTCCAATACTGCCTCCCTGTCGGAGGGAGACGTTGGTAAAGCAGACTTCAGGAACCTGCGAGGGGGAGACGTCTCGAATTTCCAATCTGTACCCCTGGGATACTACTTGTAGGATCCAGGGGTCCACTTGCGAGTGAGCCCACTGCGCGCTGAAACTCTTGAGACGACCCCCCACCGCACCTGAGTCCGCTTGTACGGCCCCCAGCGTCATGCTGAGGACTTGGCAAAAGCGGTGGAGGGCTTCTGTTCCTGGGAATGGGCTGCCTGCTGCAGTCTTCTTCCCTTTCCTCTATCCCTGGGCAGATATGACTGGCCTTTTGCCTGCTTGCCCTTATGGGGACGAAAGGACTGAGGCTGAAAAGACGGTGTCTTTTTCTGCTGAGATGTGACTTGGGGTAAAAAAGGTGGATTTTCCAGCTGTTGCCGTGGCCACCAGGTCCGATGGACCGACCCCAAATAACTCCTCCCTTTTATACGGCAATACTTCCATGTGCCGTTTGGAATCTGCATCACCTGACCACTGTCGTGTCCATAAACATCTTCTGGCAGATATGGACATCGCACTTACTCTTGATGCCAGAGTGCAAATATCCCTCTGTGCATCTCGCATATATAGAAATGCATCCTTTAAATGCTCTATAGTCAATAAAATACTGTCCCTGTCAAGGGTATCAATATTTTCAGTCAGGGAATCCGACCAAGCCACCCCAGCGCTGCACATCCAGGCTGAGGCGATCGCTGGTCGCAGTATAACACCAGTATGTGTGTATATACTTTTTAGGATATTTTCCAGCCTCCTATCAGCTGGCTCCTTGAGGGCGGCCGTATCTGGAGACGGTAACGCCACTTGTTTTGATAAGCGTGTGAGTGCCTTATCCACCCTAAGGGGTGTTTCCAAACGCGCCCTAACTTCTGGCGGGAAAGGGTATAACGCCAATAATTTTCTATCGGGGGAAACCCACGCATCATCACACACTTCATTTAATTTATCTGATTCAGGAAAAACTACAGGTAGTTTTTTCACACCCCACATAATACCCTCTTTTGTGGTACTTGTAGTATCAGAAATATGTAACACCTCCTTCATTGCCCTTAACATGTAACGTGTGGCCCAAATGGAAAATACGTTTGTTTCTTCACCGTCGACACTGGAGTCAGTGTCCGTGTCGACCGACTGAGGTAAATGGGCGTTTTAAAGCCCCTGACGGTGTTTGAGACGCCTGGACAGGTACTAATTGGTTTGCCGGCCGTCTCATGTCGTCAACCGACCTTGCAGCGTGTTGACATTATCACGTAATTCCCTAAATACGCCATCCATTCCGGTGTCGACTCCCTAGAGAGTGACATCACCATTACAGGCAATTGCTCCGCCTCCTCACCAACATCGTCCTCATACATGTCGACACACACGTACCGACACACAGCACACACACAGGGAATGCTCTGATAGAGGACAGGACCCCACTAGCCCTTTGGGGAGACAGAGGGAGAGTTTGCCAGCACACACCAAAACGCTATATTATACAGGGACAACCTTATATAAGTGTTTTCCCTTATAGCATCTTAATATATAATAATATCGCCAAATAAGTGCCCCCCCTCTCTGTTTTAACCCTGTTTCTGTAGTGCAGTGCAGGGGAGAGCCTGGGAGCCTTCCTAGCAGCGGAGCTGTGTAGGAAAATGGCGCTGTGTGCTGAGGAGAATAGGCCCCGCCCCCTTTTCGGCGGGCTTCTTCTCCCGTTTTTCTGACAACCTGGCAGGGGTTAAATACATCCATATAGCCCCAGGGGCTATATGTGATGTATTTTTAGCCAGCATGGGTACTTTCATTGCTGCCCAGGGCGCCCCCCCAAGCGCCCTGCACCCTCAGTGACCGTTGGTGTGAAGTGTGCTGAGAGCAATGGCGCACAGCTGCAGTGCTGTGCGCTACCTCATGAAGACTGAGAAGTCTTCAGCCGCCGATTTCTGGACCTCTTCTCTCTTCAGCATCTGCAAGGGGGTCGGCGGCGCGGCTCCGGTGACCCATCCAGGCTGTACCTGTGATCGTCCCTCTGGAGCTAGTGTCCAGTAGCCTAAGAAGCCAATCCATCCTGCACGCAGGTGAGTTCACTTCTTCTCCCCTAAGTCCCTCGTTGCAGTGAGCCTGTTGCCAGCAGGACTCACTGAAAATAAAAAACCTAACAAAACTTTTACTCTAAGCAGCTCTTTAGGAGAGCCACCTAGATTGCACCCTTCTCGGCCGGGCACAAAAACCTAACTGAGGCTTGGAGGAGGGTCATGGGGGGAGGAGCCAGTGCACACCACCTGATCCTAAAGCTTTTATTTTTGTGCCCTGTCTCCTGCGGAGCCGCTATTCCCCATGGTCCTGACGGAGTCCTCAGCATCCACTTAGGACGTCAGAGAAACCATGTGCACTGCAGGGGGAGTAGATATAACATGTGCAGAGAGTTAGATTTGGGTGGGTTATTTTGTTTCTGTGCAGGGTAAATACTGGCTGCTTTATTTTTACACTGCAATTTAGATTTCAGTTTAAATACACCCCACCCAAATCTAACTCTCTCTGCACATATTATATCTGCCCCCTCTGCAGTGCACATGGGTGGTCATTCCGAGTTGTTAGCTCGTTGCCGTTTTTCGCAACGCAGCGATTAGGTGGAAAATGCGCATGCGCATGGTACGCAGCGCGCATGCGCTAAGTTATTTAACACAAAACTTTGTAGATTTGCTGGTGTTCGTGCAACGCTTTTCAGTCGCACTGCTGATCGGTGAGTGATTGACAGGAAAGGGGCGTTTCTGGGAGGTAACTGAGCGTTTTCCGGGAGTTGGCTAAAAAACGCAGGCGTGCCAGGGAAAAACGCAGGAGTGGCTGGAGAAACGGGGGAGTGGCTGGCCGAACGCAGGGCGTGTTTGTGACGTCAAACCAGGAACTAAACGGACTGAGGTGATCGCAATCTAGGAGTAGGTCTGGAGCTACTCAGAAACTGCAGGGAATTATTTAGTAGCAGTTCTGCTAATCTTTCATTCGCTATTCTGCTAAGCTAAGATACACTCCCAGAGGGCGGCGGCCTAGCGTTTGCAATGCTGCTAAAAACAGCTAGCGAGCGATCAACCAGGAATGAGGGCCATGGTTTTACCCATCTGCAAACAAATTAGCTGCTACGATCAGGTCTGAATTAGGCCCTTAGTCTTATGTACGACTATTGCTATTGTAAAAGGGAAAAGTTGCACTTACCTCATTTAACAAATTTATATGAAAAATATAAATAAAAATGTAATACTGAGGGTTTTTTTTTAAATTATTCATGGCATGTAGTCCTAACTTTTAAAAAACGTGCTAGAAACATTACTTCTCGGGGGAGCGTGGCCTAGCTGCTGAAGAGGTCAGACGTGAAGTTAAGGAGCTCCTGCACATAAAGCTCCTTATAGCCATATATATGGTCCCTGACACCCTTCCCACCTACTATATATTTTCCACCCTCTTTATCCAGCTCACATAAGTTATACTGTGGGAGAGCCGCGTAATCGGGGAGTGACATTGCGCGCTCCTGCGGGTTGCGGCCCTCTCCCCAGTTTGAAGCCGGGGCCTGGAGTTCATATTGTGCCCGACCTAGACTTCCGGAGCTGGGCCGGACGGGTCGCGAAGCTCCAGACAGACCCCCACCACAAACTAGAGCCCTGTGAAGTACTCTCTGGACCCCTGCCTCCGCTTGCTTACCTCCGGGGGTCACCCAGGACCCGAAACACCGAAGTCCGGAGCCTCGCTTGCCCGGGACCAGCGGGCGGGCGGCCGCCATCTTGCGGGCTCCCGTCTAGCCACGGCTTCCCGAGACCTGAGACGCCAGCGTTCAGAGGTGTGTGCCTGCTCGCTGCCTCCTGCACCTGTTGCCAGCTCACCTCTCCGTGACCGTGGCCTCCGGCGGACGTGACACCCGCTGCGGGTCCTCTGAGAGACGGCGCTGGGACTGACTGCTTGACCCGGAGCTGATGGTGAGTCACGCTGCACTGCCGCTCACCTCCGCGGCCAGCTGGCTCCCCGCGGCTCTCCCTTTCATACTTTGCAGTGCCTGCCCCACAGCCTATGTGACCCCCCCTGTCCACACTGGTCACAGCATTGATTACCCTGACTTGGGGCAGTGTTCTCTCTGTGGCCCCCCTCCCCTGGATAAAGGTGGGCACTCCAACGCCCCACCCTGTCCCTTAGCCCGGCTTATCACAGGAAGGACACATAAAGGGACCCTCCTCACCTGCTCGCCATAGCACTGCCGCTCCCGCTCCCTGGCAAGTTGGGGTAATGTACCCGGTTAACTCCAATTGTTAGAAACTTTTGCGCTATATTATAAATTTATATGATATGGCTGACAAAAATAACAGACTCCTATTAAATTAAAAATATTTAATAATATATGAATAATCACAAATCATAAAACAAGACCGGTCTTAGTAATTTAAACATCTAAGATGACAAGTATATATACTTTCCAACAAAAGGAGGTGGACTTAAGCATATTCTGTGCACAGAGGTGTAAAAACTAGCTTTATAGCTAAATGACTTGATATACAAAGTCAAAAAAAATATAGATCAAGTGTAGCTGCTGGTAGAACCCGTATAATAGATGTTTCCAATAAACAGTCACTTTGTATCAAAGTTCTTTTGAATGTAATAATCCAACATAGGTCAATAAAATGAAATGAGAGCCGTTTTCAACCGGAATCTTACGTGAGGTGTGAGCAGGTAGTATCAGCAGGAGTACATCCCGACGTCCACCACACTGGCTTCTAGCTGCGGGGAAAACGGCACCTGCACTGGCGCCTGCTACAACCTGTCCTGCTCGGTCTGAATGCTCCACAGGTCTCCACCTCTACGTGCCGTTTGCGGGCACCGGTGAGCGGCTCCTCTCCACTCAAAAAATACAACCAGCAGATGAATGCTGCGGCCGGTATGTACTACGGGTCTAACTCCAGCTGGGGTCCAACAGTTCAGCTTCTGACGCGTTTCGCTCCTCCCACAGGGGCTTCCTCCTGATTTCTTTGAGGAAGCTCCTGTGGGAGGAGCGAAATGCGTCAGAAGCTGAACTGTTGGACCCCAGCTGGAGTTAGACCCGTAGTACATACCGGCCGCAGCATTCATCTGCTGGTTGTATTTTTTGAGTGGAGAGGAGCCGCTCACCGGTGCCCGCAAACGGCACGTAGAGGTGGAGACCTGTGGAGCATTCAGACCGAGCAGGACAGGTTGTAGCAGGCGCCAGTGCAGGTGCCGTTTTCCCCGCAGCTAGAAGCCAGTGTGGTGGACGTCGGGATGTACTCCTGCTGATACTACCTGTTCACACCTCACGTAAGATTCCGGTTGAAAACGGCTCTCATTTCATTTTATTGACCTATGTTGGATTATTACATTCAAAAGAACTTTGATACAAAGTGACTGTTTATTGGAAACATCTATTATACGGGTTCTACCAGCAGCTACACTTGATCTATATTTTTTTGACTTTGTATATCAAGTCATTTAGCCATAAAGCTAGTTTTTACACCTCTGTGCACAGAATATGCTTAAGTCCACCTCCTTTTATTGGAAAGTATATATACTTGTCATCTTAGATGTTTAAATTACTAAGACCGGTCTTGTTTTATGATTTGTGATTATTCATATATTATTAAATATTTTTAATTTAATAGGAGTCTGTTATTTTTGTCAGCCATATCATATAAATTTATAATATAGCGCAAAAGTTTCTAACAATTGGAGTTTTGTGGTTAATTGCACTTGGGTGGCCCAGTGCAATTTGATTGACCTGCTAACCCCAGGTCATTAACTTTTTGCAGCTGATTGTTATTTTATCCAAAAGGGTTTTTTATAGCATTTGATATTAGCGCCTGATAAAAAAGGTCTTTAATATACCCGGTTATATAGGAGTTGGCGCTCTTCATCTCTTCTCCCTCTGCTGAGCTCTGTAAAACAAGTATCCAGGTGGGTTGCTGACTGTTCCTGCTCAGGGACCCCCGCTGCTGCTACAGTTCACTGGCTGGTCCGTGCCTGTGAACCCATGGTGGCCTCTATTTGCAAACCCCTACAGCCATCTTATTATCATCTTATGCTCCCTAGCCGCCCGGCCACGGGTCACCGTGGCAACTCACCCCGCCTCACCGTGGATCTCTACTCACGGTCGCCCATTCTCTAAGAGGCGCTCCATGGTGCACCTGATGCCTATTCTAGGTTAATTTATCCTGCGGTCACCTAGCGTTAGAGGGTCAGCTACTCTCCTAGCCGAGGTCTCTCTCGAGGTTATCTTCCGGATTCATCTGTGATTTCCTAAGCGGAACTGATATTCTTGGTACTTACTCCCTTGCCTTTCCAGCTCTATTATGTTGCAAAAAACCCACAAATCCAATACTGTTAATAAACCCAGCATCCTTCGTGCATGGGAGAAAGCAGGGTCTACTTCTCGTAACTCTTCAACTGCAGATCGAATGTCGAACTCAGAGGACGCTCCGTCGCCAAAGGCTCACCTTACCACCCAAGACATTATCTCTATTGTCACTAAAACTATTCAAACCGAAATGAGGTCAGCGCTCACAGAATTTAGAAATGATCTGACAGACTTGGGCACACGTACTGACTCCCTGGAACGTAAGATGGATGACGTCTGCCAGTACCAAGCCGTGATTGAGCAGGAACTAACTGACATCCGCACGGATGCCGACCTGCACGAGGACCACCTGGAAGACCTGGACAACCGGAACCGCAGAAATAATATTAGTGTCCGCAACATCCCTGAGCGTGTTACTTTGGAGGCCCTCCCAGGTTTTCTAGAAGGCTTGTTCCTGAAATTGGTCCCCCGGTACTCCGAAAGACCTGCTCCTTCTAGATAGAGCGCATAGAGCGCTCCGTCCTAGGCCTCCCCCGATTCAACCGCCTCGAGATGTCATCCTCCAGTTCCACTATTACAAGACTAAAGAGAAACTTATGTCAGCAGCACGGGAACACCAATCTGTACATTATTCTGGCACTCAACTTCAAATATACCAAGACTTAGCGCCCTCTACACTTAGAAAACGTCGGGACCTTGCTGCAATTACCAGAGTCCTCCGCAATCATTCGATTAAGTATAAATGGGGATTCTCTTTTCAGCTCCAAGTTACCAAAGACGGGTCCCATCACTCAATTAAAACCCCTGCTCAAGGATACGATCTTCTCAAGACTCTTGGCCTTCTTGACACTCTACTTGATGAGCTTAGAAATCAGCTCACTCCCACGTCCCCATTGAGGCCTAAGGCACCTACTCCTGATTGGTCTACTAAATGACATGGCTCTCTTATGACTACAGATACGTAACTATGTTTTGTTGATTACTGTGCAATCTACCCCCCCTCCCCACCTTTTTTATTTTATTTTATTATTTTTTTTTCTCCCCCTCATTCTGTCCGCACTGCTCTAGTTGTTCTACGGACTGTTTGATTCACGGGACTCCGAAACGATAGCCCTGTCTGGTCCCTTTCGGATCAATGTTTACTGTGCCTTGAATTGGTAAGGCTAATACTTTACTTAATATAGTGGGACCGCCCCAGGCTTTAGGTACAGTACTATAACTATTGTTATCCCGCCTTCTGCTGTTATGTGCTACAGTCATTCGCTCAATGTTTTGATATGACCTGGTATGTTCTACCCAAATTATTTTTTTTTTTATAGTTACTATCACTGTAATTGTTTCATTATATATTTGCTTAGTCATGTCAGGATGTCAAATTTCTTTTTTCATGTCTTGACCTGTTTATGTCTTTGCCCTTGCGCTTGACCGCAGGATATCTTCATTCTTGTTTTCCATGTTCTGGTCCTTATTTACTGTTTTCTTATGTTGTCGCTACCCCCCACACCGAAGGGGCTGCCAGATTGGCACTACCCCTTCCTCTTTTAGGCCCTATCCGCTTTTAGGAATGGGTCTATTCTTTGTGTTCATTCTTGCACTTATTCTCCTCTGTTTCTTTCTGTTCTTTCTAGTTTCCCATGTTTGGCCACGTCAATGGCTGTTCACTGTAATGCACTCCAATGACTGTTACCCTCCATGACCTTGAAACTGTAATCCATTAATGTCAATGGTCTTAACTCCCCGACTAAACGGTCCATGGCGTTTCATTTTTTTGCTCGGCACATGCCGGATATAATCTTTCTTCGAGAAACTCACTTTAAAGCTCCCCACCCTTCTTTAAACTGTAAGAAGTACCCTCATACCTTTTACTCTGTTATAATGATCCACCAAGATCTCCCCATAGTCATTCATGATTCTATTCATGATGATAATGGTAGATTTGTAATCCTCTCAGGTACCCTCAATCAAACTCCTATAACCTTAGCGTCCGTATAGCCCCAAATATGCAGCAGGGTTCCTTTTTTAGGACCTTTTCTGACTAACTTTCTAAATTCTCAAACTCCAAAATTATAATAGCTGGGGACTGTAATATTACCCTTGACCCTCTTTTTGATAGGTCTCACCCTAGCACGGGGACGTCTACCCACATGAAGCTCTCTAAACTTTTACAGACCTGTATCTCCTCTCACAACCTGTACAATAGCTGGAGGACTCTATATCCGTCCGCTCGAGGTTGCACGCATTATTCACCCCCACACGACCTCTACACTCGCATCGACTACATTTTTGTTGACCGCGATTCCACTCAGGGCCTCCGCGGGGCACAAATAATTCCCACTACTTGGTCAGACCACTATTCGCTCATATTGGATATTGCCATCCCTCATAAACACTCGATCTCTCGAACATGGCGTTTAAACGAGTCTCTTCTCCTTAAACCCTCTAATGTTGTTGAAATCAACGACATGATTCGCACCTACCTCACTGATAATAGTTCTCCTGATATTTCCCCTGCAGTGTTATGCGAAGCTCACAAGGTCACGCTACGTGGCCTTCTCATTAATCTTGCTTCGACCCACAAAAAGATTGAAGCTAAACGTATTCTTGATTTAGAAACTGAGTTGACTTCTTTAACCCTTCTCCACCAGCGTTTCCCGAAAAAATGACTTTACACTAAGATCCTCTCACTTAAAGGACAGTTATCACAAATTCTCACCAAAAAAAGGGTTAACTCACTCTTATGGATCCGCCAGAAATCAGACAGAGCGGACACTTTGTTGGCTCGTCGTCCTATTTCCAATGAGGAAATTATTGCCACGATCGCTCAGCTGCGCCGATCGTCCGCCCCGGGCCCTGATGGCTATACTGCCATCTATTATAAAAAAATTTGCACAATCCCTTCTTCCTATGCTTCACTCACTATTTAATTCTTTATTGGAACTGGGCTTGCTGGACGCAGCCACCACCAGGGCCAACATTATCGTTATACCCAAACCTGATCGCGACCCGCTGGAAATTAAAAATTATAGACACAACTCACTTTTGAATACGGACCTCAAGTTGTTCGCCAAAATCCTCGCGAACAGATTGGCCCCATTCCTGCCGGTTTTAGTACATCCGGACCAAGAGGATAATTCTGAGTTGATCGCAGCAGCAAGTTTGTTAGCAATTGGGTAAAACCATGTGCACTGCAGGTGTGACAAATATAACATGTGCAGAGAGAGTTAGATTTGGGTGGGTTATTTTGTTTCTGTGCAGGGTAAATACTGGCTGCTTTATTTTTACACTGCAATTTAGATTTCAGTTTGAATGCACCCCACCCAAATCTAACTCTCTCTGCACATGTTATATCTGCCTCCCCTGCAGTGCACATGGTTTTGGCCAACTGCTAAAAAAAATTCCTGCTGCAATCAACTTGGAATTACCTCCCAAGTCGGTTTTGTTCCTAACCGGCAAGCAGCGGATAACACTCGCCGACTTATTAATCTTATCCACCTCTCCCAACGGGAGTCCCTTCCGACCCTGGTGGTGGCTCTGGATGCAGAAAAAGCCTTTGATAGAGTAGCATGGCCCTTTATTCAACAAACCTTGAGAAATATAGGCCTGCACGGTGCTTTTTATAATGCCGCTACCTCACTTTATCATAACCCTTCTGCTTCCGTTCTCGTTAACGGTCTTTCCTCTCCTTCTCTCCCTATCAGAAATGGCACCCGACAAGACTGCCCGCTCTCCCGGTTGTTATTTGCTCTGGTGATGGAGCCTTTGGCGGCCAAAATCAGACTGAACACTAACATCTCAGGCGTTGCAATGTGGAATCACGAATTCAAGATAGCGCTGTATGCTGACGATGTCATATTAACTTTAACTGACCCACACATATCTTTACAACATCTATTTGAGGAGATTCACACTTATAGTCACCTGTCTAATTACAAACTCAACACTGATAAAACAGAAATCTTGGATATACACGTGTCTCCCCGAGATCTGCGCCTCCTACAATCTTCTTATCCGTTTAAGTGGCAACACACCAAGCTTAAGTATCTAGGTATCTACCTGACTAAATCTCACGCGTCACTGTACGCAGCCAATTTCCCATGGCTATTCCCGTCTATACGTACTGACCTAGTTGGTTGGAACAAACTCTATATCTCTTGGTTTAGGCGCATAGCTGCGGTCAAAATGAACATACTCCCACGATTCTTACTATATCTTTGGCAGACTCTCCCAATCCACATACCAACTAAAATATTGAAAAATCTTCAAAGGGATTTGTCTATCTTTATTTGGGCTGGAAAGAAGCCCAGAGTTAAGATACGACTACTTCAACAACATCGTACCTCAGGAGGCCTCGGTATGCCTGATTTGATTAAATACTACCGTGCTACACACTTAGCCTCATGTGTTCTCTGGCACTCGCCTCCTGAACAGAGACTGTGAACGCTCTTGGAAGCTCATGCAGTAAATATGTATTCATCCTCAACCTTGTTATGGTGCGCACCTTGCTCCCGCCCGACCTCATCTCTCTTACTACCACCGATGCGTTTTTCACTGTCGGTCTGGGATCATTGCACCCGCTTTTACCGACTTCGTTCCTTTTATCCTCTACCGACTCCCCTGTGGGACAATTCTAGGTTTCCTCCAGGTACTGACCACCTTGCTTTTAAATATTGGACCTCACATAACGTCCTTTTCTTGGTGGACCTGGCCCCTCTTTCTTCATTTCCCTCGTTTACGGACCTGCAATCGCGCTTCTCACTTCCCCACTCGACTTTCTATAAATTTTTGCAAATTCGTCAATTTTATACTGCCCTCTGTAAAACTGCTCATCCTAGGACCAAAACTGCATTTGAATCTTTATGTTGTGGTCAACGCTCTACAAACAAATAAGGCGAGAGGATCGTTTGAAATAGAAATACCTATGGGGAATGAGGAAAGCTGCTGAGACACAAAGCATTGTTAATTAGAATCATTATATATAATATATATATATATATATATATATATATATATATAAGTCGTCCGGCGGCACTCACGGCAATAAAGACAAATAAGCAGCTCCAATCAGCCAATGTTTCAATGTTATTTCAACATTTTCGTCAGGGCATAATACATTAACAAACATCACATACCTTTATACCATCACTGATCCGTCCATTCCTCCCGCCGTCCGCGCGCCACGCTCGATAAAGTGACGTCATCACGGTGCGCCCGGACACCAAGTAGGTACGGAGGGACCAGAGCACCAAAATTGGACAAAGTGCAAAGTGCTAAAATAAAAAAGACAAACAATAATGTTACACACATTCAACAAGATACACTGTAGCTGCCTGCCTGTAATGCATAATAACACTAATGTGAGCAATGCATAATAACAGAAGAGATTTCATCAATATTTGCAAAATAGAAATCTATGTCATAAAAACGATGTTCAATAGGCACAACTGATGCCAAAAGATACACATATACATCATAAATACGGTTGCAAGAACACATTTTTTATAAAAAAACATGACAAACCTAACTGTTCGTTTAACCCATGGGGGGACAGAGTATCCAATAGGAAAATCCACTTGGATTCTGCCTGTAACAAACGCAGACCCCGATCTCCCCCACGTTTTAACGGGGGGATATGATCTATTATCCGGTGGCGTAAAGTCGCTAGAGAATGGCGGGCTTCTACAAAGTGTCTGGGGACCGGTAAATCACTTTTCCCTGACAATAATGCGGCCCTTATCGATGAACGGTGGTTCGCCATGCGTTCCTTAAAAGTACTCTCAGTTTTGCCCACGTAGTGCAACCCACATGGGCAACTGAGAAGATAAATCACAAATTTCGTACTACACGTGACTCTGTGACGAATGTTAAACTTTTTACCGGTATAGGGGTGATGAAAAGAATCGCCTGCTATCATGTGGCTGCACGTAGTGCAGCCTAGGCATTTGAAGCAGCCTTTACGCTGTTGATTCAAAAATGATCTATTCTGTGTATCTACAGAAGATGGAAATTGAATATCAGATTTTACCACATAATCACGGATATTTCTACCCCTCTTGTAGGCTGGCATTATCCTTTGATCACGTAATTTAGAGAGAGCGGGGTCAGATTGAATGACCGGCCAGAATGCTTTAGTCACCCTATTAATTTTGGTGCTTGCAGTATTGAATTTGCTAACCCAAACAAACTTTGACTGACTGTTTCTGGCCACTGGCAACAAGGAATCCGATCTGGAAATTTTAAGGACCCGATTCTTGGTGCGTGCTAACTCTCTAGGACAATATCCCCTGTTCTTAAACTTACTGACCATCTCATCGAGAGCACTTTCAAGTTGTGTTTCATCATTGATGATTCTACGAACCCGAAGCATCTGTGAAAAAGGGAGACCTCTTTTGAGAGGTTCTGGGTGATGGCTACTAGCTAGTAGTATATTATTCCTATCTGTCGATTTACAGAATAACTGAGTTCGGATCTTATTATCAATGACGCTGATATTAACGTCTAAAAAGTTCACACTAGATGTACTCCTAGTATAGGTGAATTTCACTGGCGAATCGGTCTCATTGTGAGTTTTAATCAACAATTCCAGTTGCTCTCCTGGACCAGTCCACAAGAGCAATAAGTCATCAATGTATCTAAGATACAACAATACATTTGACTTGACCTCCTCTTTTGAGAAAAATAGTTCTTCTTCTACACCAAACATAAAGCAATTAGCCAGTGATGGAGACACATTACTCCCCATGGCGCAGCCCTGTCGCTGCACATAATACGCATTGTTGAACATGAAATAATTGCGTTCTAACGTCAAACGCAATAGTCGAATGAATAGTTCAACACAAGGCCCTTTATATAGGGGATGATTATCAATCACCTTTTGTACAGCAATCAGGCCTGCGTCATGAGGAATACACGTATAAAGGCTCTTAACATCTATGGTCACCAAAAGACACTTGTACAATTTTGGTGCTCTGGTCCCTCCGTACCTACTTGGTGTCCGGGCGCACCGTGATGACGTCACTTTATCGAGCGTGGCGCGCGGACGGCGGGAGGAATGGACGGATCAGTGATGGTATAAAGGTATGTGATGTTTGTTAATGTATTATGCCCTGACGAAAATGTTGAAATAACATTGAAACGTTGGCTGATTGGAGCTGCTTATTTGTCTTTATTGCCGTGAGTGCCGCCGGACGACTTCTGTACATGTGTGGGGAACCGTGCAGGTTCTTTATGGAGGGCACCGGCTGTTAATGTTTATTTCATTGGGGAAGGAGTGCCGCTTGACTGTGTTACTATTTCAGCGTTTGATCTTTGGATGAACCGCTTTTGAAGGCACCCTCCGTAATATTTTACCAGCATCAGGTTGTATTGGGTGTTTGCTGCAGCACCCATTGCTACACACTGGGACAATAGATTGGGTGTGCACGTGTGATTTCCTACACACATTCCAGCACTGTGGTTTGCCTTATCCCTGTCAGAATGTCGACTGCTGCCGACATCGATACAGATGCATTACTGGCTGGGTTTGATTTAACCCCAGGAGAGACTTTCAGTTATTCAGATAATGACGCTATTAACATCCGTTTTAAGGATAATTTGTCAGTGACTGGAGGCAACATTGAGAACATTAATTTGTATAGAGAGCTATTGAAGCTCAAAAAGCGTGAACAAGATTATTACTATCATGGGGTGACACTGTCTGATTACCATCGGGATGGTAAAATACCACGTGGTTTCAGGATAAGGAACATTCCAACTATTGGCAGGCTTAATGCCACTTTCTGCAAGAAATGGATAGCCATTTTAAATAAGTGTTCCTATGATCTCATCTTGTTGGTGATAGAGGAGGTGACGAAAGAGTTAATGACTATCAGGTCCCAAATAGAGGAGTTTGAAACCACCCACAAACCTACGTTATTGGCTGATACTACCTCCAATTGGCTGGAACAGTTATCGACACAGGTCGACAAATATCGCAAGGACCTGGTGCAATACAAACGCCTGAAATTGGAGAAGGTGAACCAAGATTACGCCAAGAAACAGGTATATCCCTGGATATCAGGCACCACCCCCTATTCAAGAGCCCCCAGAAAGCGGATGTCCAATCGGTACAATAGGGGCCAATTCGATACCGACACGTCTACAGATGGTACAGCCTCGGCTAGCGAAAATGAGCGTGGCAACATCTCAGGTCGTCACCCTTTAGGGGTTCGGACAAGAGCCCAGATTTCCGACCCAAGCGGAGGTACACGAGGAGGGGGGGCCAAAACCAGAGGTCGTGGCGGAGGACGTCCTCCAGTACAGAAGAGGAGCTGATCATCAACATTTCTGATCGAGTTCTCACTCCGAATGAAAACAAGGTACTGTCTAGAGGTTTGAACTTTGTCCCTACACAGCGGTTCGAACCGTTTGGATGGAAAATCGAACGTTACAAATTGAGTAGACAACTACGTCTTAAAGAATATTTCAATTCATCTGATAAAGTGACTGTGACCAGTGACCCATTACCCAGTTTTTTGCATAAAAAAATCAGTTTTTGATCCTGGTTCAACAAATGCCGCCATTAAATCCTTTTGTCGTACTATTGACATGAGTATTGATGGCATGTCGACTCCTTCTAAAAATCAGTTCAGTAATTTATCTAAGGAGGAATGGCAGGCATTAATGTCTCTTAGCAAATATGATGACGTGGTGTTCAGACCGGCGGACAAGGGTGGAGCCATAGTCGTGCAAAACACAGCAGACTATGTGTTAGAATTGAATCGTCAACTTAATGACCATTCCACCTATTGTGTCCTGGGGTCTGATCCCACGTCATCATATAAGAAAGAATTAGATACTATTTTGCACAAAGCTGTTCTTGATGGCGATATTTCGGTTGATGTGTGTGATGCTTTGAAGGTATCATATCCGATTGTGCCACTGTTGTATTCGATTCCCAAGATACATAAAGACAGATATGCCCCTCCAGCTCGTCCTATCATATCTGCGAGGGGATCATTATTTCAAAAAATCTCTATGTACCTTGATTTCTTTCTACAACCATGTGTGCAGACCCATGATTATTATTTAAAGGATACTACTTCACTCTTGACTAGATTGGCAGAAATTCAGACAGTTCCTCTGGGCTGTCTTTTGGTGACCATAGATGTTAAGAGCCTTTATACGTGTATTCCTCATGACGCAGGCCTGATTGCTGTACAAAAGGTGATTGATAATCATCCCCTATATAAAGGGCCTTGTGTTGAACTATTCATTCGACTATTGCGTTTGACGTTAGAACGCAATTATTTCATGCTCAACAATGCGTATTATGTGCAGCGACAGGGCTGCGCCATGGGGAGTAATGTGTCTCCATCACTGGCTAATTGCTTTATGTTTGGTGTAGAAGAAGAACTATTTTTCTCAAAAGAGGAGGTCAAGTCAAATGTATTGTTGTATCTTAGATACATTGATGACTTATTGCTCTTGTGGACTGGTCCAGGAGAGCAACTGGAATTGTTGATTAAAACTCACAATGAGACCGATTCGCCAGTGAAATTCACCTATACTATGAGTACATCTAGTGTGAACTTTTTAGACGTTAATATCAGCGTCATTGATAATAAGATCCGAACTCAGTTATTCTGTAAATCGACAGATAGGAATAATATACTACTAGCTAGTAGCCATCACCCAGAACCTCTCAAAAGAGGTCTCCCTTTTTCACAGATGCTTCGGGTTCGTAGAATCATCAATGATGAAACACAACTTGAAAGTGCTCTCGATGAGATGGTCAGTAAGTTTAAGAACAGGGGATATTGTCCTAGAGAGTTAGCACGCACCAAGAATCGGGTCCTTAAAATTTCCAGATCGGATTCCTTGTTGCCAGTGGCCAGAAACAGTCAGTCAAAGTTTGTTTGGGTTAGCAAATTCAATACTGCAAGCACCAAAATTAATAGGGTGACTAAAGCATTCTGGCCGGTCATTCAATCTGACCCCGCTCTCTCTAAATTACGTGATCAAAGGATAATGCCAGCCTACAAGAGGGGTAGAAATATCCGTGATTATGTGGTAAAATCTGATATTCAATTTCCATCTTCTGTAGATACACAGAATAGATCATTTTTGAATCAACAGCGTAAAGGCTGCTTCAAATGCCTAGGCTGCACTACGTGCAGCCACATGATAGCAGGCGATTCTTTTCATCACCCCTATACCGGTAAAAAGTTTAACATTCGTCACAGAGTCACGTGTAGTACGAAATTTGTGATTTATCTTCTCAGTTGCCCATGTGGGTTGCACTACGTGGGCAAAACTGAGAGTACTTTTAAGGAACGCATGGCGAACCACCGTTCATCGATAAGGGCCGCATTATTGTCAGGGAAAAGTGATTTACCGGTCCCCAGACACTTTGTAGAAGCCCGCCATTCTCTAGCGACTTTACGCCACCGGATAATAGATCATATCCCCCCGTTAAAACGTGGGGGAGATCGGGGTCTGCGTTTGTTACAGGCAGAATCCAAGTGGATTTTCCTATTGGATACTCTGTCCCCCCGTGGGTTAAACGAACAGTTAGGTTTGTCATGTTTTTTATAAAAAATGTGTTCTTGCAACCGTATTTATGATGTATATGTGTATCTTTTGGCGTCAGTTGTGCCTATTGAACATCGTTTTTATGACAGATTTCTATTTTGCAAATATTGATGAAATCTCTTCTGTTATTATGCATTGCTAACATTAGTGTTATTATGCATTACAGGCAGGCAGCTACAGTGTATCTTGTTGAATGTGTGTAACATTATTGTTTGTCTTTTTTATTTTAGCACTTTGTACAATTTTGGTGCTCTGGTCCCTCCGTACCTACTTGGTGTCCGGGCGCACCGTGATGACGTCACTTTATCGAGCGTGGCGCGCGGACGGCGGGAGGAATGGACGGATCAGTGATGGTATAAAGGTATGTGATGTTTGTTAATGTATTATGCCCTGACGAAAATGTTGAAATAACATTGAAACGTTGGCTGATTGGAGCTGCTTATTTGTCTTTATTGCCGTGAGTGCCGCCGGACGACTTCTATACATATATATATATATATTTTTTTTATTTTTTTTTTTATTCTTTTCTGCACCTTTAAGCGCAGGTTGTTCATCCTTTTCTTGTGCTCTACAAAGGGTTTGCTATCCGCTATTTACCAAATCTTACTTTCACACAATACCCCCGCAAAAGAGGCTCATGAATTAGCTTGGGAACGAGATATCGGGGAAACGTTAACCGTCGAGGAATGGGCTGACATCAGCAGGAAATTGCTAGGAGTTCCTTGTCAGTTCGTATCAAGGAAAACTCTTATAAAATCTATGACCGATGGTACTTAGTGCCGTCTAGACTACAGACTATCTACCCTTCCTGCCCTGATAGATGTTGGAGACTTTGTGGGCAACGGGGAACCATGCTGCATGTTTGGTGGTCCTGTGGGCTCGTCCGCCGCTACTGGCACCGGATTCATAAGCTAATTTTGGAAATCACAGGTGTAGTTGTTCCCGACTCGCCCTTTTATTCTCTACTTTTGCGTCCTATCCCTGACATTTCTAACCATCTACTAAGACTAATTAAACACATTTTAAATACAGCCAAATGGCAAATTGCGGCGAATTGGAAATCCGCCTCTCCTCCTACTCTCCCCGCTACGATCAACGCTATATGGTCCACATACAAACTGGAACGCATCACAGATGCCCTTCACGATACGTCAATTACTTTTATATGCACTTGGACGCCATGAACATTTCACTTTAATGCTGAACCACCATTGACAACCATCTGATCCAATATCCATATATGTGACTGGACTCTATAATGTGACCGACCTTGCCTGGCCGACACTCACCCCCCTCCCCTTTTTTCCTTGCTCCTGCTTCTTATTCTTTCTTTTCTTGTTTCCTCGCTTTCCTCTGTTTTTCTTCTTGTTCTCTATATAATTGTATTGCTGTTTCTGTTTTTTTATATTTGATGGATAGGATCACTATGGCCCATAATGTTACTATGTCTTATTGACACCCCATCTCTATGTATGTTGATCTGCAATCTGTCTATTGTTATTGCGTTTGTTCTTCTTATTACAAAAACCAATAAAAACTTAATTTTCAAAAAAAAAAAGAAACATTACTTCTCTAATTTACCAAGCAGAAGTGAGTTTATTCTTATTATATTATAAAGGCAACAATTTTTCCTGTATTATATTTTCCATATGCAACATTAGTTACGTGTGTGTAACATTAGTTACAAGAACATCTATATAATAAATATTAAACACAGTTGAAACTCATGGTATTTCATTTAAATAAATATACCAACATAATCATAATTAGTGCTGTACAAAAGAAAAAAAAATTGCCATTTACATAAACTACATAAAGATGCGTAAAATTAAATTGTAACAAGGTCTGTTACTTTTAATCAATTGTTACATGTAACATTAGTTACATTTCAATGTAACATTAGTTACTTTGAGATGGCCTAACATGAGAGAGAGAGAGAGAGAGAGAGAGAGAGAGAGAGAGAGAGAGAGAGAGAGAGAGAGAGAGAGAGAGAGAGAGAGAGAGAGAGAGAGAGAGAGAGAGAGAGAGATTATAAATACACACACACTTATCTAATCAAGTGGTTCCCAAACTCTGTCCTCAAGGACAACAGTTCCTGTTATTTGTATCGCTATGTGAATAGGACGCATAAGCATACTCTTGATTAAAATGATTTGCGGCATGCTTATAGTCTCTATGCATATGCGGCTGTATCTGCATACAAAATGGTACATTACAGTGGTTTCTAGGAAAACACTAACTTAGCGTTACATAGGTCAATACAGCCAAGGTCGTACACAAGATTATAGGCATGCCGCATATCATTTTAACCAGCATAAACTGCTTGTACGTCCTTTTTGCCTCATTTTGTGAATAAGACGCATTTTAATGGAAATAGTACGTAAAGACGCTGGATGCTACAGAGTAACTCTACGGCATGGCGTGAATAGAAGTGCTGTTCAACGTACAGGAAGGTTAGATATAAGTGGACACATCTGTACCATAATGACCTCCTGAAATTTACCAGATAAAAAAACACTTACATAATTTTCAAGGAATACTTTCATTGCATACATCTGTAAGATATCGATATATCTAATACTGCAACATCCTTCACCTTTAAAGGCTATTACATAGTGCTGGTCTTGCTGGTAACAAAGTGTCATTTCGACCTGGTCGCACGCAGGCGGATTTTTGCACTGCTGTGACCAGGTAATCGCCGCCTACAGGGGAGGGGGTAAACGCTGTGCAGGAGAGCGATCGCTTATGCAGAGAAAAGTTTGTGCAGTCTCTGCACAGCTCAGAACTTACTCAGCCGCTGCGATGATCCGGGCCGGAGCTGACGTCAGGAATCCTTCCTTCAAACGGCTGGACACGCCTGCGTTTCTCCGGACACTCCTAGGAAACTGTCAGTTGAAACCCACAAACAACCTCTTCCTGTTAATCTTCTTGCGATCGCCGGTGCGATCACTTTCTTCGGCCATCCCTTCGCTGTCCTGCACTCCCCGTAGCTGGGGGTACCTCGCGCCTGCGCATTGCGGTGCATACGCATGCGCAGTTCATACCCAATCGCTGCTGAGCGAAAACGCACAGCAGTGATCGGATCTGAATGACCCCCTAAATCCGATAACGGCTCGCCTTGTTCATTTTAACCGTGATCCTATGGTCCTCTGCCGGTAATGGATTGCCAGCTTTGTTATGCATCTAGTCAATAAGAAGCTATACAATTTAGCTGTGATCTGCATATGGGTAATCTGGTTAATCCACTCCCAGGAGATGTTCTCAAATGAGTTTGTTATAATAAGAATTTACTTACCGATAATTCTATTTCTCGGAGTCCGTAGTGGATGCTGGGGTTCCTGAAAGGACCATGGGGAATAGCGGCTCCGCAGGAGACAGGGCACAAAAAGTAAAGCTTTCCGATCAGGTGGTGTGCACTGGCTCCTCCCCCCATGACCCTCCTCCAGACTCCAGTTAGGTACTGTGCCCGGACGAGCGTACACAATAAGGGAGGAATTTTGAATCCCGGGTAAGACTCATACCAGCCACACCAATCACACTGTACAACCTGTGATCTGAACCCAGTTAACAGTATGATAACAGCGGAGCCTCTGAAAAGATGGCTCACAACAACAATAACCCGATTTAGTTAGCAATAACTATGTACAAGTATTGCAGATAATCCGCACTTGGGATGGGCGCCCAGCATCCACTACGGACTCCGAGAAATAGAATTATCGGTAAGTAAATTCTTATTTTCTCTATCGTCCTTGTGGATGCTGGGGTTCCTGAAAGGACCATGGGGATTATACCAAAGCTCCCAAACGGGCGGGAGAGTGCGGATGACTCTGCAGCACCGAATGAGAGAACTCCAGGTCCTCTTTTGTCAGGGTATCAAATTTGTAGAATTTTACAAACGTGTTCTCCCCCGACCACGTAGCTGGCTAGCTGCTCGGCAAAGTTGTAATGCCGAGACCCCTCGGGCAGCCGCCCAAGATGAGCCCACCTTCCTTGTGGAATGGGCCTTAACAGATTTAGACTGTGGCAGGCCTGCCACAGAATGTGCAAGTTGAATTGTGCTACCAATCCCACGAGCAATCGACTGCTTAGAAGCAGAAGCACCCAGCATTGTTGGGTGCATACAGGATAAACAGCAAGTCAGATTTCCTGACTCCAGCCAACCTGGAAACTATATTTTCAGGGCCCTGATAACATCCAGCAACTTGGAGTCCTCCAAGTCCCTAGTAGCCGCAGGTACCACAATAAGCTGGTTCAGGTGAAACGCTGACACCACCTTAAGGAGAAACTGGGGACGAGTCCGCAGCTTTGCTCTGTCCGAATGGACAATCAGATATGGCTTTGTGAGATAAAGCCGCCAATTCTGACACTCGCCTGGCCGAGGCCAGGACCAACAGCATGGTCATTTTCCATGTGAGATATATCAAATCCACAGATTTGAGTTGTTTAAACCAATGTGATTTTTTAGGAATCCCAAAACTACGTTGAGATCGCCCAGTGCCACTGGAGACATCAAAGGGGCTGTATATGCAGTACTCCCTTAACAACTTCTGGACTTCAGGAACTGAAGCCAATTTCTTTCTGGAAGAAAATCAACAGGCCGAAATTTGAACCTTAATGGACCCAATTTGAGACCCATAGACACTCCTGTTTGCAGGAAATGTAGAAATTAACCTAGTTGAAATTCTTCCGTGGAGCCTTCTTGGACTCACACCCTGGCACATATTTTCACCTAAGTGGTGATAATGTTGTGCGGTCACCTCCTTCCTGGCTCTGACCAGGGTAGGGATGACCTCTTCCGGAATGCCTCTTTCCCTTAGGATCCGGCGTTCACCCGCCTTGGCGTCAACGCAGCTGCGGTAAGTCCCGGAACAGACACGGTTCTTGCCGAATCAAGACCCTTCTTAGTATCTCTTGAAGTTCCGGGAACCAAGTCCTTCTTGGCCAAACCGGAGCCACGAGTATAGTTCTTACTCCTCTCCTTCCTATCATTTTCAATACATTGGGTATGAAAAGCAGAGGATGGAACACATACACCGACTGGTACACCGACGGTGTTACCAGAGCGTCCCAGCTATTGCCTGAGTGTCTCTTGACCTGGCGCTTCAGGTGGGACGCCATCATAACCACCTTTGGTCTTTCCCAACGGTTTACAATCATGTGGAAACTTCCAGATTAAGTTTCCACTTTTCCGGGTGGAATTCATTTATGCTGAGGAAATCTTCCCAGTTGCCCACTCCCGGAATGAACACTGCTGACAGTGTTATCACATGATTTTCCGCCCAGCGAAGAATCCTTGCTGTCATTGCCCTCCTGCTTCTTGTGTCGCCCCGTCTGATAACGTGGGCGACCGCCATGATGATGTCCTACTGGATCAGCACCGGTTGACTTTGAAGCAGGAGTCTTCCTAGGCTCAGAGCATTGTAAATTGCCCTTAGCTCCAGTATATTCATGTGGAGAGAAGTCTCCAGACTTGACCACACTTCCTTGGAAATTTTTTCCCTGTGTGACTACTCCCCAGCCTCTCAGGCTGGTATCCGTGGTCCCCAGAACACAGTCCTGAATGCTGAGTGTGCTGCCCTCTAAAAGATGAGCACTCTGCAGCCCCCACAGAAGAGACACCCTTGTCCTTGGAGACAGGATTATCCGCTGATGCATCTGAAAATGCGATCCGGACCATTCGTCCAGCAAATCCCCTGAGATCTGCCGAATGGAATCGCTTCGTAAGAAGCCACAATTTTTCCCAGGACTCCTGTGCATTGATGCACTGATACTTGGCCTGGTTTTAGGAGGTTTCTGACTAGGTCGAATAACTCCTTGGCTTTTTCCTCCCGGAGGAACACCTTTTTCTGGACTATGCCCAGAATCATTCCTAGGAACAGCAGACGTATCGTCGGAAAACAGCTGCGATTCTTGGAATATTTAGAATCCAGTCGTGCTGTCGTAGAACTACTTTAGATAGTGCTCTTCCGACCTCCAACTGTTCTCTGGAACTTGCCCTTTTCAGGATATCGTCCAAGTAAGGGATAATTTAGATGCCTTTTTTCTTTGAAGAAACATCTTTTCGGCCATTACCTTGGTAAAAGGCCCGGGGTGCCGTGGATAATTCAAACGGCATCGTCTGAAACTGATATTGACAGTTCTGTACCACGAACCAGAGGTACCCTTGTTGAGAAGGGCAAATTTGGACATGGAGGTAATCCTTGATGTCCAGGGACACCATATAGTCCCCTTTTTTCCGGTTCGCTATCACTGCTCTGAGTGACTCCATCTCGATTTGAACCTTTTATGTAAGTGTTCAAAGATTTCAGTTTAGACTATGTCTCACCAAGCCGTCTGGCTTCAGTACCACAATATAGTGTGGAAAAATAATACCCTTTTCCTTGTTGTAGGAGGGGTACTTTGATTATCACCTGCTGGATATACAGCTTGTGAATTTTTTCCAATGCTGCCTCCCTGTCGGAGGGAGCCGTTGGTAAAGCAGACTTCAGAAACCTGCGAGGAGAAGATGTCTCGACTCTCCAATCTGTACCCCTGGGATAATACTTGTACTATCTAGGGGTCAACCTGCGAGTGATCCCACTGCGCGCTGAGACTCTTGAGACTACCCCCCCACCTTGAGTCCGCTTGCATGGCCCCAGCGTCATGCTGAGGACTTGGCAGACGCGGTGGAGGGCTTCTTTTCCTGGGAAGGGGCTGCCTGCTGCAGTCTACTTCCCTTACCTCTATGTCTGGGCAGATATGACTGGCCTTTTGCCTGCATGCCCTCATGGGAAAGGAAGGATTGAGGCTGAAAAGACGGTGTCTTTTTCAGCTGAGATGTAACTTGGGGTAAAAAGGTTGGATTTCCCAGCTGTTGCCGTGGTCCCCAGGTCCGATGGACCGACCCCAACTAACTCCTTCCCTTTATACGGCAATACTTCCATGTGCCGTATGGGATCTGTATCACCTGACCACTGTCGTGTCCATGACATCTTCTGGGTGATATGGACAACGTACTTATCTTGATGCCAGAGAGCAAATATCCCTCTGTGCATCTCACGTACATATATATAGAATGCATCCTATTAAATGCTCTATATGAATAAAATATTTTCAGTCAGGGAATCCGACCAAGCCAACCCAGCACTGCATCTCCAGGCTGATGGCGATCGCTGGTCGCAGTATAACCACCGTATGTGTGTATATACTTTTTAGGATATCTTTCCAGCTTCCTATCAGCTGGCTCCTTGAGGGCGGCCGTATCTGGAGACGGTAACGCCACTTGATAAGCGTGTGAGCGCCTTATCACCCTAAGGGGTGTTTCCCAACGCGCCCTAATTTCTGGCGGGAAAGGGTATAACGCCAATATTTGCTATCGGGGTAACCCCACGCATCATCACACACTTCATTTTATTTTATCTGATTCAGGAAAAACTACAGGTAGTTTTTTCACTCCCACATAATACCCTTTTTTTGTGGTACTTGTAGTATCAGAAATATGCAACACCTCCTTCATTGCCCTTAACGTGTGGCCCTAATGAGAAATACGTTTGTTTATTCACCGTCGACACTGGATTCAGTGTCCGTGTCTGTGTCTGTGTCGACCGACTGAGGTAAATGGGCGTTTTTAACGCCCCTGACGGTGTTTCTGAGACGCCTGGACCGGTACTAATAGTTTGTCGGCCGTCTCACGTCGTCAACCGACCTTGCAGCGTGTTGACATTCTCACGTAATTCCCTAAATAAGCCATCCATTCCGGTGTCGACTCCCTAGAGAGTGACATCACCATTACAGGCAATTTCTCCGCCTCCTCACCAACATCGTCCTCATACATGTCGACACACACGTACCGACACACAGCACACACACCGGGAATGCTCTGACAGAGGACAGGACCCACACTAGCCCTTTGGGGAGACAGAGGGAGAGTTTGCCAGCACACACCAAAAACGCTATAATTATATAGGGACAACCTTATATAAGTGTTTTCCCTTATAGCATCTTTATATATATCTCAATATCGCCAAAATCAGTGCCCCCCCTCTCTGTTTTAACCCTGTTTCTGTAGTGCAGTGCAGGGGAGAGCCTGGGAGCCTTCTCTCCAGGCTTTCTGTGAGAGAAAATGGCGCTGTGTGCTGAGGAGATAGGCCCCGCCCCTTTTTCGGCGGGCTCGTCTCCCGCTATTTAGTGAATCTTGGTAGGGGTTAAATATCTCCATATAGCCTCTGGGGGCTATATGTGAGGTATTTTTCGCCAAAAAAGGTTTTCATTTGCCTCCCAGGGCGCCCCCCTCCCAGCGCCCTGCACCCTCAGTGACTGCCGTGTGAAGTGTGCTGAGAGGAAAATGGCGCACAGCTGCAGTGCTGTGCGCTACCTTTAGAAGACTGCAGGAGTCTTCAGCCGCCGATTCTGGACCTCTTCTTACTTCAGCATCTGCAAGGGGGCCGGCGGCGCGGCTCCGGTGACCATCCAGGCTGTACCTGTGATCGTCCCTCTGGAGCTGATGTCCAGTAGCCAAGAAGCCAATCCATCCTGCACGCAGGTGAGTTCACTCCTTCTCCCCTAAGTCCCTCGTTGCAGTGATCCTGTTGCCAGCAGGACTCACTGTAAAATAAAAAACCTAAGCTAAACTTTCTCTAAGCAGCTCTTTAGGAGAGCCACCTAGATTGCACCCTTCTCGGCCGGGCACAAAAATCTAACTGGAGTCTGGAGGAGGGTCATGGGGGGAGGAGCCAGTGCACACCACCTGATCGGAAAGCTTTACTTTTTGTGCCCTGTCTCCTGCGGAGCCGCTATTCCCCATGGTCCTTTCAGGAACCCCAGCATCCACAAGGACGATAGAGAAAATCTTATTGGCAAAATGTATATCACCCTACAGGTTTCATCCATGTGGGCTTCATCAGGAATATGTCAAAGGGAACCCATTTGATGTACTGAATCATAATCAACCTTCTTTGCAATGCAGGATAAAGATGGTGCAGCCTGAACTTTGCAAAGAAGTATACAGAGAAATAAGGTTGAGATTATTTGTGTGTGTGCATGTCCTTCTGCTCATGTGCTAAACTATTATATTTGTACTGCTGTCATGCCTATAAAGTCTATTAATAGATTTTATAGAATTGGCTACATGTGAGGGGAATCACCATTGACAGCGAGGTTTTCAGTCCATAAACTGTATATAACAATATTGAAGTCACTACAAATAGCACTTTGAGGATGCGGTACAGTGTGCTGTGGACACAGGACCTAATTCAGACTTGATCGTAGCAGCAAATTTGTTAGCAGATGGGCAAAATCATATGCACTGCAGGGGAAGGGGGGCAGATATAACATGTGCAGAGAGAGTTAGATTTGGGTGGGTTATATTCTTTCTGTGCAGGGTAAATACTGGAACACCCCACACCCAAATCTGACTCTGCACATTATATCTGCCCCCCACCCCTCCCTTCAGTGCACATGGGCCCTCATTCCGAGTTGTTCGCTCGCAAGCTGCTTTTAGCAGCTTTGCACACGCTAAGCCGCCGCCTACTGGGAGTGAATCTTAGTTTATCAAAATTGCGAACGAAAGATTAGCAAAATTGCGAATAGACACTTCTTAGCAGTTTCTGAGTAGCTCCACACTTACTCGGCAACTGCGATCAGTTCAGTCAGTTTCGTTCCTGGTTTGACGTTACAAACACACACTGCGTTCGGCCAGACACTCCTCCGTTTCTCCAGCCACTCCCGCGTTTTTCCCAGAAACTGTAGCGTTTTTTCGCACACACCCATAAAACGGTCAGTTTCCGCCCAGAAACACCCACTTCCTGTCAATCACATTATGATCACCAGAACGAAGAAAAAACCTTGTAATGCCGTGAGTAAAATACCTAACAGCATAGCAAATTTACTTGGCGCAGTCGCAATGCGGACATTGCGCATGAGCGACTAATCGCTCCGTTGCGACAAAAAAATAACGAGCGAACAACTCGGAATGACCCCCATGGTTTTGCCCATCTGCAAACAAATTTGCTGCTACGATCAGGTCTGAATTAGGCCCACAGTGAGGCCTAATTGTAGCGACTGCATAGATGATACACATGGAGGGATCCCAGAAGACCAAAATGCACAGATACATTTCAAATTGGAAACTAACTCATGGCCCTAATACTCTGAGGTAACAATGCAAATAACTGTGCTACAAGTGCATTCTGGGAGAATACATGCTTTATTCGGGTTTGTTTTCTTAAACTAGAAATATGCAAATCTCTTCATACAGTACATTGACATCTTAACAGACCCAACAAAGTGTCAAACAGTTTAAAGCAAGTTATATGCAAATTTCTGCATTTGCTCTGGCAATGCTACCCCCCCCCCCCACCCCCACCTGTGTATAATAAAATGTACATTTACCTTTACTTTCAAGTTTGAGTTGCTCCGCCATCAAGGTGTCCAATCTGTTACCAAGCACAAAGGCCAGAAAAGATAGTATAAGGGCATCCAAAATTCCAATAATTGCCAAAATATAAGCCCAACGCACCGAACATGCACCAAGAGAATACTTGTCCGTCTTTTCACCGCACATACGTTTAACTTCGTCTGCATCCCAGCCATCCGGGAATATCATGCAACCAAGTACAAGGCAGGCGGCTGAGGAGAAAAAAAACAAAAACAAACCATAACACACACACAGTTACTGCATAGAATATGAAATAAACACATACCCAACAAATAAGCAGCTTGGATAAAAATACATAGTAGCAGACTAGAAAGACATTGCTTTACTAGAAAATCAGGAATATTCAATCTATCTATCCACACACACACACACACACACACACACACACACACATAGATATATAAAAGTGTGTGTGTGTGTGTGTGTGTGTGTGTGTGTGTTCCAGCATAAATCTGGAGTGCCTGGAGCAATTTACACCAAACTTGGTTAACATATGACTTCCAATCTGGAAAAAAATACTGTGGGGGTAATACACCCTTAGCACCCCTAGGGGTGGGAGTGACGTGTAAAAATCCATAGTTTCGGGGTCGCTGAGATGAATAGTGACACTCCTAGTGTTCACTCTAGGCTGTTTTAGCAGGGCGCCGCGCCCTGCCCGTTTTTTAAAAGGCAAAACCCGCCCTGCCCCTTTTGCGGCACCCTGCTAGAACAGCCGCCCGCTTCCTGCCCTCCCAGTGTGTAAAGAGGCCATGTGCATGCGCACGGCATCCATTCACGCTGTGGGAGAGCTGGGGGAAGCACAGCACTGACGGAGGTGCTGGACACGCCACCAACAGTGACGCCGCCGGCAACGGATGCCCCCTACAGCAGGGTCTGTGGGCCGCACCGCCCACTAAAAAGCAGTAATCGTAGCCACGCCCCCTAATTTGCATGGCCGCGCCCCCGTTTCGGGTGCGCGCGGCGAATATACCCCCGGAGTCTGGCGCCCTGCCCATTTAATTTCTAGAGGGAACACTACATCCCGATGCTGTTTCAGTTCAAGTTCAGCCCCCATCAGCATGGTATCCGTTCACATGGTCGACCATGTTATGGTCGACAGTCATTAGGTCGACATTGACATGGTCGACATGAACACGGTCGACACATGAAAAGGTCGACATGAGTTTTTGAACTTTGTTTTCTTTTGGGGAACTTTTCCATACTTTACGATCCACGTGTACTACGATTGGAACGGTAATATGTGCCGAGCGAAGCGGTAGCGGAGCGAAGGCACCATGCCCGAAGCATGGCGAGCGAAGCGAGCCATGCGAGGGGACGCGGTGCACTAATTGGGGTTCCCAGTCACTTTACGCAAAAAACGACACAAAAAAGGTTAAAAAAAAAACTCATGTCGATCTTTTCATGTGTCGACCTTTCATGTGTCAACCATTTTAATGCGTCGACCATGTGTCCATGTCGACCATGTCAACCAATAGTGGTCAACCTAATGACTGTCGACCATAACATGGTCGACCATTCATACCGGAACCCATCAGCATGGGGGGTGAGAAGAGGTAGTGAACTTAAACTTGAAGATGGGCGCAATGAAAAAAAAAAAAAATAAGAATTTACTTACCGATAATTCTATTTCTCATAGTCCGTAGTGGATGCTGGGGACTCCGTCAGGACCATGGGGAATAGCGGCTCCGCAGGAGACAGGGCACAAAAGCAAGCTTTTAGGATCACATGGTGTGTACTGGCTCCTCCCCCTATGACCCTCCTCCAAGCCTCAGTTAGGTACTGTGCCCGGACGAGCGTACACAATAAGGAAGGATCTTGAATCCCGGGTAAGACTCATACCAGCCACACCAATCACACCGTACAACTTGTGATCTGAACCCAGTTAACAGTATGATAACACAGAAGTAGCCTCTAAAAAAAGATGGCTCACAACAATAATAACCCGATTTTTGTAACAATAACTATGTACAAGTATTGCAGACAATCCGCACTTGGGATGGGCGCCCAGCATCCACTACGGACTATGAGAAATAGAATTATCGGTAAGTAAATTCTTATTTTCTCTAACGTCCTAGTGGATGCTGGGGACTCCGTTAGGACCATGGGGATTATACCAAAGCTCCCAAACGGGCGGGAGAGTGCGGATGACTCTGCAGCACCGAATGAGAGAACTCCAAGTCCTCTTTAGCCAGAGTATCAAATTTGTAAAATTTTACAAACGTGTTCTCCCCTGACCACGTAGCTGCTCGGCAAAGTTGTAAAGCCGAGACCCCTCGGGCAGCCGCCCAAGATGAGCCCACCTTCCTTGTGGAGTGGGCTATAACAGTTTTAGGCTGTGGCAGGCCTGCCACAGAATGTGCAAGTTGGATTGTGCTACAGATCCAACGAGCAATCGTCTGCTTAGACGCAGGAGCACCCATCTTGTTGGGTGCATACAAGATAAACAACGAGTCAGATTTTCTGACTCCAGCTGTCCTTGAAATATATATTTTCAATGCTCTGACAACGTCCAGTAACTTGGAGTCCTCCAAGTCGCTAGTAGCCGCAGGCACCACAATAGGCTGGTTCAAGTGAAAAGCCGAAACCACCTTAGGGAGAAAATGAGGACGTGTCCGCAGTTCTGCCCTGTCCGAATGGAAAATCAGATATGGGCTTTTGTACGATAAAGCCGCCAACTCTGAAACTCTCCTGGCTGAAGCCAGGGCCAGTAGCATGGTTACTTTCCATGTAAGATACTTCAAATCTACCGATTTGAGAGGCTCAAACCAATGAGATTTGAGAAAATCCAAAACTACGTTTAGATCCCACGGTGCCACTGGAGGCACAATTGGGGGCTGTATATGTAGTACACCCTTGACAAAAGTTTGTACTTCAGGCACTGAAGCCAATTCTTTCTGGAAGAAAATTGATAAGGCCGAAATTTGAACTTTAATAGACCCCAATTTTAGGCCCATAGACAATCCTGCCTGCAGGAAATGTAGGAATCGACCCAATTGAAATTCTTCCGTTGGGGCCTTCTTGGCTTCACACCACGCAACATATTTTCTCCAAATGCGGTGATAATGTTGTGCGGTCACTTCCTTCCTAGCTTTAATCAAGGTAGGAATAACTTCCTCTGGAATGCCCTTTTCTTTTAGAATCCGGCGTTCAACCGCCATGCCGTCAAACGCAGTCGCGGTAAGTCTTGGAACATACAAGGTCCCTGCTGAAGCAGATCCCTTCTTAGAGGTAGAGGCCACGGATCTTCCGTGAGCATCTCTTGAAGTTCCGGGTACCAAGTTCTTCTTGGCCAATCCGGAGCCACTAGTATTGTTCTTACTCCCCTTTTCCGTATAATTCTCAGTACCTTTGGTATGAGAGGCAGAGGAGGGAACACATACACTGACTGGTACACCCACGGTGTTACCAGAGCGTCCACAGCTATTGCCTGAGGGTCTCTTGACCTGGCGCAATATCTGTCCAGTTTTTTGTTGAGGCGAGACGCCATCATGTCCACCTTTGGTTTTTCCCAATGGTTCACAATCATGTGGAAAACTTCCGGATGAAGTCCCCACTCTCCCGGGTGAAGGTCGTGTCTGCTGAGGAAATCTGCTTCCCAGTTGTCCACTCCCGGGATGAACACTGCTGACAGTGCTATGACATGATTTTCCGCCCAGCGAAGAATCCTTGCAGCTTCTGTCATTGCTCTTCTGCTTCTCGTGCCGCCTTGTCTGTTTACGTGGGCGACTGCCGTGATGTTGTCCGACTGGATCAACACCGGCTGACCCTGAAGCAGCGGTTTCGCCATGTTTAGAGCATTGTAGATCGCTCTTAGCTCCAGTATATTTATGTGAAGAGACTTCTCCAGGTTTGACCATACACCCTGGAAGTTTCTTCCCTGTGTGACTGCTCCCCTGCCTCGTAGGCTGGCATCCGTAGTCACCAGGACCCAGTCCTGTATGCCGAACCTGCGGCCCTCTAACAGATGGGCACTCTGCAACCACCACAGGAGAGACAACCTTGTTCTTGGTGACAGTGTTATCCGCTGATGCATGTGCAGATGCGATCCGGACCATTTGTCCAGCAGATCCCACTGAAATATTCGTGCGTGGAATCTGCCGAATGGAATTGCTTCGTAAGAAGCCACCATCTTTCCCAGGACTCTTGTGCATTGATGTACTGACACATTTCCTGGTTTTAGGAGGTTCCTGACAAGTTCGGATAACTCCCTCGCTTTCTCCTCCGGGAGAAACACCTTTTTCTGAACAGTGTCCAGAATCATTCCCAGGAACAGCAGACGTGTTGTCGGTGTCAATTGAGATTTTGGAAGATTCAGAATCCACCCGTGTTGTTGAAGCAGTACTTGGGTTAGTGCTACCCCGACTTCCAGCTGTTCTCTGGACCTTGCCCTTATTAGGAGATCGTCCAAGTAAGGGATAATTAATACGCCTTTTCTTCGTAGAAGAACCATCATTTCGGTCATTACCTTGGTAAAGACCCGAGGTGCCGTGGACAAACCAAACGGCAGCGTTTGAAACTGATAATGACAGTCTTGTATCACGAACCTGAGATACCCTTGGTGTGAGGGGTAAATTGGGACATGCAGATAAGCATCCTTTATGTCCAGGGACACCATGAAGTCCCCTTCTTCCAGATTCGCTATCACTGCTCTTAGTGACTCCATCTTGAACTTGAATTTCTGTATGTACAGGTTCAAGGATTTCAGATTTAGAATAGGTCTTACCGAACCGTCCGGCTTCGGTACCACAAATAGTGTGGAATAATACCCCTTTCCCTGTTGTAGGAGGGGTACCTTGATTATCACCTGCTGAGATTACAGCTTGTGAATGGCTTCCAATACCGTCGCCCTTTCTAAGGGAGGCGTTGGTAAAGCAGACTTTAGGAACCGGCGAGGGGGAGACCTTTCGAATTCCAACATGTAACCCTGAGATACTATCTGCAGGATCCACGGGTCCACCTGTGAGCGAGCCCACTGATTGCTGAAAATCTTTAGTCGACCCCCCACCGCTCCTGAGTCCGCTAGTAAAGCCCCAGCGTCATGCTGATGGCTTTGTAGAACCCGGGGCGGGCTTCTGTTCCTGGGGAGGGGCTGCTTGCTGCCCTCTCTTACCCTTTCCTCTGCCTCGGGGCAGATAAGACTGTCCTTTTGCCCGCTTGTTTTTATAGGAGCGAAAGGACTGCGGCTGAAAAGACGGTGTCTTTTTCTGTTGGGAGGGAGTCTGAGGTAAAAACGTGGATTTGCCGGCAGTTGCCGTGGCCACCAGATCCGATAGACCGACCCCAAACAATTCCTCTCCTTTATATGGCAATACTTCCATATGCCTTTTGGAATCCGCATCACCTGACCACTGTCGCGTCCATAAACTTCTTCTGGCAGATATGGACATCGCACTTACTCTTGATGCCAGAGTGCAAATATCCCTCTGAGCATCTCGCATATAAAGAAACGCATCCTTTAATTGCTCTAAAGTCAATAAAATACTGTCCCTATCCAGGGTATCAATATTTTCAGTCAGGGAATCCAACCACACTACCCCAGCACTGCACATCCAGGCTGAGGCTATTGCTGGTCGGAGTAAAACACCAGTATGTGTGTATATACTCTTCAGTGTAGTTTCCAGCCTCCTATCTGCTGGATCCTTGAGGGCGGCCGTATCAGGAGACGGCAACGCCACTTGTTTTGATAAACGTGTGAGCGCTTTATCCACCCTAGGGGGTGTTTCCCAGCGCGCCCTAACCTCTGGTGGGAAAGGGTATAATGCCAATAACTTCTTTGAAATTAGCAGTTTTCTATCGGGGTTAACCCACGCTTCATCACACACGTCATTCAATTCCTCTGATTCTGGAAAAGCTACAGGTAGTTTTTTCACCCCCCACATAATACCCCTTTTTGAGGTACCTGCAGTATCAGAGATCTGCAAAGCCTCCTTCATTGCCGTGATCATATAACGTGTGGCCCTATTGGAAAATACGTTTGTTTCTTCACCGTCGACACTAGATTCATCTGTGTCGGTACCTGTGTCGACTGACTGAGGTAAGGGACGTTTTACAGCCCCTGACGGTGTCTGAGACGCCTGAGCATCTACCAACTGGTTTTCCGGCCGTCTCATTTCGTCAACTGACTTTTGTAATGTACTAACATTATCACGTAATTCCATAATTAAAGCCATCCATTCCGGTGTCGACTCCCTAGGGGGTGACATCACCATTACCGGCAATTGCTCCGCCTCCATACCAACATCGTCCTCATACATGTCGACACACACGTACCGACACACAGCAGACACACAGGGAATGCTCTTATCGAAGACAGGACCCCACTAGCCCTTTGGGGAGACAGAGGGAGAGTTTGCCAGCACACACCAAAAGCGCTATAAAATGTATATAAACAACCCTAAAAGGTGTTGTTTCTGTTATATGCGCTTTAAATATATAAATATCGCCAAAATATGCCCCCCTTCTCTTTGTTACCCTGTTTCTGTAGTGCAGTGCAGGGGAGAGTCCTGGGAGCCTTCCTCACAGCGGAGCTGAGCAGGAAAATGGCGCTGTGTGCTGAGGAGAATAAGCCCCTCCCCCTTTTCGGCGGGCTTTTCTCCCGGGTTTTGAGATATCTGGCCTGGGTTAAATACATACATATAGCCTCAATGGCTATATGTGATGTATTCTTTGCCATAAAAAGGTATTAATTATTGCTGCCCAGGGCGCCCCCAGCAGCGCCCTGCACCCTCCGTGACCGTTCAGTGTGAAGCAACAATGGCGCACAGCTGCAGTGCTGTGCGCTACCTTCATGAAGGCTGAAGAGCCATCTGCCGCCTGTTTCCGGACCCACGATCTTCAGCATCTGTAAGGGGGATCGGCGGCGCGGCTCCGGGACGAACCCCAGGGTGACCTGTGTTCCGACTCCCTCTGGAGCTATGTCCAGTAGCCTAAGACTCCAATCCATCCTGCACGCAGGTGAGTTGAAAATCTCTCCCCTAAGTCCCTCGATGCAGTGAGCCTGTTGCCAGCAGGACTCACTGAAAATAAAAAAACTAAAAACTTTTTCTAAGCAGCTCTTTAGGAGAGCCACCTAGATTGCACCCTGCTCGGACGGGCACAAAAACCTAACTGAGGCTTGGAGGAGGGTCATAGGGGGAGGAGCCAGTACACACCATGTGATCCTAAAAGCTTGCTTTTGTGCCCTGTCTCCTGCGGAGCCGCTATTCCCCATGGTCCTGACGGAGTCCCCAGCATCCACTAGGACGTTAGAGAAAAAGGAGATAAGAACTTACCTTTGTTAAATCTCTTTCTGCGATGTACACTGGATTCCACAGGGAATAACATCGGGGTGTAGAGTTGGATATTGATCCGAGGCACTAACAGGCTAAAAGCTTTGACGCCTCCTCTATATCCCCGCCTCCAGGCACTGGAGCTCAGTTTTGTTAACCAGTCCAATGCAAAAGTAGGTAAAAGAGACGACAACAGTTAGTAGCCAAATACACTACATTCTCACAACAGGAGAAGGTATTAGCGGCTAATGCCATACAAACCCAAAGAAGCTAAGTGCGTCAGGGTGGGCGCTCTGTGGAATCCAGTGTAACTCGCAGAAAGATTTAACAACGGTAAGTTCTTACCATAAATCTCTTTTTCTGCAGCGGTGTACACTGGTATTCCACAGGGAATAACATCGGGGATGTCCTAAAGCAGTTCCTCATGGGAGGGGACGCACTGTAGCGGGCACAAGAACCCGGCGTCCAAAGGAGGCATCCTGGGAGGAGTAACTATCGAAGGCATAGAACCTTATGAACGTGTTCACTGAGGACAACGCAGCCGCCTTGCATCATTGTTCAAGGGTCGCACCATGGCGGGCCGCCCAAGAAGGTCCAACAGACCGAGTAGAATGGGCTTTGATGGTAGCAGGAGCTGGAAGACCAGCCTGTACATAAGCTTGTGCAATCACCATTCTAATCCATCTGGCCACGGTCTGCTTATTAGCAGGCCAGCCACGTTTGTGAAAACAAAAGAGAACAAAAAAAGAGTCAGATCTCCTAAGCGAAGCTGTTCTTTTCACATAAATACGGAGAGCCCGTACCACATCCAAAGACCTCTCTTTGGAGGATAAACCTGGAGATGTAAAGGCCGGAACCACAATCTCTTGGTTAAGGTGGAAAGATGACCCCCCCTCCTCCTTAGGCAGATAACCAGGGTGAGTTCTAAGAACTGCCCGGTCACGGTGAAAAATCAGAAAAGGTGACCGACAGGACAAGGCACCTAAGTCTGAAACCCGTCTAGCAGAGGCGATAGCCAGCAAAACAGGACTTTAAGAGTAAGCCACTTAAGGTCCACAGACTCAAGAGGTTCAAACGGAGACTCATGTAAGGCGTCCAGAATAACCGACAAATCCCAAGGAGCCACAGGAGGAACATAGAGAGGTTGAATCCGTAAAACACCCTGAGTGAATGTATGATCAGGCAGAGTCGCAATATATCTCTGAAACCATATCGACAAGGTTGAAATATGAACCTTGAGGGAAGCCAGACGAAGGCCTAAGTCCAGGCCCTGTTGTAGGAAAGCCGAAAGATTGGCAGTACTGAACTTGAATGCATCAAAATTCTTAGCAGCACACCATGTGAAGTAAGAATTTCGGACCCTATAATAAATCCGAGCAGAAGTCGGTTTACGGGCCTTCAACATAGTTTGAATGACCGCCTCAGAAAATTCTTTGCCCCTCAGTACTGAAGCTTCAAGAGCCATGCCGTCAAAGCTAGCCGGGACAGATCCTGGTAGACACAAGGGCCCTGAACGAGGAGGTCTGGGCGCTGCGGGAGTAGAAGAGGACGGTCTATCGAGAGACCCTGCAGGTCTGAGAACCAATGCCATCTGGCCCATGCCGGAGCGATTAGAAGTGGTATTCCTCCTTCTTGCTTATACTTCTGTATTACCCTGGACAGAAGGGACACCAGAGGGAACACGTACGGCAGCCGAACGTTCCATGGAATTGCCAGTGCGTCCACGAACGCTGCTTAAGGATACTTTGTCCTTGCTCCGAAGACCAGAACCTTTTAATTGTGTCGAGACGTCATCAGGTTTGCGTCTGGTAGACCCCACTTGTCCACTAGGAGTTGAAAGACTTCCGGATGAAGGCTACACTCTCCGGCGTGTACGTCCTGATGACTGAGGAAGTCCGCTTCCCAGTTGAGGACTCCCAGAATGAACACTGCCGATATGGCTGGCAGATGGCGTTCCGCCCATTGAAGTATCCTTGACACTTCCCTCATTGCCATGCGGCTTCGAGTGCCGCCTTGATGATTTATGTACGCCACTGTGGTGACGTTATCTGACTGTACTTGAACAGGCCTGTTCTGTACCAGAGGTAGGGCTAATGTCAATGCATTGAAAACTGCCCACAATTCCAGAATGTTCATCAGGAGGAGAGATTCCTCCCTGGTCCACCGACCCTGAAGAAAGTGTTGCACCAACACCGCGCCCCAACCCCACTGACTGGCATGCATCGTCAGAAGGACCCAGTTGGAGATCCAGAAGGGATGACCCCTGCTCAATTGCTGGTTCTGTAGCCACCAGGTCAGTGACAGGCGAACCTCCAGAGTTGAGGAGATCATATGAGTCCTGATACAGTGAGGCAGGCCACCCTATTTGAAAATAATTAACCTCTGGAGAGGACGGGAGTGAAATTGAGCGTACTCTACGATGTCGAAAGCAGACACCATGAGGCCCAGTACTTGCATTACCGAATGTATCGACACACGTGGGCGGGATAGGAAGTGTCTTATTTTGTCCTGAAGTTTCAGGACCTTCTTCGGAGACAAAAACAACCGTTGGTTGTGGGTGTCCAACAATGCCCCCAGGTGCACCAAGCTCTGAGGAGGGACCAGGGAGGATTTCTTCCACTTGATGAGCCACCCGTGGGCTTGTAGGAATTGGACCATCAGTTCCAGATGACAAAGGAGAACCTCTGGTGAGTTCGCCAGGATCAACAAGTGGTCCAGATACGGCAGGATCCTGATGCCCTGACGGCGGAGGAGAGCCGCCATAACCTTGGTGGAAATTCGTGAAGCCATGGTCAGATCAAAAGGTAAGGTCTGGAATTGAAAATGTAGGTTGCCAATAGCAAACCTCAGGTATTGCTGCTGCGACGGGTGTGGTATGGAAGGTAGATAGTAACTAGGTCGACCACTATTGTAACTAGGTCGACATGGTCTCCAATAGCAAACCTCAGGTATTGCTGCTGCGATGGGTGTGGTATGGAAGGTAGATAGTAACTAGGTCGACAGTGTCTAGGTCGACCACTATTGGTCGACAGTAACTAGGTGGACATGGTCTAGGTCGACAGGTCAAAAGGTTGACATGAGTATGTTTTTTTGGTGTCGATTTCTTCGTAGAGTGACCGGGAACCCCAATTAGTGCACAGTGTCCCCTCGTATGGCTCGCCATGCTTCGGCAAGGTGCCTTGCTCCGCTACCGCTTCGCCGAGAGGACCTGTTCGGTTTTGGGACTAGGAATAACGTGGAATAGTACCCCCTGCCTCTCTAAGCCAGAGGCACCGGCACTATCTCTCCAGTATCCAGGAGAGATTTTAGCACCAAATGGAGTTTTTACTTTTTACCTGATCCGAAGGGATATTTGTTGAGCAAAACTGGCGAGGGGGACGTTTCTTGAAAGAGATGGCATATCCGTGAGTGACGACTTCCCTTACCCAGGCGTCCGAAGTGGTTTGTAACCATACCTGGTCAAACCGTAGAAGTAGGCCTCCCATCCTGGGAACCCCCAGGGGGAGGCCAGCCCCGTCATGCAGCAGGCTTGTCTGTTTTGGAAGCAGGCTGACGGGCAGCCCAGGCAAGTTTAGGTTTGGGCTTAGTGGATTTAGAAGTGCGAGCCTGTTTCGGGTACGCCTGACCCTTTGCTTTACCTGGAGGTCAAAAGGAATGAAAGGAAGTACTCTTAGCCTTCGGAGCCAAAGGAGAAGTACTAGGCAGACATGCCATCTTAGCTGATGCCAAGTCAGCAACAATCTTATTGAGATCTTCCCTAAAAAGTAGGTTTCCCTTAAAAGGGATCACCTCTAAGGGCTTTTTAGAGTCCAGATCTACAGACCAGGACCGCAACCAGAGAATCTGGCAAGCCAGAATGGACACAGACACTTTGGCCGCCAGGACACCTGCATCAGATGCCGCCTCCTGAATATAACGAGAAGCTGTAATAATATATGAAAGACATTGTCTAGAATTATCAGGAAAATTAGACGGTAGTTCCGCTTCAACTTCCTGAACCCAGGCTTTAATAGCTTTTGCCGCCCAAGAAGCCGCAAGTGGGCCTATGCACAGCTCCTGCAAGAGTGTAAATAAACTCCAAGCAACCCTCCACGCGCTTATCCATCGGATCCTTCAGAGAGCCGACGGTAGTGACAGGCAGAGCAGAGGACACCACCAGAAGCGCGACTTGTGAATCCACCGGCGGTGGGGTTTCCCCAATTATTACTTAACTCTGTAGTGAGGGGATACCGAGCTAGCATCTTCTTAGACAGGGAGAATTTTTTTCCTGGATGCTCCCAGGATTCCTGACGAACGTCAACTAAATGGTCAGAATGGGGCAAAACTAATTTAGTAACCTTCTGATGCTTGAACTTATCTGGTTTCTTAAAAGTAGCTGGAGGTTCAGCATCATCATCAATTTGAAGAATCAGCCTGATAGCCTCCAAGAGGTCAGGACATCCACCTGTGTACTAGATTCCCCGTCAGAAGCATCTGCATCAGTGTCTGAGGGGTCAGTATATACGCCATCTTCATCAGATGAAGCATCAGAAACATGTGTGGATTGTGAGGAAGTAGTGTTCACTCTAGGATTTTTTTAGGGCAGGGTGCTGATCACGGGGAGGGCACATTTTTCATTCGTGAGGGCACATTTTTAAGTTATAAGGGCAAAATTAGGTACATACTATAATGCTTGGTGCTCCCATTCCTACAGGTGAAAGCATGGACAGTGCGCGCCGGAGGCGCGCAGCAAAAATTTAGGGGCGTTATTTCGTGGGGAAGGGGCGTGACCAGATAATAGTACCAAATCACATTATACCACACAATAGTGCCGCTCATACACATTGCACCAGGTAGAATCTCCTATACACACTGCGCCAGGTAGAGCACGTTCTACATATTGCGCATATTGGAGAGAGCACTGGGGCACACTGCACAAGGGAGAGATAGCAGTTGGGACAGTGCTGGGGGGCAAGGGGATTAGGAGCAGGTAGTACTGTAGTCAGTGTTAGGGGTATGGAGGCATTAGTACCCAGGATACCCACTCCCCAATTACCTTTTAAGATCAGCTCCTCTCTGAGATGTGTGTATGCTGGGCACTATGTGTGGACATAGGATTGTATGTATGCTTGGCACTGTGTATGGGAGAGGTGGGGTGTATAATGAGCATTATGTGGGTATGGAGGGTGTTATGGGCACTGTGGGGTGTGTATGCTGGGCACTGTGGTGGTGTGCATATGCTGGGCACCGTGTGGGTGTATGTTGTCCACTGTGGGGGTATTGGGTGTGTTTATGTTGGGCAGTGTGGTGGCATGGGTGAAGTAAATAATGGGCACTGCCCCAGCCCCGACCATTTCTATCATTAGCCGAATTACGCCCCCCACCCCGCTCTGTTAGTTGCTTACAAGTTTAACTTTGGCTACATGCGGCTGTACTCCATGGGGACAAAGTTAAACTTGTAAGCAACTAACGGAGCGGGTTGGGGGGCGGCTGTACTCCATGGGGACAGAGACATGGCTACAAGATGGTGAAGCTCAGCAATAGATGCATTGGGTGAGGGCGCGCGTTGCTCACAAGTGACATACAGTATCTACCAGAACAGTCTCCCAGCCCTGCCGTACCTTTAGTAACAGCAATGTTACCCGCTGTCAGTAGGTTCCGGAGGGCGGAAGCAGAGAACCTAACCCGTTCCAGCGTCTCAGCTATTTTCCAAGCGACCTCGCACCAGCAAACAAGTAGTGTAGTCAGTCCCTGGAGCAGCATGCTGGCGGGCAGGGAGGAGGGAGGGACGTCTCAGGCGGGCTTCGATAGCGAGACACTGCAACTGGATGGGGAGACGCTGCCGGCACCAATTGGATGATGAGACGCTGGCGGCGATTGGATGACGCGGCGCTGCCGGCGGTGATTGGATGAGGAGGCACTGGCGGTGATTGGATGAGGAGGTGCTGCCAGCGGCGATTGGATGAGGAGGCGCTGCTGGCGGCGATTGGATATAGCAGCGCGTATTTTGCGATCACATGGGGGGAGAAGTGACAGCGCGGCGGGGGGAGAAGACAGCTCTTAGCAGGGCGGGCGCAAACGGGCAGGGCGCATTCTGTCACTCAAAAAAGGGGCAGGGCGCAGCGCCCTGTGAAAGAAGCTTAGAGTGAACACTAAGGAAGTAATGGCCCGCTTAGATGACCCCTTGGTCCTAGGAGGGTGAGGGTTAAACTGATTTTATTGCTGTAATTGAATGGACAGATTATCTGCCCATGGCGGATTAACTGCAGGGACAATATGTGGCTGCAATGGCATAGGAGGTCCCATAGGGGGCGCAAGTCTTGTTACTAACGTAGTCAGTAAATTAGAAAAAGCAGCCCAAGGTGGGTCTTGGTGCAACCCCGGTGTTGCAGACTGACTGAGGGGTATAGAACCCCTTATACCAGGACCCTCAGCTGCAATGTTTTCCTCAGATAAATCTGTGGCGTCGGCACTGCATGACACAGGATCAGCCACTGATCTACCGCCCTGTTTAGCAGACATTATGTCAATGCGTAGCCTTATAGCCACACAAAGTACCTGACAAAAAAAACCTGCATAGTGTGACTGCAAATGCAGAGCAAAAACAGAGGATTTAAGAAGTACATGGTGACTGAAACACACAGAGAAAAATACCAAAATAGTATATCCTGTGAAACACACACATTATATATCTATCTATATCTTTCTCTCTCTATATTATATATATATATATATATATATATATATATATATATATATATATATATATATAAACGTTTGTAGAAAAGGGCACTCAATCCAGCTTTGAAAAAAATTCTTTTAATATCACCCCACCATGGGCATTTAAAAGGTGAACAACAAATTGCGGTGGCTCGGCATGAAATAACTTGAAGAATTATCCGCAAAACATGTCAAACAGCTAAGTTACCATTTGTATCCCTATGACTATGAAACTCACTTTATGGATATGATTTTTAGGCGTTGATACGCCAAATGTTTTGCGGATAATTCTTCAAGTTATTTCATGCCGAGCCACCGCAATTTGTTGTTCACCTTTTAAATGCCCATGGTGGGGTGATATTAAAAGAATTTTTTTCAAAGCTGGATTGAGTGCCCTTTTCTACAAACGTTTATATTTATCTGGACTGTAATGGAACAGAACTTAAGGAGCACCATACATTTAAATATTAGGGTGTGCAAGTATTTATGTACAGGATCTATCTATATATATATATATATATATATATATATATATATATATATATATATATATATATATATATATATATATATATATATATATATATATATATATATATATATATATATTAGGATTATGATACCTACCAGTAAATCCTTTTCTCTTAGTCCGTAGAGGATGCTGGGGATGCTTCAAGAACCATGGGGTATAGACGGGATCCGCAGGAGACATGGGCACTTTAAGACTTTAAATGGGTGTGAACTGGCTCCTCCCTCTATGCCCCTCCTCCAGACTCCAGTTATAGGAACTGTGCCCAGGGAGACGGACATTTCGAGGAAAGAATTTATTGTTAAACCACGGTGAGCATTTTACTAGCTCACACCTCCAGTGTGCAGCGGAACGTGGTATTCAATAGAATACCACCCGACGGCATGAAGAATATGCAGCAAAACGCTGACATAAAAAGTAACACAACCTATGTGTGTAAACACAACCAGTAACAGCATAACGCATGCTATAGCCTGAATATCGTCAGCAGCAGGCTGACTTAAACACAACACACCATGTGTGTAAACATACCTAATGACTGTTGATACAGTACGCACTGGGACGGGCCTGCTCCTCTACGGACTAAGAGAAAAGGATTTACCGGTAGGTATCAAAATCCTATTTTCTCATACGTCCTAGAGGATGCTGGGGATGATTCAAGAACCATGGGGTTTATACCAAAGCTCTAGAACGGGCGGGAGAGTGCGGATGAATCTGCAGCACCTATTGACCAAACAAGAGGTCCTCCTCAGCCAGGGTATCAAACTTGTAAACTTCGCAAAGGTGTTTGATCCCAACCAAATAGCAGCTTGGCAAAGCTGTATTGCCGAGGCCCCTCGGCAGCCGCCCAGGATGAGCCCACCTTTCTGGTAGAATGGGCCTTCACCGATTTCGGTAACGGCAATCCTGCCATAGAATGAACCTGCTGAATCGTACTACAGATCCAGCGTGCAATAGTCTGCTCGGAAGCAGGAACCCCAATCTTGTTGGGAGCCCACAGGACAAACAGAGCCTCTGTTTTCCTAATCTGAGCCGTTCTGGCACCATAGATTTTCAAAGCTCTGACCACATCGAGAGACTTTGACTCCGCCAAGGTGTCAGTAGCCACTGGCACCCCAATAGGCTGGTTTACGTGAAACGATGAAACCACTTTTGGCAGAAATTGCTGACGAGTTCTCAACTCCGCTCTATCTGCATGGAAGATTAAATAGGGGCTTTTGTGAGACAAAGCCGCCAATACAGACACCCGCCTTGCGGATGCCAAGGCCAACAGCATGACCACTTTCCAAGTAAGGAATTCCAACTCAACCTTACGCAAAGGCTCAAACCAATGAGATTGAAGGAATTGCAACACCACGTAAGATCCCACGGTGCCACAGGGCACAAAGGGAGGTTGGATGTGCAGCACGCCCTTCACGAAGGTCTGAACTTCTGGAAGGGTGGCCAATTCTTTCTGAAAGAAAATAGATAAGGCCGAAATTCGTACACTAATGGAGCCTAACTTTAGGCCCGCATCCACACCTGCTTGCAAAAAATGGCGCAACCGCCCCAGCAGAAATTTTTTCATTGGAGCCTTCCTGGATTCACACCAAGACACATATTTTCTCCAAATACGGTGGTAAAGCATCCCCGTTACTTCTTTTCTAGCCTGAAGCAGTGTGGGAATGACGTCACTGGGAATACCCTTCCGGGATAGGATATGGCGTTCAATCGCCATGCCGTCAAACGCAGCCGCGGTAAGTCTTGATACACGCACGGTCCTTGCTGTAACAGGTCCTCTCGCCGAGGAAGAGACCAGGGATCTTCGATGAGTAATTCTTGAAGATCTGGATACCAGGCCCTCCTTGGCCAGTCCGGAACAATGGGGATCGCCTGAACCTTTGATCTTTACCCCTTCGGAAAGAGTGGAAATGGAGGGAATGCATAGACCAACTGAAACACCCACGGTGTCACCAGGGCGTCCACCTTGAGGGTCCCTTGACCTTGGACCATATCTCTGAAGTTTCTTGTTGAGGCGAGACGCCATCATGTCTATTTGAAGAATTCCCCAAAGACTTGTCACTTTTGTGAAAACCACTTGATGAAGACCCCACTCTCCTGGATGGAGATCGTGTCTGCTGAAGAAGTCTGTTTCCCAGTTGTCTACACCCAGAATGAAGACCGCTAGTAGAGCATTTACATGCCTTTCTGCCCAGCGGAAAATCTCTTGTGGCTTCTGCCATTGCCGCTTTTTTTCTTCGTTCCGCCCTAGCGGTTTACTGACGCCACTGCTGTTAAGTTGTCCGACTGAATTAAGATGGGCAGATCGCGAAGAAGATGTTCCGCTTGCAGACGGCCGTTGTAAATAGCCCTTAATTCCAGAATGCTTATTGCAGATAAGTTTCCCGGCTTGACCTTTTCCCACGGAAATTCTTCCCCTGGAAAGACTGCTCCCCAGCCTCGGAGACTTGTATCCATGGACACCAGGATCTAATCCTGGATCCCGAACCTTCGTCCCTCTAGGAGGTGAGAACTGTGCAGCCACCACAAGAGAGATATTCTGGTCCTGGAAAATAGGATTATTTTCCGGTGCATGTGCAGGTGAGACCCGGACCACATGTCCAACTGGTCCCGCTCAAACCACTCTGGCATTTAACCTGCTCACCGAATGGCCTCGTAGGCCGCAACCATCTTCTTCATTAATGGAACGTATTGATGGATTTACACTGTTGCAAATTTGATCCGACTCTGGATCCTCAGCTCTCTTCCACTGGAAAAACCAAACTCTCAACAGTTCTGTATCTAACCTTATGTTATGCACACCAGTGCCTGCAGGAAAGTACTAGTGTCAGAACTGTTATGCACTCCAGTGTCTGCAGGAATGTACTGGTGTTTGAACGGTTATGCAAAACAAATGGACTCACAGACAAACTGGGGAATATGACATAACGTACACAGAAGGTGATAGGGTAACAAAATACACACACAGTGAACAGAGAAGCCCAGAGGCTAAGGAACTGGGTATCTCCCTTGTATTAGAACTGCTCAGATGTAAAAAGCAAGATGTTGTGTTTTAATACGTAGAGAACCCGAAATGCTGTTGCTAAGGGCAACAGCAAAACCCTAAAGGGTTACCAACGGGTGTGGCAGTAAACTCCTTGGTCAGAGATGGAATGATAGACACAAGGAGAGCCTCCACAATCCTGATTCTCACTTGCAGTGCACAGGTTTAAGCTTACTGCCACTAAACTGACCCCTGACACCTAGCACAGTGAGACAGGATTAGACAGGCAAGTGTTAGAATACAGCCGCAAACTTGCTAAGTTCACAGAGTAATAACAGAACCCCAGCAAGCTAAACGACTGACTCCAGTCTTACTGCTAGGTCTGGATTGGCAGAGTGTAATACCAAATCCCCAGGCCTATTTGCAGTAAGCAACAAACAAATACAAAGCTACACAGTACTGGCTAACTTTCATGAACTGACTAACCAACAGAGATTCAGCAGCATCTGCTTACCCTGAAAAGAGGCCTTATAAAGCAGGTGCTGTCCACGCCCCACTCAGACCTCACAGACTGTGAGCACAAAAACCAGCACCGGATCCCCTGCCGTGCACAGAGCCTATAACCACTGCACAGCAAAAGACCCGAACCGGAGTATCAGCTGCGCTCAGGTTACTCCACTAGCACTTGTCTCCCGGTTGCCATGACGACGTGGCAGCACAGGGCAGGAGACCCCAACACCTTATTCCCAACTCCGACATCAGTGTCGTTGGGATCAACAGTGATTCTGGCAAGTTCAGGAGCCAACCATTGTGTTGAAGAACTGTCAGAGAGGAAACAACGACTTGTACCACCTGTTTCTTGACCTCGCCGTAGTCAGGAGAGTGCCCCAGTACAGAAAAATAATGGCTTTTACTATTGAAGGAAAACCATCATACTGCCATCACTCCGGTGAAATGGCAATGACAATCCTGAATAGCAAACGCAGGTAAGCCTAATGCGGAGAAACCCGCACTAAAATCCTCTTTCTCCTTTTACAGACTGGAGATCTCTGACCTGAGAGATTCCATCTTGTAGTTCAACTTCTTAAGTAGAAATTTTTGGGAGTGTTCTGACCGAGCTATCCGGGCTCAGAAGCACGAAAAAGATTGAATAACAGCTTTTATTTTTGTGACAGGGCAGCAGGACAATGTCCTGAACCTGACCCAACTCTTGTATGGCGTCGCATACTACCTCCCCGTCCAGGAGAATCAGTAAGATCTATTTGAAAAATCAGTGAGGGGAATCATCTGGAAACTCCAGTATGTCCCCCTTGGGACTCTATTCTTAACTCACAGGTCCCTGTCCATTCCAGGACTGACTGAAGAGTATTAGACGTGATCCCACCGGTGTGGGCTCCCGCAAGATAGACCCAGCGACATGCGGTGGATGTGGTAGAAACAGGGCGATTTCTGCTTCTGCGAACTTGAAAAGGCTGCTGACCTCTTACCTTTTCACTTTCCTCTACCTGCAAAGAAGGGGAAAAACGGTATCCATCCTGTCAAAATGACTGCATCCTGTCACACGCCATGGGCGGCGTTCACCGCGCTTACCCCTGCGTGCCTGCTGGTCTGTGTTGCGGCCTCCGCCTTCGGTGGTCCACGGGCTCCGGCGTCTGGCTGGCGCGGCTCCCGGCGGTTCCCCGGGGCAGGGGCGCCACCATGACACCCGGCATCACGTGGGCGGGGAGCAGGTGACGACATTGGACTGTTCCGCCAATCCAGCAGAGGCGGGAGATTCAAAGGCAGACGCCAGGCAGAACCTCGGCGCCCGAGTATCGTCTTTCCCCAGAAGTGGATGCCAGTGCTTCTGTTCTTGGCGGATCTCTCTGCAGCATACCCCAGTGCCTCCGGCATTTCCAGGTGTCAGTTGTTGCACAGCTTCCAGCGCTCCCAGCCGCTGCTGGGTTCCACTGCGCTCCAGTCACCAGTGCTTCTTGGAGTCAGCGTGGGCTGCAGGTTAAACGTCGCTCTCAAGTTCTTCAAATCATCAGTGTCTTTAACCACCGCTCTCAAGTTCTTCAAATCATCAGTGTCTTTAACCACCGCTCTCAAGTTCTTCAAATAATCAGTGTCTTTAACCACCGCTCTCAAATCATCAGTGTCTTTAACCACTGCTCTCAAGTTCCTCAGGTCATCAGTGTCTTTTAACCACCGCTCTCAAGTTCTTCTGTCACCAGTATCCTTTACCATCACTCACAAGTACTTCCTGGACATTTCTCCATACATTCCTTCTCTGTTATGTGACATTGTGTTGCTCCCTTCCTGTAATAAAGTCCTTTAATATTTTCACCAAGCTTTACTGTCAGAGTCCTGTATGAGGAAGACCTATATCAAGCCATCCCTGTTCCGACCCAACTGTGGTTCCTCTCCCCTACCATCGGGAGAACCCCCGAGTTCACAACACCCCCAACCTAGGTCAGTGACACATCCTACAAAAATGCGTCACCAACCGTTGTGAGGGAACATAGCTCAAGAAGGTAGACTTACCAGTGGTATCTGCCGAGATCAACTTAACAAAGCCATCCCCAAACCAGGATTCACCTTCATAGGGAAGATACTCCAGTACTTCTCGGAGTCAACCTCAGCATTCCATTGGTGAATCCACAACGCCCTCATAGCCGAGACCGCCATGGAATTGGCCCGCGAACCCGAGTCCAATACCTCTTGCAGTCGCACGGCAGTATGCTTCAATGATCTGGATATGACCCAATGTAAGGAGTATTCCATCTCTCCCCAGGGTAATATACCGGATGACAAGGCAACCAACCATTTCTAATCAAAGCATATAATTAAAATATCACTTAGCTTCCTGTATACGATCCTTTGTGACAGGACCCCGTGCAGAACATGGGTTGACTCTCACTTTTTTTCTATCCACGGCAGGAAAAGAATAAACACTCGGACTCCTCGTGAGGATTTGAGACCATCTTGTCACGGCTGACCTAGAACTTTTTCAACAGAGCGACCAGCACATGAAAAGGAATAACTTTACTTCAGCATTCATTATAAATTTTAATATGAATATACACATTTAAATACACATATACACACACACATATCTAATTAATATATATATATATATATATATATATATATATATATATATATATATATATATATATATTTTTTTTTTTATTTATTTATTTTTTGTCAGGAACAGCAGGGTCCCTAGTGACGTTAATTCGTTCCTAATGTGTATAAAACATGTACTGAATGCCGATGTTGTGGATCTAATCAGGAAACATCATGGTCGACATAAGAAATAGTATTCGTGTCGATATCAGGGAGTAGTCACTGGGCAAAATAAAATTTCTGCGACCCCGAGGGAAATAATAAGATTTTACTTACCGATAAATCTATTTCTCGTAGTCCGTAGTGGATGCTGGGACTCCGTAAGGACCATGGGGATTAGCGGCTCCGCAGGAGACAGGGCACAAAAATAATAAGAATTTACTTACCGATAATTCTATTTCTCGGAGTCCGTAGTGGATGCTGGGGTTCCTGAAAGGACCATGGGGAATAGTGGCTCCGCAGGAGACAGGGCACAAAAAGTAAAGCTTTCCGATCAGGTGGTGTGCACTGGCTCCTCCCCCTATGACCCTCCTCCAGACTCCAGTTAGGTACTGTGCCCGGACGAGCGTACACAATAAGGGAGGAATTTTGAATCCCGGGTAAGACTCATACCAGCCACACCAATCACACTGTACAACCTGTGATCTGAACCCAGGTAACAGTATGATAACAGCGGAGCCTCTGAAAAGATGGCTCACAACAACAATAACCCGATTTAGTTAGCAATAACTATGTACAAGTATTGCAGATAATCCGCACTTGGGATGGGCGCCCAGCATCCACTACGGACTCCGAGAAATAGAATTATCGGTAAGTAAATTCTTATTTTCTCTATCGTCCTTGTGGATGCTGGGGTTCCTGAAAGGACCATGGGGATTATACCAAAGCTCCCAAACGGGCGGGAGAGTGCGGATGACTCTGCAGCACCGAATGAGAGAACTCCAGGTCCTCTTTTGCCAGGGTATCAAATTTGTAGAATTTTACAAACGTGTTCTCCCCCGACCACGTAGCTGCTCGGCAAAGTTGTAATGCCGAGACCCCTCGGGCAGCCGCCCAAGATGAGCCCACCTTCCTTGTGGAATGGGCCTTAACAGATTTAGACTGTGGCAGGCCTGCCACAGAATGTGCAAGTTGAATTGTGCTACCAATCCCACGAGCAATCGACTGCTTAGAAGCAGAAGCACCCAGCATTGCTGGGTGCATACAGGATAAACAGCAAGTCAGATTTCCTGACTCCAGCCAACCTGGAAACTATATTTTCAGGGCCCTGATAACATCCAGCAACTTGGAGTCCTCCAAGTCCCTAGTAGCCGCAGGTACCACAATAAGCTGGTTCAGGTGAAACGCTGACACCACCTTAAGGAGAAACTGGGGACGAGTCCGCAGCTTTGCTCTGTCCGAATGGACAATCAGATATGGCTTTGTGAGATAAAGCCGCCAATTCTGACACTCGCCTGGCCGAGGCCAGGACCAACAGCATGGTCATTTTCCATGTGAGATATATCAAATCCACAGATTTGAGTTGTTTAAACCAATGTGATTTTTTAGGAATCCCAAAACTACGTTGAGATCGCCCAGTGCCACTGGAGACATCAAAGGGGCTGTATATGCAGTACTCCCTTAACAACTTCTGGACTTCAGGAACTGAAGCCAATTTCTTTCTGGAAGAAAATCAACAGGCCGAAATTTGAACCTTAATGGACCCAATTTGAGACCCATAGACACTCCTGTTTGCAGGAAATGTAGAAATTAACCTAGTTGAAATTCTTCCGTGGAGCCTTCTTGGACTCACACCCTGGCACATATTTTCACCTAAGTGGTGATAATGTTGTGCGGTCACCTCCTTCCTGGCTCTGACCAGGGTAGGGATGACCTCTTCCGGAATGCCTCTTTCCCTTAGGATCCGGCGTTCACCCGCCTTGGCGTCAACGCAGCTGCGGTAAGTCCCGGAACAGACACGGTTCTTGCCGAATCAAGACCCTTCTTAGTATCTCTTGAAGTTCCGGGAACCAAGTCCTTCTTGGCCAAACCGGAGCCACGAGTATAGTTCTTACTCCTCTCCTTCCTATCATTTTCAATACATTGGGTATGAAAAGCAGAGGATGGAACACATACACCGACTGGTACACCGACGGTGTTACCAGAGCGTCCCAGCTATTGCCTGAGTGTCTCTTGACCTGGCGCTTCAGGTGGGACGCCATCATAACCACCTTTGGTCTTTCCCAACGGTTTACAATCATGTGGAAACTTCCAGATTAAGTTTCCACTTTTCCGGGTGGAATTCATTTATGCTGAGAAAATCTTCCCAGTTGCCCACTCCCGGAATGAACACTGCTGACAGTGTTATCACATGATTTTCCGCCCAGCGAAGAATCCTTGCTGTCATTGCCCTCCTGCTTCTTGTGTCGCCCCGTCTGATAACGTGGGCGACCGCCATGATGATGTCCTACTGGATCAGCACCGGTTGACTTTGAAGCAGGAGTCTTCCTAGGCTCAGAGCATTGTAAATTGCCCTTAGCTCCAGTATATTCATGTGGAGAGAAGTCTCCAGACTTGACCACACTTCCTTGGAAATTTTTTCCCTGTGTGACTACTCCCCAGCCTCTCAGGCTGGTATCCGTGGTCCCCAGAACACAGTCCTGAATGCTGAGTGTGCTGCCCTCTAAAAGATGAGCACTCTGCAGCCCCCACAGAAGAGACACCCTTGTCCTTGGAGACAGGATTATCCGCTGATGCATCTGAAAATGCGATCCGGACCATTCGTCCAGCAAATCCCCTGAGATCTGCCGAATGGAATCGCTTCGTAAGAAGCCACCATTTTTCCCAGGACTCCTGTGCATTGATGCACTGATACTTGGCCTGGTTTTAGGAGGTTTCTGACTAGGTCGAATAACTCCTTGGCTTTTTCCTCCCGGAGGAACACCTTTTTCTGGACTATGCCCAGAATCATTCCTAGGAACAGCAGACGTATCGTCGGAAAACAGCTGCGATTCTTGGAATATTTAGAATCCAGTCGTGCTGTCGTAGAACTACTTTAGATAGTGCTCTTCCGACCTCCAACTGTTCTCTGGAACTTGCCCTTTTCAGGATATCGTCCAAGTAAGGGATAATTTAGATGCCTTTTTTCTTTGAAGAAACATCTTTTCGGCCATTACCTTGGTAAAAGGCCCGGGGTGCCGTGGATAATTCAAACGGCATCGTCTGAAACTGATATTGACAGTTCTGTACCACGAACCAGAGGTACCCTTGTTGAGAAGGGCAAATTTGGACATGGAGGTAATCCTTGATGTCCAGGGACACCATATAGTCCCCTTTTTTCCGGTTCGCTATCACTGCTCTGAGTGACTCCATCTCGACTTGAACCTTTTATGTAAGTGTTCAAAGATTTCAGTTTAGACTATGTCTCACCAAGCCGTCTGGCGTCAGTACCACAATATAGTGTGGAAAAATAATACCCTTTTCCTTGTTGTAGGAGGGGTACTTTGATTATCACCTGCTGGATATACAGCTTGTGAATTGTTTCCAATGCTGCCTCCCTGTCGGAGGGAGCCGTTGGTAAAGCAGACTTCAGAAACCTGCGAGGAGAAGATGTCTCGACTCTCCAATCTGTACCCCTGGGATAATACTTGTACTATCTAGGGGTCAACCTGCGAGTGATCCCACTGCGCGCTGAGACTCTTGAGACTACCCCCCCACCTTGAGTCCGCTTGCATGGCCCCAGCGTCATGCTGAGGACTTGGCAGACGCGGTGGAGGGCTTCTTTTCCTGGGAAGGGGCTGCCTGCTGCAGTCTACTTCCCTTACCTCTATGTCTGGGCAGATATGACTGGCCTTTTGCCTGCATGCCCTCATGGGAAAGGAAGGATTGAGGCTGAAAAGACGGTGTCTTTTTCAGCTGAGATGTAACTTGGGGTAAAAAGGTTGGATTTCCCAGCTGTTGCCGTGGTCCCCAGGTCCGATGGACCGACCCCAACTAACTCCTTCCCTTTATACGGCAATACTTCCATGTGCCGTATGGGATCTGTATCACCTGACCACTGTCGTGTCCATGACATCTTCTGGGTGATATGGACAACGTACTTATCTTGATGCCAGAGAGCAAATATCCCTCTGTGCATCTCACGTACATATATATAGAATGCATCCTATTAAATGCTCTATATGAATAAAATATTTTCAGTCAGGGAATCCGACCAAGCCAACCCAGCACTGCATCTCCAGGCTGATGGCGATCGCTGGTCGCAGTATAACCACCGTATGTGTGTATATACTTTTTAGGATATCTTTCCAGCTTCCTATCAGCTGGCTCCTTGAGGGCGGCCGTATCTGGAGACGGTAACGCCACTTGATAAGCGTGTGAGCGCCTTATCACCCTAAGGGGTGTTTCCCAACGCGCCCTAATTTCTGGCGGGAAAGGGTATAACGCCAATATTTGCTATCGGGGTAACCCCACGCATCATCACACACTTCATTTTATTTTATCTGATTCAGGAAAAACTACAGGTAGTTTTTTCACTCCCACATAATACCCTTTTTTGTGGTACTTGTAGTATCAGAAATATGCAACACCTCCTTCATTGCCCTTAACGTGTGGCCCTAATGAGAAATACGTTTGTTTATTCACCGTCGACACTGGATTCAGTGTCCGTGTCTGTGTCTGTGTCGACCGACTGAGGTAAATGGGCGTTTTTAACGCCCCTGACGGTGTTTCTGAGACGCCTGGACCGGTACTAATAGTTTGTCGGCCGTCTCACGTCGTCAACCGACCTTGCAGCGTGTTGACATTCTCACGTAATTCCCTAAATAAGCCATCCATTCCGGTGTCGACTCCCTAGAGAGTGACATCACCATTACAGGCAATTTCTCCGCCTCCTCACCAACATCGTCCTCATACATGTCGACACACACGTACCGACACACAGCACACACACCGGGAATGCTCTGACAGAGGACAGGACCCACACTAGCCCTTTGGGGAGACAGAGGGAGAGTTTGCCAGCACACACCAAAACGCTATAATTATATAGGGACAACCTTATATAAGTGTTTTCCCTTATAGCATCTTTATATATATCTCAATATCGCCAAAATCAGTGCCCCCCCTCTCTGTTTTAACCCTGTTTCTGTAGTGCAGTGCAGGGGAGAGCCTGGGAGCCTTCTCTCCAGGCTTTCTGTGAGAGAAAATGGCGCTGTGTGCTGAGGAGATAGGCCCCGCCCCTTTTTCGGCGGCCTCGTCTCCCGCTATTTAGTGAATCTTGGCAGGGGTTAAATATCTCCATATAGCCTCTGGGGGCTATATGTGAGGTATTTTTCGCCAAAAAAGGTTTTCATTTGCCTCCCAGGGCGCCCCCCTCCCAGCGCCCTGCACCCTCAGTGACTGCCGTGTGAAGTGTGCTGAGAGGAAAATGGCGCACAGCTGCAGTGCTGTGCGCTACCTTTAGAAGACTGCAGGAGTCTTCAGCCGCCGATTCTGGACCTCTTCTTACTTCAGCATCTGCAAGGGGGCCGGCGGCGCGGCTCCGGTGACCATCCAGGCTGTACCTGTGATCGTCCCTCTGGAGCTGATGTCCAGTAGCCAAGAAGCCAATCCATCCTGCACGCAGGTGAGTTCACTCCTTCTCCCCTAAGTCCCTCGTTGCAGTGATCCTGTTGCCAGCAGGACTCACTGTAAAATAAAAAACCTAAGCTAAACTTTCCTAAGCAGCTCTTTAGGAGAGCCACCTAGATTGCACCCTTCTCGGCCGGGCACAAAAATCTAACTGGAGTCTGGAGGAGGGTCATAGGGGGAGGAGCCAGTGCACACCACCTGATCGGAAAGCTTTACTTTTTGTGCCCTGTCTCCTGCGGAGCCGCTATTCCCCATGGTCCTTTCAGGAACCCCAGCATCCACAAGGACGATAGAGAAAAAAGCTTTAGGACTAGGTGGTGTGCACTGGCTCCTCCCCCTATGACCCTCCTCCAAGCCTCAGTTAGGATACTGTGCCCGGACGAGCGTACACAATAAGGAAGGATTTTGAATCCCGGGTAAGACTCATACCAGCCACACCAATCACACCGTACAACTTGTGATCTGAACCCAGTTAACAGTATGACAAACGTAGGAGCCTCTGAACAGACGGCTCACAACAATAACAACCCGATTTTTTTGTAACAATAACTATGTACAAGTATTGCAGACAATCCGCACTTGGGATGGGCGCCCAGCATCCACTACGGACTACGAGAAATAGATTTATCGGTAAGTAAAATCTTATTTTCTCTGACGTCCTAGTGGATGCTGGGACTCCGTCAGGACCATGGGGATTATACCAAAGCTCCCAAACGGGCGGGAGAGTGCGGATGACTCTGCAGCACCGAATGAGAGAACTCCAGGTCCTCTTTAGCCAGGGTATCAAATTTGTAGAATTTTACAAACGTGTTCTCCCCCGACCACGTAGCTGCTCGGCAGAGTTGTAATGCCGAGACCCCTCGGGCAGCCGCCCAAGATGAGCCCACCTTCCTTGTGGAATGGGCCTTGATAGATTTAGGCTGTGGCAGGCCTGCCACAGAATGTGCAAGTTGAATTGTGCTACAAATCCAACGAGCAATCGTCTGCTTAGAAGCAGGAGCACCCAGCTTGTTGGGTGCATACAGTATAAACAGCGAGTCAGATTTTCTGACTCCAGCCGTCCTTGAAATATATATTTTCAATGCCCTGACAACGTCCAGCAACTTGGAATCCTCCAAATCGCTAGTAGCCGCAGGCACCACAATAGGCTGGTTCAGGTGAAACGCTGAAACCACCTTAGGCAGAAACTGAGGACGCGTCCGCAGTTCTGCCCTGTCCGAATGGAAAATCAGATATGGGCTTTTATACGATAAAGCCGCCAATTCTGACACTCTCCTGGCTGAAGCCAGGGCCAGTAGCATGGTTACTTTCCATGTAAGATATTTCAAATCCACCGATTTGAGTGGCTCAAACCAATGGGATTTGAGAAAATCCAAAACTACATTAAGATCCCACGGAGCCACTGGGGGCACAACCGGGGGCTGTATATGTAGTACTCCTTTTACAAAAGTCTGGACTTCAGGATCTGAAGCAAATTCTTTCTGGAAGAAAATCGACAGGGCCGAAATTTGAACCTTAATGGACCCTAATTTGAGGCCCATAGACAATCCTGTTTGCAGGAAATGTAGGAATCGACCCAGTTGAAATTCCTCCGTCGGGGCCTTCCTGGCCTCACACCACGCAACATATTTTCTCCAAATGCGGTGATAATGTTGTGCAGTCACCTCCTTCCTGGCTTTTACCAGGGTAGGGATGACCTCTTCCGGAATGCCTTTTTCCCTTAGAATTCGGCGTTCAACCGCCATGCCGTCAAACGCAGCCGCGGTAAGTCTTGGAATAGACACGGTCCCTGCTGAAGCAGGTCCCGTCTTAGAGGTAGAGGCCACGGATCTTCCGTGAGCATCTCCTGAAGTTCCGGGTACCAAGTTCTTCTTGGCCAATACGGAGCCACGAGTATCGTTCTTACTCCCCTTTGCCGTATAATTCTCAGTACTTTTGGTATGAGAGGCAGAGGAGGAAACACATACACTGACTGGAACACCCACGGTGTTACCAGAGCGTCCACAGCTATTGCCTGAGGGTCTCTTGACCTGGCGCAATACCTGTCCAGTTTTTTGTTGAGGCGGGACGCCATCATATCCACCTTTGGTTTTTCCCAACGGTTCACAATCATGTGGAAGACTTCTGGATGAAGTCCCCACTCTCCCGGGTGTAGATCGTGTCTGCTGAGGAAGTCCGCTTCCCAGTTGTCCACTCCCGGAATGAACACTGCTGACAGTGCTATCACATGATCTTCCGCCCAGCGAAGAATCCTTGCAGCTTCTGCCATTGCCCTCCTGCTTCTTGTGCCGCCCTGTCTGTTTACGTGGGCGACTGCCGTGATGTTGTCCGACTGGATCAACACCGGCTGACCCTGAAGCAGGGGTTTTGCCAGGCTTAGAGCATTGTAAATCGCTCTTAGCTCCAGTATATTTATGTGAAGAGACATCTCCAGGCTTGACCACACTCCCTGGAAGTTTCTTCTCTGTGTGACCGCTCCCCAGCCTCTCAGACTGGCATCCGTGGTCACCAGGACCCAGTCCTGTATGCCGAATCTGCGGCCCTCTAACAGATGAGCACTCTGCAACCACCACAGAAGAGACACCCTTGTCCGTGGAGACAAAGTTATCCGCTGATGCATCTGCAGATGCGATCCGGACCATTTGTCCAGCAGATCCCACTGAAAAGTTCGTGCGTGGAATCTGCCGAATGGAATCGCTTCGTAAGAAGCCACCATTTTTCCCAGGACTCTTGTGCATTGATGCACAGACACTTTTCCTGGTTTTAGGAGGTTCCTGACAAGTTCGGATAACTCCCTGGCTTTCTCCTCCGGAAGAAACACCTTTTTCTGAACCGTGTCCAGAATCATTCCGAGGAACAGCAGACATGTCGTCGGGGTCAATTGAGATTTTGGAAAATTCAGAATCCACCCGTGCTGTTGCAGCACTACTTGGGTTAGTGCTACTACGTCGCCCAGCTGTTCTCTGGACCTTGCCCTTATCAGGAGATCGTCCAAGTAAGGGATAATTAATACGCCTTTTCTTCGCAGAAGAAACATCATTTCGGCCATTACCTTGGTAAAGACCCGAGGTGCCGTGGACAATCCAAACGGCAGCGTCTGAAACTGATAATGACAGTTTTGCACCACGAACCTGAGGTACCCTTGATGTGAAGGGCAAATTGGGACATGCAGGTAAGCATCCTTGATGTCCAGGGACACCATAAAGTCCCCTTCTTCCAGATTCGCTATCGCTGCTCTGAGTGACTCCATCTTGAACTTGAATTTTTGTATGTACAGGTTCAAAGATTTCAGATTTAGAATAGGTCTTACCGAGCCGTCCGGCTTCGGTACCACAAATAGTGTGGAATAATACCCCTTTCCCTGTTGTAGGAGGGGTACCTTGACTATCACCTGCTGAGAATACAGCTTGTGAATGGCTTCCAATACCGTCGCCCTGTCTGAGGGAGACGTTGGCAGAGCAGACTTTAGGAACCGGCGAGGGGGAGACTTCTCGAATTCCAACCTGTAACCCCGAGATACTACCTGCAGGATCCAGGGGTCCACCTGTGAGTGAGCCCACTGTGCGCTGAAATTCTTGAGTCGACCCCCCACCGCCCCTGAGTCCGCTTGTAAAGCCCCAACGTCATGCTGAGGGCTTTGCAGAAGCCGGGGAGGGCTTCTGTTCCTGGGAGGGAGCTGCTTGGTGCACTCTCTTACCCTTTCCTTTGCCTCGGGGCAGATATGACTGTCCTTTTGCCCGCTTGTTCTTATAGGAACGAAAGGACTGCGGCTGAAAAGACGGTGTCTTTTTCTGTTGGGAGGGGACCTGAGGTAAAAAGGTGGATTTCCCGGCTGTTGCCGTGGCCACCAAATCCGATAGACCGACCCCAAATAATTCCTCCCCTTTATACGGCAATACTTCCATATGCCGTTTGGAATCCGCATCACCTGACCACTGTCGCGTCCATAAACTTCTTCTGGCAGATATGGACATCGCACTTACTCTCGATGCCAGAGTGCAAATATCCCTCTGAGCATCTCGCATATAAAGAAAAGCATCCTTTAATTGCTCTAAAGTCAATAAAATACTGTCCCTATCCAGGGTATCAATATTTTCAGTCAGGGAATCCGACCAAACCACCCCAGCACTGCACATCCATGCAGAGGCGATGGCTGGTCGCAGTATAACACCAGTATGAGTGTATATACTTTTCAGGGTAGTTTCCAGCCTCCTATCAGCTGGATCCTTGAGGGCGGCCGTTTCAGGAGACGGTAACGCCACTTGTTTTGATAAGCGTGTGAGTGCCTTATCCACCCTAGGGGGTGTTTCCCAGCGCGCCCTAACCTCTGGCGGGAAAGGATATAATGCCAATAACTTCTTTGAAATTAGCAGTTTTCTATCGGGGTTAACCCACGCTTCATCACACACTTCATTCAATTCCTCTGATTCAGGAAAAACTACAGGTAGTTTTTTCAGACCCCACATAATACCCCTTTTTGTGGTACTTGCAGTATCAGAGATATGCAAAGCCTCCTTCATTGCCGTGATCATATAACGTGTGGCCCTACTGGAAAATACGTTTGTTTCTTCACCGTCGACACTAGATTCGGTGTCCGTGTCTGGGTCTGTGTCGACCGACTGAGGTAAAGGGCGTTTTACAGCCCCTGACGGTGTCTGAGACGCCTGGACAGGTACTAACTGGTTTGCCGGCCGTCTCATGTCGTCAACTGATTTTTGTAACGTGCTGACATTATCACGTAATTCAATAAACAAAGCCATCCATTCCGGTGTCGACTCCCTAGGGGGTGACATCACCATTACCGGCAATTGCTCCGCCTCCACACCAACATCGTCCTCATACATGTCAACACACACGTACCGACACACAGCAGACACACAGGGAATGCTCTTATCGAAGACAGGACCCCACTAGCCCTTTGGGGAGACAGAGGGAGAGTTTGCCAGCACACACCCAAGCGCTATAAATATATAGGAACAACCCTACAGAAGTGTTGTTTCCTTTATAGCAGCTTAATATATCAATATCGCCAAAAAAGTGCCCCCCCTCTCTGTTTTTTTTACCCTGTTTCTGTAGTGCAGTGCAGGGGAGAGTCCTGGGAGCCTTCCTCGCAGCGGAGCTGTGCAGGAAAATGGCGCTGTGTGCTGAGGAGATAGGCCCCGCCCCCTATTTCGGCGGGCTCTTCTCCCGGTGTTTGTGAGACCTGGCAGGGGTTAAATACATCCATATAGCCCCAGGGGCTATATGTGATGTATTTTTAGCCAGAACAAGGTATTATCATTGCTGCCCAGGGCGCCCCCCCCCCCAGCGCCCTGCACCCTCAGTGACCGCTGGTGTGAAGTGTGCTGACAACAATGGCGCACAGCTGCAGTGCTGTGCGCTACCTCATGAAGACTGAAAAGTCTTCTGCCGCCGGTTTCTGGACCTCTTCACTTTTCGGCATCTGCAAGGGGGTCGGCGGCGCGGCTCCGGGACCGGACTCCATGGCTGGGCCTGTGTTCGATCCCTCTGGAGCTAATGGTGTCCAGTAGCCTAAGAAGCCAATCCATCCTGCACGCAGGTGAGTTCACTTCTTCTCCCCTAAGTCCCTCGTTGCAGTGAGCCTGTTGCCAGCAGGACTCACTGAAAATAAAAAACCTAATAACTTTTTCTAAGCAGCTCTTTAGGAGAGCCACCTAGATTGCACCCTGCTCGGACGGGCACAAAAACCTAACTGAGGCTTGGAGGAGGGTCATAGGGGGAGGAGCCAGTGCACACCACCTAGTCCTAAAGCTTTTATTTTTGTGCCCTGTCTCCTGCGGAGCCGCTAATCCCCATGGTCCTGACGGAGTCCCAGCATCCACTAGGACGTCAGAGAAATATTATTAATATTACGCCCTCTACTACGTTTGTGTTCGAGCCACAGATCTATGCAACTGCTCTATATTATATATATATATATATATATATATATATACATACACACACACACATATACATACACACACACATATACACACACACAGGTATAGATTTCTGAAATGCATCACATCTCCATGTAAAAAAATTTTTTACCCACACACGTCTGTGTCTCCCATATAGGTTTCTCATTGGAAAGCATACATCTACTGACATGTTGACACTTATTTACATGAACCAAGTACCATCAGGAGTCGGCAGTGCTGACGGAGACATTCCCATAGCCGTTTGTGGCAGAGCCCTCAGCCTCAGACATGCCGACTGTAAGGAATAGACCCAGTACTTTCTGTCAGGGAAACACAGCAGACGTTTTCCAGCTCCATTTACACCATATTCATTATATATTGTGCTTTATTTCTAACATATATTGCACTAAACAACTGTGCCCCCCCCCTCCCCCGTTTTTCACTGAGATCTGATCAGCAGTGCTTTATTGGCAGGGCCAGCATTTTTGAGGAGAAAATGGCGCTGGACAGAGCTGTGAAGGCTAAGCCACGCCCCCTAAATGGCGCGCTTCAATTCCGCTATTTTCTATATATTTATACTGGCGGGGGTCTGTATTAGGTGCCCAGGCACTTAATATCTCTTTTGCCAGTTTCTATCTGAGGTATACATGCTGCCCAGGGTGCCCCCCCCCCCCCCCCTTGTAGTGCCGCTTGTGTGTGGGAGCAATGGCGCGCAGAGCGGCCGCTGCGCGGTACCTCCGAATCACGAAGTATTCTGCCGTCACTGAAGTCTTCTGTTCTTCATTTACTCACCCGGCTTCTTTCTTCTGGCTCTGCAAGGGGGGTGACGGCGCGGCTCCGGGAACGAGCAGCTAGGCGTATCAAGTAATCAGAGCCTCTGGAGCTAATGGTGTCCAGTAGCCTAAGAAGCAGAGCCTTTGAACTCAGAGAAGTAGGTCTGCTTCTCTCCCCTCAGTCCCACGATGCAGGGAGTCTGTTGCCAGGAGTGCTCCCTGAAAATAATAAACCTAACATAAATTATTTTCCAAGAAACCCAGTAGAGCTCCTCAGTGTGTGACCAGTCTCTCTGGGCACAGAATCTAACTGGAGTCTGGAGGAGGGGCATAGAGGGAGGAGCCAGTTCACACCCATTTAAAGTCTTAAAGTGCCCATTTCTCCTGCGGATCCCGTCTATACCCTTGAAGCATCCCCAGCATCCTCTAGGACGTATGAGAAATATCTCTCTCTATAATATATATATATATATATATATATATATATATATATATATATATATATATATATATATATATATATATATATATATATATATATATATATATATAAAATCCTGATACAGTTAGCCCCCCTCAGGGTACAGAATATGGGGATAGCAATATGTGGGAGATGCACGGAGTAGAAATCACACAGCAGCTATTGGCACACACGGTCACATGTACAATGCAGGACTTCACCACCGGGTATTGCGGGGTCTATTGCAAACAGATTTTAAGAAATCCAACCTGTGCCCTTTGCCCTGGTGGTATAGTGGGGTCCATGTACGGCCACAGTGTCCACATCAACGGCGCGGTTCGTCTCCGGAGACCGTGCCAGATCATGATTTCGGCGGTACATCCTCCCGAAGATGCGGCCACGCGATCCAGGAGAGCAGTGGCAGTCAGTGTGCCTGAAGTGACAGGAGCCCTCCGCTGTATGTACCTGGTAACCAGGGCGCGGGAGTATACACCGCCGCTGGGGGAGGTGAGGGATGACATAATGCACTTTTAAGTGCCTGTGCTGCGGCCCTTGAAGTCTTCTTCAACAAAAAGCTCTTTTTAGGGCTGCCTAGCGCAGCCCACCCTGTTAGCACCAACTTACAAAATGAGATTCTGTGCCTGTATACTATCGGATCCTTTATCAAAGTACCATGTTTATATATATATATATATATATATATATATATATATATATATATATATATATATATATATATATATAAATAAATCACATTGTATGTATATTTTTTTTATAATATCTATAAGTAATTTTGTGTAATTGATTTATATATATAATGGGATAGTATGTTTATTGATTTTTGTTATGCATTATTTAGTATGTGAACATGGTACTTTGATAAAGGATCCGATAGTATATAGCTCTTATTATGCGGTTTCTGTTTTTAATATTTGTATTTGTTTTGTTTTGCTCTGTTCCCACAGTGTCCCTAGTTCCTGTTTGGACAGGTTGCTATGCCAACACCCTGTAGTCATGCGCATATCCGGAAGTGCAGGCTGCGATGACACTTAGGTTGTGGACTGGGTGAGTAGAGCTTTGGCTCCTTCACTAACAAAGCACCCTGGGGACTGGTTGCTAAGCTACACGCCGCCGGAGTATGATGCGAGGTGACGTCACCTGGGACGGGGAGTGACGTTCACAGAAAGTGACGCGGACCGGAAGTGCGGGCGGTTCCGGCTCGTGGAACGGGAGCACACGTGTGAACACAGAACCTCTGAGGGTATTTAGGTAAGCACTTTTGCAATGTTTTTTTGTATGTAACCCGCTTGACAAAGGAGTAAAATCCGAAAGCTTGCACTTGCCACCATTGGTGTTGTTTAATTTCTTCTTATAAAGACCGCTGGAGTGCCACTCAGCTTGCCTGTATACATTTCCACTTTGGAGCAGAGCACCGCGGCAATTGATTTAGAAGTGGGAGTGCCGGTCAGTGTGTGTGTGTGTGTGTGTATATGTATATGTATATGTATATGTATATGTATATGTATATGTGTATGTGTATGTATATATATATATATACTGCTCAAAAACATAAAGGGAACACTAAAATAACACATCCTAGATCTGAATGAATGAAATATTCTTATTAAATACTTTGTTCTTTACATAGTTGAATGTGCTGACAACAAAATCACACAAAAATTATCAGTGGAAATCAAATTTATGAACCCGTGGAGGTCTGGATTTGGAGTCACCCTCAAAATTAAAGTGGAAAAACACACTACAGGCTGATCCAACTTTGATGTAATGTCCTTAAAACAAGTCAAAATGAGGCTCAGTAGTGTGTGTGGCCTCCACGTGCCTGTATGACCTCCCTACAATGCCTGGGCATGCTCCTCATGAGGTGGCCAGTCTGTGGTGCATTGGTGGATGGAGCGAGACATGATGTCCCAGATGTGCTCAATTGGATTCGGGTCTGGGGAACGGGCGGGCCAGTCCATAGCATCAATGCCTTTGTCGTGCAGGAACTGCTGACACACTCCAGCCACATGAGGTCTAGCATTGTCTTGCATTAGGAGGAACCCAGGGCCAACTGCACCAGCATATGGTCCCACAAGGGGTCTGAGGATCTCGTTCTCGGTACCTAATGGCAGTCAGGCTACCTCTGGTGAGCACATGGAGGGCTGTGCGGCCCCCCAAAGAAATGCCACCCCACACCATTACTGACCCACTGCCAAACCGGTCATGCTGGACGATGTTGCAGGCAGCAGAACGTTCTTCTTGGCGTCTCCAGACTCTGTCATGTCTGTCACATGTGCTCAGTGAGAACCTGCTTTCACCTGCACGGTGTTGGGCTGTAAGCACAACCCCCACCTGTGGACGTCGGGCCCTCATACCACCCTCATGGAGTCTGTTTCTGATCGTTTGAGTAGACACATGCACATTTGTGGCTTGCTGGAGGTCATTTTGCAGGGCTCTGGCAGTGCTCCTCCTGTTCCTCCTTGCACAAAGGCAGAGGTAGCGGTCCTCCTCCACGTCTCCTGATGTACTGGCCTGTCTCCTGGTAGCGCCTCCATGCTCTGGACACTACGCTGACAGACACAGCAAACCTTCTTGCCACAGCTCGCATTGATGTGCCATCCTGGATGAGCTGCACTACCTGAGCCACTTGTGTGGGTTGTAGGGAGGTCATACAGGCACGTGGAGGCCACACACACTATGAGCCTCATTTTGACTTTTTTTAAGGCCATTACATCAAAGTTATATCAGCCTGTAGTGTGTTTTCCACTTTCATTTTGAGGGTGACCCCAAATCCAGACCTCCATGGGTTAATAAATTTGATTTTAATTGATAATTTTTGTGTGATTTTGTTGTCAGCACATTCAACTATGTAAAGAACAAAGTATTTAATAAGAATATTTCATTCATTCAGATCTAGGATGTGTTATTTTAGTGTTCCCTTTATTTTTTTGAGCAATATATATATATATTATATATATATATATATATATATATATATATATATATATATATATATACACACACACACACACACACACAAATACATAGCAACACACCCCCTGACGAAGTCTGCTGTGACTAAACTGGTCGAGTTATTAGAGCAAAGCACTGGACGCACAGATCGGGACCCTACTGTTCGAGTGCGGCACAGGTGGATGATGAATGTCGGTGTTTCCGTCTCAGGACACTGTTAGGTGTACTCCGGAGACACCTCCATGGGGGTTTTGGGATTGGAGCCGGTGAACGACCTTGATGTATATGAGCTTGTACTTTTTATAGGTAAAGATTTTACTTGTTACTCACGGATGCGCCTTCCTTTGTTCTCTCCATTATATATATATATATATATAAAGTTCCTGTATAGAGTGCACTCACCAGACGGATTCTGTAGCCAGTAGGGTTTTAATAGGGCATCATGTACAGCATCATACATGCTGTACATGATGCCCTATTAAAACCCTACTGGCTACAGAATCCGCCTGGTGAGTGCATTCTATACAGGAACTTTATGTATTCATGGAAAAACGAACGTTTCTTTGACCCTATGAAATATTGAGTGACACCCCAGCAATAGTACATTGAATTGTGAATGCAGACAACCTTATCATATATATATATATATATATATATATATATATATATATATATATATATATATATATATATATATATATATATATATATATATATATATATATATATCCACACACCACTCGGCGGCACTCCGGACAAATAAAATGAAGACTACAAAGTCATCTTGGATTAAATCGACGTTTCAGTGCTCGGCGGCACTTTTATCAAGATTATCAGACAGCATAAGAAACCATTGTGTATACACCATATATATAGCATCAGTGAAACCACACATTGCACGTCAGGTCCCACCCCACTACCAATCAATGTGGTGTCGGGCGTGGCGTGCAGGCAGCTGAATCAAGTTCACAATTACAAGAAATGCACATTATAAACATCATAGTGATCAAAAATGTATAAATCACAGAACTCACACATACATGTGAAAAAACATCTAGATAAAAAAGGTGAAAAAATGACCATATTAAAAACCAACAACAAGCACTAGACTTTTTAGAACAAGTATTTCCTCATGTAGCTATATACAAAAGTAGCTACATATCCAACAGAACGGAATGCCTGTGCTAATAAACACTCCATAGTCTAAGACAATTCCTTACCTGGAGATAGCTTATAAAGTAACATGCTGTGTGTCCATCTATAATAATGTATTAAAGATGCAACAATCTTATTATCACAAGAAACAGTGTAACCCTAGTGATTCATTTAACCCTCGAGGGGAAAGTGTACCAAGCCTTTCAATCCACTGTGTCTCCCGCTGTAACAGCAGTTTTTTTCTATCACCTCCTCTGCTAAGGACAGGAATATGATCGATCATTCTATATTTAATTGCTGTTAAGCTATGTTTAGCAGTAGCATAGTGGCGAGCTAAAGGCTGATCACTAGTGCCTTTGAGAATTGCGGCTTTAATCGCCGATCTATGAAGTGCCATTCTCTCTTTAAATTGGCGCTCCGTTTTCCCCACATATTGTAAAGAGCAAGGGCAAGTGATCACATAAATCACATATTGGCTTGAACAGGTAAGGTGGTGTCTAATGAAAAACTTTTTTCCAGAATAGGGATGATTGAATACAGCACCTGTTTGTAAAAAACCACACGTCGTGCAGTTCGGGCAACGAAAACAGCCATGTTTAGGGGATCCCCAAAAGGTTGTGCCCCGTACTGTATCACCTCCCATACCTGTAATATCCGTCCGAACCAGAAAGTTTTTAAGATTCTTGCCCCTGCGATAACAAGGCATTAATGAAGAATCAGACAGATTTAAATCCCTGTCAGTCTGGACAAGAGGCCAAAGTTTCTTGGCAGTTTTAGTCACAAAAGGACTTAAATGAGTATATGTGTTGGGCCACGCAAAGGGTTTAGTGGCCTTAGTTGCCTTCTTATTGCCCACTAGTAGCTTATCAATAGGTACTGCTAAAGCTTTACGTTTCATTAACTCAAGGTTCTTGGGACAATAACCTCTCTCCAAGAATTTTTTATACATTAGATCAACCTGCATCAGAGCTTCAGTTCTATTGCTGGAAATACGTAACACCCTTAAAAATTGACTATAAGGCAAAGAATCTTTTAACGCCTTAGGGTGTGCACTAGAAGCCAACAAAAGATTATTTCTGTCAGTAGATTTAGTAAATAATGACGTATCCAAAACGTCACCCTTTCTTGTGATGGTTACATCAAGATAATTGACTGTATCTCTGCTAATCTGGTAAGTAAATTTAACAGGGCTGTTAGACTGGTTATGTTCTTCCATTAAAGCCACAAATTCACATTCCAAACCCTGCCACAAAATGAGCACGTCATCTATATAGCGAAAATATGCAAATATTTTACTAGCAACTGTGGGGTTGGTGAAAAATACATCCTGCTCGATCATAAACATAAAAGAATTTGCTAGCGACGGAGCCACTGAGGACCCCATCGCCACACCGGATGTCTGCAGGTAATATTTCCCATCAAAATAGAAATAATTTTTGGATAAAATCATTTCTAACAAAGACATAAATAACTCTATATCTGGACCCACATATTTCACATTATTAGCCAGCAGCAACCTCACAGCCAACAGCCCCTGTGTATGGGGAATACATGTGTATAAATTACATACATCAACAGAAATAAGCAACAAATCAGTAGGTAATGAGGGTAACTTTCTCAACGACATAAGCAATGACGTGGTATCTTTCAGAAAAGTAGGTTTAGATTGAATTAGTGGCTGCAGAAAACCATCTAAATAAACTGATACCGGCTGGAAGATCGATCCCCGTGCAGATATAATAGGTCGCCCCGGTGGTCTAGTGGGGTGCTTATGCACCTTAGGCAACGTGTATAGAATCGGTTTAATGGGACAGGTAGTCACTAAACAATTCCTAACATGGTCAGAAATTAAATTCTCTTTTACAGCATTGTCCAAGACAGAATCCAGTTCTTTCTTGAATATAGCCGTCGGGTCCTGCGTCAACAATTTGTAAGTGTCAGTGTCCGACAGTTGTCGGTAGATCTCAGCCCGATATGACGAAAGGTCCTGTATGACAATAGAACCACCTTTGTCCGACTGACGAATGATGATGTCATCATAGGAGGAAAGTGTTTTTAGAGCCAATTTTTCATTTTTATGTAAATTCCAATAATTAGGTTTAAACGCTCCTGGATTACTCATTACCTCATGGTTAAGTAACCTGGTAAATGTCTTTAAAGATGGATTATTACTGATGGGGTCAAATTTAGAGCGTGTTCTGAATGTCATAAGGTGGGGTGGTAACATACTTGCTTCAGAAGAACAAGTCATTTTACCAAAGTGTTCTTTAAGTTTAATATTTCTGTTAAGTTTAAACAGATCAACCTTCCATTGCAAATTGTCAAAAGGAGTAGTGGGGACGAAGGATAAACCTTTCTGCAGAACGTTCATTTCATCTTCAGAAAATGAACGTGACGATAAATTAAAAATTAAGTCCTGCGTTTGACTGGTGGCTTTTTGTTGTTTGTTCTTCCCCTGCCGCGTGTTTTGCCTGCCGCGGCGGGTGTATCCCCATTTGGGTTTTGGAGTTGAGCTCTCGTCTGCATCCCTAAAGGGAGACGTCTGGAAAAAGCCCCTTCATTATAGGAATCACTATCGCTCCCAGTCGTGGCTAAATCTGACTGGAATTTATTACCCCTTTTGGTGAAGCGTTTTCTAAAATGTGGTTTGCTTCGCTCATCCCCATAAGACCCTGTTAGCCAACCATAGACCCTCTGTTGATCATAGTCCAAATGGAGAGAGGTTATTGTCCCAAGAACCTTGAGTTAATGAAACGTAAAGCTTTAGCAGTACCTATTGATAAGCTACTAGTGGGCAATAAGAAGGCAACTAAGGCCACTAAACCCTTTGCGTGGCCCAACACATATACTCATTTAAGTCCTTTTGTGACTAAAACTGCCAAGAAACTTTGGCCTCTTGTCCAGACTGACAGGGATTTAAATCTGTCTGATTCTTCATTAATGCCTTGTTATCGCAGGGGCAAGAATCTTAAAAACTTTCTGGTTCGGACGGATATTACAGGTATGGGAGGTGATACAGTACGGGGCACAACCTTTTGGGGATCCCCTAAACATGGCTGTTTTCGTTGCCCGAACTGCACGACGTGTGGTTTTTTACAAACAGGTGCTGTATTCAATCATCCCTATTCTGGAAAAAAGTTTTTCATTAGACACCACCTTACCTGTTCAAGCCAATATGTGATTTATGTGATCACTTGCCCTTGCTCTTTACAATATGTGGGGAAAACGGAGCGCCAATTTAAAGAGAGAATGGCACTTCATAGATCGGCGATTAAAGCCGCAATTCTCAAAGGCACTAGTGATCAGCCTTTAGCTCGCCACTATGCTACTGCTAAACATAGCTTAACAGCAATTAAATATAGAATGATCGATCATATTCCTGTCCTTAGCAGAGGAGGTGATAGAAAAAAACTGCTGTTACAGCGGGAGACACAGTGGATTGAAAGGCTTGGTACACTTTCCCCTCGAGGGTTAAATGAATCACTAGGGTTACACTGTTTCTTGTGATAATAAGATTGTTGCATCTTTAATACATTATTATAGATGGACACACAGCATGTTACTTTATAAGCTATCTCCAGGTAAGGAATTGTCTTAGACTATGGAGTGTTTATTAGCACAGGCATTCCGTTCTGTTGGATATGTAGCTACTTTTGTATATAGCTACATGAGGAAATACTTGTTCTAAAAAGTCTAGTGCTTGTTGTTGGTTTTTAATATGGTCATTTTTTCACCTTTTTTATCTAGATGTTTTTTCACATGTATGTGTGAGTTCTGTGATTTATACATTTTTGATCACTATGATGTTTATAATGTGCATTTCTTGTAATTGTGAACTTGATTCAGCTGCCTGCACGCCACGCCCGACACCACATTGATTGGTAGTGGGGTGGGACCTGACGTGCAATGTGTGGTTTCACTGATGCTATATATATGGTGTATACACAATGGTTTCTTATGCTGTCTGATAATCTTGATAAAAGTGCCGCCGAGCACTGAAACGTCGATTTAATCCAAGATGACTTTGTAGTCTTCATTTTATTTGTCCGGAGTGCCGCCGAGTGGTGTGTGGATATTGTGGGCCGTTGCAACACGGCCGTCACGGAGGGCACCTGGCAAGTTTCTACACTGGGACAATAGGAGTGCCGGATCTGGTGGATGTATATATATATATATATATATATATATATATATATATATATATATATAAAAGATAGGGGGTCCACACTCACGTTTGAATATAAACAGTGCTGGGGTGACATCCAATGAGGGAGAAAATTTCCACTCCAATACAATTCCAAATTAGGGGAGCACTCACCAGTCTTCAAGTAGAAAAAAGTTTATTCAAACCATCAGCAGCAAATAGTTTATGTCGACGTTTCGGTCATGGTTCTGACCTTTGTCAAGACAAATTTGGAATTATTGTGAAAGGGCACAATAATTCACCCAGTCCGATTAAATTGACCCTTACTACTAGCAGAGAGGAAATTTGTTTCCTCGATATCCACATTAGATTAGCAGCAGGTCGGATCGTAACCAAACTCTATTCCAAACCTACTGACCGCAATACACTCTTACGCCATGACAGTTTTCACCCGGTCCCCACCCGGAAAGGTTTACCCTACTCACAGTTTTTAAGAGTGTGTAGGGTGAACAGTGACGAGGGTGAGAGGGACAAACAGCTAGATGAGATGGAAGAGAAATTCAGCCAGCGGGGATATCCATCCCTGCTGTTGCAGAATGCTAGAAAAAAAGCTTTAGCACAGGATAGAAACAGGTTGCTTAAGTCCAATATAAAGCAACAGTCCAGTTTAGCTAACACTGCTGTCACTTGGGTTAATTAATTTAACTCTGCGAGTGGTAGAACAAGTAAAGCTGCCAAGAAATACTGGCCCATTGTGTCTTCTGACGCTGACCTCCCGAAGCTATTCCAAAAGAAACTTATGCCCAGTTACACCAGAGGGCGTAATATTCGTGATATTGTGGTGAAAACCGATATCTCAAATATGAAAACACCAGCCACACATTTTCTATCGAGAAAGAATGGGTGTTATAAGTGCTTGGGATGCACCACGTGCACATATATGTCACCTGGGAATATGATCACGCATCCTTTCTCGGGTAAAAAATTTCCAATCAAATGGCCTCTAATGTGTAGTACTAAATACGTTATTAACGTAATTATGTGCCCGTGTGGCACTTATTACGTTGGTAAGACCGAGTGCCAATTTAAAATTCGCATGGCACAACACAGACAAGCCATACGTAATGTGCTTAACACGGGGGTGGCAGAACAACCTGTAGCCAGACATTTTTTGGAATTTAAACATAATATGGCAATGTTGAGACACAGGATCATTGATCATGTGCCTAAATCCATTAGAGGGGGAGATAGAGGGAAAAAGCTTTTACAGCTTGAATCCCGTTGGATTTTTAAGTTACAGACTATGTGCCCCAGGGGCCTGAATGATACATTGGTCCTCATTCACTGGCTGTGAGGTGTTGCTGATAATATGGTTAGACATTGTTCAGTGGTCGGGCATGTTGAATGTTTTTTGCACACCAGTCACTTTATGATTACAGCAGGTTTTTAAGATCTTTTTAACATGAATTATTGCTGTGTGTTTACATGATTGTTTTATACACAATACCTGTTCTTAAATATGTTTAGTCAGAACAGCCTAATTGACATACGCACGTTTAGTATTTAATGTGTTTGATTAATTGTTTGTATTCCTATTGTTATTTACACAGTGTTCCCCTGGTTACGCGCCGAGCCCGCGTTGTGTCAATTCCACCAGGCAGGAGGGAGTAGGAGGCATCGCGAGAGTCCGGCGAGGGGCCATGACAACAGGTTGCCATGGCTACCATGCCGGGCCGGACGACGTCACTTCCGCCCCGCCGCCGGAAACTGGGAAGATACACCGGAGCGTGCGGGAGATCGTGACTGGGGACGCATGCCGGTGGGGGAGGCCCATGGGGTAAGTGGGTATTTATTGTTGGTTTTGCACATTGTTAAATTGTTCTGAGGAAGGGGAGCACACCCCCGAAACGTCAACGCTCTTGTGACAATATACTTCACGTTTGTTTGCTGACTTCGAGTGCCGCCTCTTTTGTTTGCTACTATTCCGGGGTGATCCCCCTGTGGGAAGGCACAGGAGCAAGTATTTTGCATTTAGCTACTACAGTGGAGTGCCGGAGTTATCACTTTTGTGTATATATATATATATATATATATATATATATATATATATATATATATATATATATATATATATATATAAAATAAGATTTTACTCACCTGTAAATCTATTTCTCGTAGTCCGTAGTGGATGCTGGGAACTCCGAAAGGACCATGGGGAATAGCGGCTCCGCAGGAGACTGGGCACAACTAAAGAAAGCTTTTAGGTCACCTGGTGTGCACTGGCTCCTCCCACTATGACCCTCCTCCAAGCCTCAGTTAGGACACTGTGCCCGGACGAGCTGACATAATAAGGAAGGATTTTGAATCCCGGGTAAGACTCTTACCAGCCACACCAATCACACTGTATAACTCGTGATACAATACCCAGTTTAACAGTATGAAAACAACTGAGCCTCTCAACAGATGGCTCAACAATAACCCTTTAGTTAACAGTAACTATGTACAAGTATTGCAGACAATCCGCACTTGGGACGGGCGCCCAGCATCCACTACGGACTACGAGAAATAGATTTACCGGTGAGTAAAATCTTATTTTCTCTGACGTCCTAGTGGATGCTGGGAACTCCGAAAGGACCATGGGGATTATACCAAAGCTCCCAAACGGGCGGGAGAGTGCGGATGACTCTGCAGCACCGAATGAGAGAACTCAAGGTCCTCCTCAGCCAGGGTATCAAATCTGTAGAATTTTGCAAACGTGTTTGCCCCTGACCAAGTAGCAGCTCGGCAAAGTTGTAAAGCCGAGACCCCTCGGGCAGCCGCCCAAGATGAGCCCACCTTCCTTGTGGAATGGGCTTTTACTGATTTAGGATGCGGCAGTCCAGCCGCAGAATGCGCCTGCTGAATTGTGCTACAAATCCAGCGAGCAATAGTCTGCTTAGAAGCAGGAGCACCCAGCTTGTTGGGTGCATACAGGATAAATAGCGAGTCAGTTTTCCTGACTCCAGCCGTCCTGGAAACATAAATTTTCAAGGCCCTGACTACGTCCAGCAACTTGGAATCCTCCAAGTCCCTAGTAGCCGCAGGCACCACAATAGGTTGGTTCAAATGAAAAGCTGATACCACCTTAGGGAGAAACTGAGGACGAGTCCTCAATTCTGCCCTATCCATATGGAAAATCAGATAAGGGCTTTTACATGACAAAGCCACCAATTCTGACACACGCCTGGCCGAAGCCAAGGCCAATAACATGACCACTTTCCACGTGAGATATTTTAGATCCACGGTTTTAAGTAGCTCAAACCAATGTGATTTTAAGAAACTCAACACCACGTTGAGATCCCAAGGTGCCACTGGAGGCACAAACGGGGGCTGAATATGCAGCACTCCCTTCACAAACGTCTGAACTTCAGGCAATGAAGCCAGTTCTTTCTGGAAGAAAATCGACAGAGCCGAGATCTGTACCTTAATGGAGCCTAATTTCAGGCCCATAGTCACTCCTGCTTGTAGGAAATGCAGAAATCGACCTAGTTGAAATTCCTCTGTTGGGGCCTTTTTGGCCTCACACCAAGCAACATATTTCCGCCATATGCGGTGATAATGCTGTACAGTCACATCTTTCCTGGCTTTAATCAGCGTAGGAATGACTTCCTCCGGAATGCCCTTTTCCTTCAGGATACGGCGTTCAACCGCCATGCCGTCAAACGCAGCCGCGGTAAGTCTTGGAACAGACAGGGCCCCTGCTGCAGCAGGTCCTGTCTGAGCGGCAGAGGCCATGGGTCCTCTGAGATCATCTCTTGAAGTTCCGGGTACCACGCTAGTCTTGGCCAATCCGGAACCACGAGTATTGTTCTTACTCCTCGTTTTCTTATTATTCTCAGTACCCTTGGTATGAGAGGCAGAGGAGGGAACACATAAACTGACTGGTACACCCACGGTGTCACCAGAGCGTCCACAGCTATCGCCTGAGGGTCCCTTGACCTGGCGCAATATCTCTCTAGTTTTTTGTTTAGGCGGGACGCCATCATGTCCACTTGTGGACGTTCCCATCGATTTACAATCAGCGTGAAGACTTCTGGATGAAGTCCCCACTCTCCCGGGTGGAGGTCGTGCCTGCTGAGAAAATCTGCTTCCCGGTTGTCCACTCCCGGAATGAACACTGCCGACAGTGCTAGTACGTGATTTTCCGCCCATCGGAGAATCCTTGTGGCTTCTGCCATTGCCATCCTGCTTCTGGTGCCGCCCTGTCGATTTACATGGGCGACTGCCGTGATGTTGTCTGACTGGATCAGTACCGGCTGGTTTTGAAGCAGAGGTCTTGCCTGACTTAGGGCGTTGTAAATGGCCCTTAGTTCCAGAATATTTATGTGTAGGGAAGTCTCCTGACTCGACCATAGTCCTTGGAAGTTTCTTCCCTGTGTGACTGCCCCCCAGCCCCGAAGGCTGGCATCCGTGGTCACCAGGACCCAGTCCTGTATGCCGAATCTGCGGCCCTCTAGAAGATGGGCACTCTGCAGCCACCACAGCAGAGACACCCTGGTTCTTGGAGACAGGGTTATCAGGCGATGCATCTGAAGATGCGATCCGGACCACTGGTCCAACAGGTCCCACTGAAAGAGTCTGGCATGGAACCTGCCGAAAGGAATTGCTTCGTAAGAAGCCACCATCTTTCCCAGGACCCGCGTGCAGTGATGCACCGATACCTGTTTCGGTTTCAGGAGGTCTCCGACTAGAGATGACAGCTCCTTGGCTTTCTCCTCCGGGAGAAACACTTTTTTCTGGACTGTGTCCAGGATCATACCCAGGAACAGTAGACGTGTCGTCGGAACCAGCTGTGATTTTGGAATATTCAGAATCCAACCGTGCTGGTGTAGCACCTCCTGAGATAGTGCTACTCCCACCAACAACTGCTCCTTGGACCTCGCCTTTATTAGGAGATCGTCCAAGTACGGGATAATTAAAACTCCCTTTCTTCGAAGGAGTATCATCATTTCCGCCATTACTTTGGTAAACACCCTCGGTGCCGTGGAGAGTCCAAACGGCAGCGTCTGGAATTGGTAATGGCAATCCTGTACCACAAATCTGAGGTACTCCTGGTGAGGATAGTAAATGGGGACATGCAGGTAAGCATCCTTGATGTCCAGGGATACCATGTAATCCTCCTCGTCCAGGCTTGCAATAACCGCCCTGAGCGATTCCATCTTGAACTTGAATTTTTTTATGTATGTGTTCAAGGATTTCAAATTTAAAATGGGTCTCACCGAACCGTCCGGTTTCGGTACCACAAACAGTGTGGAATAGTAACCCCGTCCTTGTTGAAGTAGGGGCACCTTGACTATCACCTGCTGGGAATACAGCTTGTGAATTGCCTCTAGCACAGCCTCCCTGCCTGAGGGAGTTGTCGGCAAGGCAGATTTTAGGAACCGGTTGGGTGGAGACGCCTCGAATTCCAGTTTGTACCCTTGAGATACTATTTGCAGGATCCACCTGTGAGCGAGCCCACTGATCGCTGAAATTTTTGAGGCGGCCCCCCACTGTACCTGGCTCCGCCTGTGGAGCCCCACCGTCATGCGGCGGACTTGGAAGAAGCGGGGGAGGACTTTTGCTCCTGGGAACCTGCTGTTTGTTGCAGCCTTTTTCCCCTACCTCTGCCTCTGGACAGAAAGGACCCGCCTTTTCCACGCCTGTTTTTCTGAGTCCGAAAGGACTGTACCTGATAAAACGGCGCCTTTTTAGGCTGTGAGGAAACATGGGGTAAAAATGCTGACTTCCCAGCAGTTGCTGTGGAAACTAGGTCCGAGAGACCATCCCCGAATAACTCCTCACCCTTATAAGGCAAAACTTCCATGTGCCTTTTTGAATCTGCATCCCATGTCCACTGGCGAGTCCATAAGCCTCTCCTAGCAGAAATGGACAGTGCACTTATTTTAGATGCCAGCCGGCAGATCTCCCTCTGTGCATCTCTCATGTATAAGACTGAGTCTTTTATATGCTCTATGGTTAGCAGAATAGTGTCCCTGTCTAGGGTGTCAATATTTTCTGACAGGGAATCTGACCACGCAGCGGCAGCACTGCACATCCATGCTGACGCAATAGCAGGTCTAAGTATAATGCCTGAGTGTGTATATACAGACTTCAGGATAGCCTCCTGCTTTCTATCAGCAGGTTCCTTGAGGGCGGCCGTATCCGGAGACGGTAGCGCCACCTTTTTAGACAAACGTGTGAGCGCTTTATCCACCCTAGGTGGTGTCTCCCAACGTGACCTATCCTCTGGCGGGAAAGGGAACGCCATTAGTAACTTCTTAGAGATTACCAATCTTTTATCAGGGAAAGCCCACGCTTCTTCACACACTTCATTTAATTCTTCTGATGGGGGAAAGACTACGGTTAGTTTTTTCTCCCCAAACATAATACCCTTTTTAGTGGTACCTGGGTTTATATCAGAAATTTGTAACACCTCTTTCATTGCTTCAATCATGCAACGAATGGCCTTAGTGGACATTAGACTAGACTCATCGTCGTCGACACTGGTGTCAGTATCCGTGTCGACATCCGCGTCTGCCATCTGAGGCAGCGGGCGTTTTAGAGCCCCCGAAGGCCTTTGAGACACCTGGACAGGCACGAGCTGAGAAGCCGGCTGTCCCGCATTTGGCATGTCGTCAAATTTTTTGTGTAAGGAGTCGACGCGTGCACGCAATTCCTTCCATAAGTCCGTCCACTCAGGTGTCTGCCCCGCAGGGGGTGACATCCCTTCTATATGCATCTGCTCCGCCTCAACATCATTATCCTCATCAAACATGTCGACACAGCCGTACCGACACACCGCACACACACAGGGAATGCTCTAACAGAGGACAGGACCCACAAAAGCCCTTTGGGGAGACAGAGTGAGAGTATGCCAGCACACACCAGAGCGCTATATAATGCAGGGACTAACTGAATTATGTCCCCTATAGCTGCTGTTATATATACTGCGCATAAATTTAGTGCCCCCCCTCTCTTTTTTACCCTTTTCTGTAGTGTAGACTGCAGGGGAGAGCCAGGGAGCTTCCTTCCAGCGGAGCTGTGAGGGAGAAATGGCGCCAGTGTGCTGAAGGAGATAGCTCCGCCCCTTTTTTGCGGACTATTCTCCCGCTTTTTTATGGATTCTGGCAGGGGTAATTATCACATATATAGCCTCTGGCTTCTGTGAGGGGGGTGACGGCGCGGCTCCGGGAAAAAGCAGCTAGGCGAACCAAGTGTTTGAACCCTCTGGAGCTAATGGGGTCCAGTAGCCTAAGAAGCAGAGCTCTTAACTAAGAAGAAGTAGGTCCTACTTCTCTCCCCTCAGTCCCACGATGCAGGGAGCCTGTAGCCAGCAGGTCTCCCTGAAAATAAAAAACCTAACAAGAGTCTTTCCAGAGAAACTCTGTAGAGCTCCCCTAGTGTGTGTCCAGTCAGTCCTGGGCACAAAGTCTAACTGAGGTCTGGAGGAGGGGCATAGAGGGAGGAGCCAGTTCACACCCAGTTTAAGTCTTTATAGTGTGCCCAAGCTCCTGCGGATCCCATCTATACCCCATGGTCCTTTTGGAGTCCCCAGCATCCTCTAGGACGTAAGAGAAAATATATATCCCTCAAATGTATGTAACCAAAGATATCAGCTGCAGTCTAGCTGTTTGCTCACAAAAGCATCACCCATAGGTTTCTACAGGGACTGCTTTTTCGCTGAATTAATTTAAAAACCTCTGGAATGCAATGCATCTGAAGACTGCATTAACATTTTGTAGTGTATGGGCATCATTTCACAAAAACTACCAATCCCACCCCATAGTGCAGACCACACATGCGCAGTACTATACACAGCTACTGGAGCAGTAGAGAAGTGATTGAGAATGTCACAGGAGATGTATTTTAAAACATTTGAGCGAACTAGATTTACTTATGCCACAAATAGCAGCGATAAGCGATTATAATTATGAGATCTCAGACCCAATTATTAAATAATAAATGCCTCTTACTGTATATGTTATGCTAATTTATTTTATAACGGAATGTAAAGGAAGCGGTGGGCTGCCTTTTAGGGGCTCAGTATGATTTACTGACGGACATAATACAGACAGCCATAATGCCGACCGCCATTGACCTACAGTCAAAATACCGACATTCATTATGCAGACATGTTCCAAATGCCGACAGTCAGAATACAGTCATTTGAAATGCCGACATGTCAAAATTCTAACATGAGTTTTTCAGTGTCTCTGACATAGGTCAACATGTACACCATCTAAGTATACCACGTGCGCATGCCATGGTTCGGGTACGGTGCCTCACGGCGCTCAGCACACTATTACGTTCCCCCTCCAGGTCCACTGGGACGGTAAAGCATGGACAAGTCTGTTTTTTTGGGCAAAAATTCCTTAAAAACGCATGTCGCCATTTTAAATGCCGATATTCTATGTCGGAATTTTGAACATGTACGTATTTTGGCAGTCGGTCAATGGCTGTCGGGATTATGACCATCGTAAATCAACTGCTGCCCGCCTTTTAGTGGAAGTGATACTATATTCGTGAAATTACATTAAAAAGAAACATCCAACCTGCAGAACAGATGTGTAACGAGTGAGCAAAAGCAAAATGACAGTAAATACAGAGATGCGAGTAGGCTGTGAGATTATATAGAAAACAGCAGCCCTTTAGCATGGCTTCCATTGTAAACATAACTTATGAAGTTCAGAACAACTGACCCATAAGTTCAACACCATAGAGCACAGCTGCTGCACAACCTCCTGGGAAGTAAACAGTCAGCAGCATTATCTTACTGACAGCCTTCCTCCTTGCGTGCAGTGCAGGAGCTGGCACCGCTGATGTACCAATAATAACGACAATGGCTCGCAGACAGGACCAACTCACCGGAGGAAAGCTGCATCCAGGCGCAGATCTTATACACGGTGGCCGTGTTGCAGAAGAAGAAGAGGACGAAGGACACGATGCATGCAATGATAAGCGTCATGGACAGGCCGATGAAAAAGGAGGCGGCTTTGAAGGCTCCCGAAGGGATGGAGGAGAAATCGGTGACACTGCCGGTACAGGTAAGCTCTTTGGAGAAGCCGCTACCAATGCAATAGTGAAAGAGTCCAAAATAGCCGGCCTGGGGAGTGTCCACCCCGTCTCCTATCCAGTAAGGTTGGATGAAGCAAACGATGTTGACGATGGCGAAGCAGATGGTGAAAATCGCCCACAGTACCCCGATGGCCCGCGAGTTGCGGATGTAATTGGCATGGTAGATCTTGGCCGCCTCCTCAGGGGATAACATCTCTAAGGCAGGGTCCGTCATCCCAGCACCCTGGACAGGGGACGCCGCGGAATGGGGGAAGCAGCAGCGACTACTAGGTAGACAAATCACAGCAACATCAGCACCAGCGGCTGCATTGAGGGACACTGACACCTCCCTAAGCCACAAAGCGTCATTGAGGTCCCCGCACACACCGGGCCCGTCCTCCGAGCTCTCCTCGCCCGCCGTTAACGGTCACTGCGACCTACCTACTGCAGATACGCATCCTAATGTGTCAGAAGCAGGCGCTACCATGGTGAGTTGGGAGGGGAGCGTCGAGCGCGAGGAGAGCGTATGCTGGGTGTCTCAGCAGAGATGACGGGAGGATACCAAGTGCGCTGTGCTCATGACAACATCCCCCCCTTTTCGGTACACCGTGTGAGCACATCCAGGGCACGTGCTGGTGACGGTTTGGCGCGGGAAGTGTGAGGAGAGAAGCGGCGCGCGCTCTAAATATAGTCCGTGGTGCTGAGGCAGTCTGCAGTGCCAGCGCGGGCTGCGGGCAGGTGTAAGACACGCACCCGGGCGCGCAGCATCAGAGAGAGAGTACAAATCTCAGTGCTTTCATTATATATGAACATGCGGTATCAGAATACTCCAGTACGTTCTTTATTACATCAATGGTTGTTGTATTGGGGGTTTCTCAATGAACGTTTCTCTGGTTTAACACCATTATTCTAGTAGCCATACAGGTGTGATGACAATTTTTCAATGTCATGTCACACACAAAGTTAACAGTTATTTAAACACACACACCGCGTCAGTGGTGGCCGACATTGCGGACACTTTCAAATTTGTTTTTCTACTTTGAATGCTTCTAAGGGGTCTATTCATATAGAAAACGAAAACATAATTGCTACTTATCACTATACATCGTATCTCTTCGATGCGATGTATAGCTGTGATAAGTAGCAATTCATATATACTCACCCTTCCGACGATGCGCTGCGGTGTCGGGCTCCTGCGGTGAGGTCTTCTCCAGCGGTCCCTCCCTGCGATGCGCGGAGTCCAGCGGCGGGTCCCTTTGCGCATGCGCAGCTTGATGACCTCCCGGCAGGCCGCAGTGGTTGCTGGGAGGTCGGGGGGCGGAGCCAGCACGAGGTGCCGAGTAGCGTTCAGGGAAGCATTGAGCTTCCCTGACGTCTCCGCACTGCAGTTCAGGTTACGCCGTCCTCAGATGGCGAACCTGAACTCCATGGAGAAGCGGAAAGCAGAGCTTTCCGCACCTTCATGAATTGCACTCGCCATACAAAGGTATGGTGATGTGATTCAGGCACAGAGCGGGGGTACTGCTGGAGAAGTCAGAGACTTCTCCACGGTAACCGGCTCTGTGAATTGCGGTAAGCAGAGAAAAGCCCTGTTTAATGCAAAACAGGGCTTTTCACTGCTGCATGAATAGACCCCTAAGTACTGTTTCACTTCACGCAGTGTAGTGATTCATGTATCAAATGAAAGGAAATTTAATGCTGAATTCAACACAATAAATAGAGGTCAAATATTTGCATTTCCTAGGAAGTTATGCTACTTTCAGTTAGACAAAAGAAGCACAGATGCGTGAGATTCAAGAAGTGGATTGTAGTAACAGCCACTACCAGCCAATCGGAATCGTCGTTCTGAGGACCAATCAGCTGTCGTTTATGAGCAGGTGCACGGTCATGTTCAAAGGTGGGATAGGTCAGTTTGGTTGTTTCATTTTGCAGAATAAAGGGCCTAATTCAGACCTGATCGCAGCAGCATATCTGTTAGCATATGGGCAAAACCATGTGCACTGGGGGGGGGGGGGGGCAGATATAACATGTGCAGAGAGATTTGGGTGGTGTGTGTTCAACCTGAAATCTAAATTGCAGTGTAAAAAAGCACCCAGTATTTACCCTTCACAGAAACAAAATAACCCACCTGAATCTAAAGTCCCGTACACACTGGCCGATATATCGGCCGTTCTCTTTAACGGCCGATATATCGCGGGACCGTTGGCCAGTGTGTACGGCCGATACGTCTGTGAACTCCGTCGTTCACAGACGTATCACGTCGGCCCCGCAGCACAGCCGACGGCCAATATATCTACCGATATATTGGCGCGTCGCTGTGTGTGTACGGGGCGGTCAGCCAACCGCCCATACACATGCTGCGGCGGCCGGCGGTGATTGACAGCTGAACTGGGCGGGCATGTGTACACGCCCGCCCAGTTCATGACGTCAGTCCCCGACGGATCGGTCAGTGTGTATGCACTGCCCGATCCGTCCATAGATATATCTGCAGATCAATTGATCTGCAGATATATCTATTAGTGTGTACCCACCTTTACTCTCTCTGCAAATGTTATATCTGCCCCACCTGCAGTGCACATGGTTTTGCCCATCTGCTAACAAATTTGCTGCTAAGATCAACTCTAAATTACCCCCAAAGTTGGTTACTGAAGTGCAATTACGGTTGGATGTTTGTGACTATTGTTTAGTGCTATTGACTGTGTAAAAAATAAATATAACAATGTCGTCCAGGCAAAGTGGTGACTGGTCACCCAGGAAGAGATCCAGGATTCTGATGTTATGTGAAAATGGTCTTTCATATGCAGCTGTCGCGAGAGAAGTTGGTGGGAACTACAAAAGTTTTGTTTACGCTATTAGTAATCCTTGACTCCTCCCTCTCCTTCAAACCACACATTCAGTACCTCTCAAAAACCTGTCATTTCCACCTCAATAACATCTCCAGGATCAGGCCCTTTCTCACCCAGGATGCTACTAAAACCCACATTCATCTCCAGATTAGACTACTGCAATCTCCTCCTATCTGGCCTCCCTAAAAAATGCCTCTCTCCACTTCAATCTATCCTCAATGCTGCTGCCCGTCTCATCTTCCTCACCAAACGTACTACATCCACATCCCCTCTCTTGCAGGACCTTCACTGGCTACCCTTCCCATTCAGAATCCAATTCAAGCTTCTCACACTCACCTACAAAGCCCTCACCCACTATTCTCCCTCTTACATCTCTGACCTTATCTCTCTTTACATTCCCACCCATCCTCTTCGCTCTGCTAATGCACCCCATCTCTCCTGCCAACTAATTACCTTCTCCCACTCCTACCTACAAGATTTTGCACGTGCTGCTCCCTATCTTTGGAATGCTCTACCTCTCCCCATCCGACTCGCCACCTCTCTACAAAACTTCAAATGGGCTCTCAAGACCCACTTCTTCACCAAACCCAGTCAACTCTCCTCCTAACCCTCTTGTCTATGCTCACTGTCTACCCCGTCTGTGTCACTCTGGTCTGTTAGCCCCTCACCTTTTAGATTGTAAGCTCGCAAGAGCAGGGACTTCTTTCCTCATGTGCCTTTCCTTTTCTTACTTACACTATCTTATACTCCATACTCCCTTTGATGGCACCTAACCCCGGGTTTTCTATACCTGTCCTATTTTGTCATGTACTGTAAGTGCGGTTTTCTTGTTTGCTCATTTTATTATGTACTGTGTAATGGGCGCTGCGGATCCCTTGTGGTGCCATATAAATAAAGGATAATAATAATTAAAATACAATCTATACAAAACAAAGAAGGAACAGGCCGGAAAATGTACACAACAGCTGTTGATGATAGGAGAATAAAACAAATTTGTGTCAGGTACAGATGGATGTCCTCTGCGGCCATTAGCAGTGAACTGAGTGCAACTGGTGTTTCTCTGACGTCCTAGTGGATGCTGGGTACTCCGTAAGGACCATGGGGAATAGACGGGCTCCGCAGGAGACTGGGCACTCTTAAAAGAAAGATTAGGTACTATATCTGGTGTGCACTGGCTCCTCCCTCTATGCCCCTCCTCCAGACCTCAGTTAGAATCTGTGCCCGGCCAGAGCTGGATGCACCTAGTGGGCTCTCCTGAGTTCACTAGAAAAGAAAGTATTTGTTAGGTTTTTTATTTTCAGTGAGATCTGCTGGCAACAGACTCACTGCTACGAGGGACTGAGGGGAGAGAAGCAAACCTACCTGCTTGCAGCTAGCTTGTGCTTCTAAGGCTACTGGACACCATTAGCTCCAGAGGGATCGAACACAGGGCCCGACCTCGATCGTCCGTTCCCGAAGCCGCGCCGCCGTCCCCCTTGCAGAGCCAGAAGACGGAAGATAAAGATGAAAAACGGCGGCTGAAGACTCCTGTCTTCATTAAGGTAGCGCACAGCACTGCAGCTATGCGCCATTGCTCCCATAGCACACCACACACTCCGGTCACTGTTGGGTGCAGGGCGCTGGGGGCGCCCTGGGCAGCAATTAGTTTACCTTTTGGCATAAATTAGCACATAGGCCCTCATTCCGAGTTGATCGGTCGCAAGGCGAATTTAGCAGAGTTACACACGCTAAGCCGCCGCCTACTGGGAGTGAATCTTAGCTTCTTAAAATTGCGACCGATGTATTCGCAATATTGCGATTACTAACTACTTAGCAGTTTCAGAGTAGCTCCAGACTTACTCTGCCTGTGCGATCAGTTCAGTGCTTGTCGTTCCTGGTTGACGTCACAAACACACCCAGCGTTCGCCCAGGCACTCCCACCGTTTCTCCGGCCACTCCTGCGTTTTTTCCGGAAACGGTAGCGTTTTCAGCCACACGCCCCTGAAACGCTGTGTTTCCGCCCAGTAACACCCATTTCCTGTCAATCACATTACGATCGCCGGAGCGAAGAAAAAGCCGTGAGTAAAAATACTTTCTTCATAGTAAAGTTACTTGGCGCAGTCGCAGTGCGAACTTTGCGCATGCGTACTAAGCGGATTTTCACTGCGATGCGATGAAAAAGAACGAGCGAACAACTCGGAATGAGGGCCATAATACAGTGTATAACACTGTATATGTGCAAAAAACCCCGCCATTAACATTATAAAAAGCGGGAGAAGCCCGCCGCTGAGGGGGCGGGGCTATCTTCCTCAGCACAGCCAGCGCCATTTTCTCTTCACAGCTCCGCTGGAAGGACGCTCCCCAGGCAGGCGACCCTGCAGTATCCAGTACGACAAGGGTAAAAAAGAGAGGGGGGGCACATAAATTTAGGCGCAATTTGTGTATTAGCAGCTATTGCGAAAAATCACAGTATAGTGGAAATCCCTGTGTTATATAGCGCTGTGGTGTGTGCTGGCATACTCTCTCTGTCTCCCCAAAGGACTTTGTGGGGTCCTGTCCTCAGTCAGAGCATTCCCTGTGTGTGTGCGGTGTGTCGGTACGGCTGTGTCGACATGTTTGATGAGGAGGGCTACGTGGAGGCGGAGCAGGAGCCGATAAGTGTGATGTCGCCCCCTACGGGGCCGACACCAGAGTGGATGGATATGTGGAAGGTATTAACCGACAGTGTCAACTCTTTACAGAAAAGGTTCGATGACGTAACAGCCTTGGGACAGCCGGCATCTCAGCCCGCGCCTGCCCAGGCGTCTCAGAGACCATCAGGGGCTCAAAAACGCCCGCTAGCTCAGATGGCAGACACAGATGTCGACACGGAGTCTGACTCCAGTGTAGACGAGGATGAGACAAATGTACAGTCCACAAGGGCCATCCGATGCATGATTACTGCAATGAAAAATGTGTTGCACATTTCTGACATTAACCCAGTTACCACTAAAAAGGGTATTATGTTTGGGGAGAAAAAGCAGCCAGTGACTTTTCCCCCATCTGATGAATTAAATGAATTGTGTGAGGAAGCGTGGTGTTCCCCTGATAAGAAACTAGTGGTTTCTAAGAGGTTACTGATGGCGTACCCTTTCCCGCCAACGGATAGCTTACGCTGGGAGACATCCCCTAGGGTGGACAAGGCGCTCACACGATTATCTAAAAGGGTGGCACTGCCGTCTCAGGATACGGCCGTCCTAAAGGAGCCTGCAGATAGGAAGCAGGAGGCTATCCTGAAGTCTGTTTATACACACTCAGGTACTATACTGAGACCTGCTATTGCCTCAGCATGGATGTGTAGTGCTGCAGCAGCATGGTCTGATACCCTGTCAGACAACATTGATTCGCTCGACAGGGATGCTATATTGCTAACCATAGAGCATATAAAGGACGTCGTCTTGTATATGAGGGATGCAGAGAGGGACATTTGCCGGCTGGCATCTAGAATTAATGCAATGTCCATTTCTGCCAGGAGAGTATTATGGACTCGGCAGTGGACAGGTGATGCTGACTCTAAAAGGCACATGGAGGTTTTGCCTTATAAGGGTGAGGAATTGTTTGGGGATGGTCTCTCGGACCTCGTATCCACAGCAACAGCTGGGAAGTCGACTTTTTTACCTCAGGTTCCCTCACAGCCTAAGAAAGCACCGTATTATCAAGTACAGTCCTTTCGGCCTCAGAAAGGCAAGCGAGTCAGAGGCGCATCCTTTCTGCCCAGAGGCAGGGGTAGAGGAAAAAAGCTGCACCAGACAGCCAGTTCCCAGGAACAAAAATCCTCCCCTTCTTCCACTAAGTCCACCGCATGACGCTGGGGCTCCACAGGTGGAGCCGGGGTGCGGTGGGGGCGCGTCTCCGGAACTTCAGTGACCAGTGGGTTCGCTCACAGGTGGATCTCTGGGTTCTACAAGTGGTATCTCAGGGATACAAGCTGGAGTTCGAGGCGACTCCCCCTCGCCGTTACCTCAAATCAGCATTGCCAGCGGCTCCCAGGGAAAGGGAGGTAGTGCTGGCGGCTATTCACAAGCTGTACCTTCAGCAGGTGATTATCAAGGTTCCCCTCCTTCAACAGGGACGGGGTTACTATTCCACAATGTTTGTGGTACCGAAACCGGACGGTTCGGTGAGACCCATTCTAAATTTAAAATCCTTGAACACTTATGTAAGGAAGTTCAAGTTCAAAATGGAATCGCTCAGGGCGGTTATTGCAAGCCTGGAAGAGGGGGATTTTATGGTGTCGTTGGACATCAAGGATGCTTATCTGCATGTCCCCATTTACCCACCTCACCAGGAGTACCTCAGGTTTGTGGTACAGGACTGTCATTACCAATTTCAGACGTTGCCGTTTGATCTGTCCACGGCACAGAGGGTATTTACCAAGGTAATGGCCGAAATGATGATACTCCTTCGGATGAAGGGAGTTATAATTATCCCGTACTTGGACGATCTCCTTATAAAGGCGAGGTCCAGAGAGCAGTTGTTAGTCAGCGTAGCACTTTCTCGGGAAGTGTTGCAACAGCACGGCTGGATTCTGAATATCCCAAAGTCGCAGCTGATTCCTGCGACGCGTCTGCTCTTCCTGGACATGATTCTGGACACAGAACAGAAGAAGGTGTTTCTCCCGGTGGAGAAGGCCGAGGAATTGTCATCGCTGGTCAGGGACCTCCTGAAACCAAAACAGGTGTCGGTGCATCACTGCACGCGAGTCCTGGGAAAGATGGTGGCTTCTTACGAAGCAATTCCCTTCGGCAGGTTCCATGCAAGGATCTTTCAGTGGGATCTGTTAGACAAATGGTCCGGATCGCATCTTCAGATGCATCGGTTGATCACCCTGTCCCCAAGGGCCAGGGTGTCTCTGCTGTGGTGGCTGCAGAGTGCTCATCTTCTCGAGGGCCGCAGATTCGGCATACAGGGCTGGATCCTGGTGACCACGGACGCAAGCCTCCGAGGATGGGGGACAGTCACTCAGGGAAGGAACTTCCAGGGACAGTGGTCAAGTCAGGAGACTTCACTACACATAAATATACTGGAACTGAGGGCCATTTACAACGCCCTGAGTCAAGCAGAGCCCCTGCTTCAAAACCAACCAGTGCTGATTCAATCAGACAACATCACGGCGGTCGCCCATGTAAACCGCCAGGGCGGCACAAGAAGCAGGATGGCGATGGCAGAAGCCACAAGGATTCTCAGATGGGCGGAAAATCATGTGCTAGCACTGTCAGCAGTGTTCATTCCGGGAGTGGACAACTGGGAAGCAGACTTCCTCAGCAGGCACGACCTCCACCCGAGAGAGTGGGGACTTCATCCAGAAGTCTTCACGCAGATTGTAAACCGTTGGGAACGGCTACAGGTGGACATGATGGCGTCACGCCTCAACAAAAAGCTAAAAAATTATTGCGCCAGGTCAAGAGACCCTCAGGCGATAGCTGTGGACGCACTAGTGACACCGTGGGTGTACCAGTCGGTTTATGTGTTCCCTCTTCCTCTCATACCCAAGGTACTGAGGATTGTAAGAAAGAGAGGAGTAAGAACTATACTCATCGTTCCGGATTGGCCAAGAAGAACTTGGTACCCAGAACTACAAGAAATGATCTCAGAGGAACCATGGCCTCTGCCTCTCAGACAGGACCTGTTACAGCAGGGGCCCTGTCTGTTCCAAGACTTACCGCGGCTGCGTTTGACGGCATGGCGGTTGAACGCCGGATCCTAACGGAAAAGGGCATTCCAGATGAAGTGATTCCTACGCTGATAAAGGCTAGGAAAGATGTGACAGCACAACATTATCACCGTATATGGCGAAAATATGTTGCTTGGTGTGAGGCCAGGAAGGCCCCTACAGAGGAATTCCAGCTGGGTCGATTCCTGCACTTCCTACAGTCAGGAGTGACTATGGGCCTAAAATTAGGATCCATAAAGGTCCAGATTTCGGCCCTATCTATTTTCTTTCAAAAAGAACTGGCTTCACTACCTGAAGTTCAGACGTTTGTTAAGGGAGTGCTGCATATTCAGCCCCCTTTTGTGCCTCCAGTGGCACCTTGGGATCTTAACGTTGTGTTGGATTTCCTGAAATCCCACTGATTTGAGCCACTTAAGACCGTGGAACTAAAATATCTCACGTGGAAAGTGTTCATGCTATTGGCCTTAGCTTCGGCTAGGCTTGTGTCAGAATTGGCGGCTTTGTCGTGTAAAAGCCCTTATCTGATCTTCCATATGGACAGGGCAGAATTGAGGACTCGTCCCCAATTTCTCCCTAAGGTGGTATCAGCGTTTCATTTGAACCAACCTATTGTGGTGCCTGCGGCTACTTGGGACTTGGAGGACTCCAAGTTACTAGATGTAGTCAGGGCTTTGAAAATCTATGTAGCCAGGACGGCTGGAGTCAGGAAGACTGACTCGCTGTTTATCCTGCATGCGCCCAACAAGCTGGGTGCTCCTGCTTCAAAGCAAACTATTGCGCGCTGGATCTGTAACACGATTCAGCAAGCTCATTCTGCGGCAGGATTGCCGCATCCTAAATCAGTAAAAGCCCATTCCACAAGGAAGGTGGGCTCTTCTTGGGCGCTGCCCGAGTGGTCTCGGCTTTACAACTTTGCCGAGCTGCTACTTGGTCGGGTTCAAACACATTTGCTAAATTCTACAAGTTTGATACCCTGGCTGAGGAGGACCTTGCCTTTGCTCATTCGGTGCTGCAGAGTCATCCGCACTCTCCCGCCCGTTTGGGAGCTTTGGTATAATCCCCATGGTCCTTACGGAGTACCCAGCATCCACTAGGACGTCAGAGAAAATAAGAATTTACTCACCGGTAATTCTATTTCTCGTAGTCCGTAGTGGATGCTGGGAGCCCGTCCCAAAGTGCGGACTCTCTGCAATACATGTATATAGTTATTGCTTACCTAAAGGGTTATTGTTTTGAGCCTTCTGTTGACTGAGGCTCAGTTGTTGTTCATACTGTTAACTGGGTATGGTTATCACAAGTTGTACAGTGTGATTGGTGTGGCTGGTATGAGTCTTACCCTGGATTCCAAATCCTTTCCTAGTAATGTCAGCTCTTCCGGGCACAGTTTCCTTAACTGAGGTCTGGAGGAGGGGCATAGAGGGAGGAGCCAGTGCACACCAGATATAGTACCTAATCTTTCTTTTAAGAGTGCCCAGTCTCCTGCGGAGCCCATCTATTCCCCATGGTCCTTACGGAGTACCCAGCATCCACTACGGACTACGAGAAATAGAATTACCGGTGAGTAAATTCTTATTTTTTGTCAGTGCAATAACGGTACGGAGAAGACTAACGGAGGTTGGCCTAAAAGGTAGGATCCCTGAAAAAAGCCATTCCTGAATAAAAAGCAGCGGCAGAAACAAATACAGTGGGCAAAAGAACACTTTGCATGGACAGAAGGTCAGTGGAAAAAAGTGATATGGAGTGACGAAACTAAGATATCGATATTTGGTAGTGATGGGATGAAATATGTGAGACGTCGCATCTGGTGATGAGGTACATCCAGATTGCATTCAAGCGACAACAAAGAATCTTACAAGTGTTATGATCTGGGCATGTATGACAGCAGATGCTGTAGGCCGCCTTCATGTCATAGATGGCACACTGAACAACAGAAAGTACATAGACACCATCCTACAACGAAAACTTCTACCTTCTATCAGGGATCTTTTTCCGGATAATGCCCCATTTGTTTTCCAGCAGGATTCAGCTCCCTGCCATACTGCACGGATATGCAAACAGTGGTTCATGAAGAATGACATACAGGTGCTGGGATGGCCAGAGAACCGCTCAGACCTGAATCCCATAGAACATTTGTGGTTCCGTTTGAAAAACTGGTACATCTGAGGCGTCCATCCAATAAAAGAGAATTCATTGAGGCTATAATTGTCTCATGGCACCACATAATAAAGAAGAAAGAGCTCCAAACATTAGTTGGCTGAATGCCACGTCACTGTGCTGCTGTCTTGAAAAATAAAGGATACCCAACAATATACTGATAGGACAGTGACATCATCAGTACACAGGGATATATACATACATATACACACACACACACATGTGAAAGGAAACCCTGACCCGGGTGTAAATGCATGGCATGTCACTGCAGGTCTATTATTGGAAACACTCTTTATTTTTTCAGTAACAGACCTGCAGTGCCATACATTTACACAGGGCACAGGGGCCAGGGTGTTTTTCACGTGCTGCCTATTATTGTCTGTTTGCATATTTCTTTTTTCATTAATCTTATGGGAAGGACTAACACAAAGTACCACCCACAAAATGAAATATCTAAACTATAACTAGCTCCTATAACAACAGAACTATATAAAGTCTAATCTTATGTCATATTTCTTCTTCCCTGTCTCTCATAACACAATGGTGCTATTTGTAGCATATCCTGTTGCGAAAAAGTGTACCGTCGCAGACTCGCTTCACTCACCACGCTCCTGTCATGGTGGCTCGCTCGGCTCAACTAGCTATAGGTTACTATTCCCATTAGGGCATACCTCCCAACTGTCCTGATTTTCGCGGGATAATCCAATATTTGGGGCTGTCCCACCCGCGGCCGCAGTGTCCCGCGGGGGCAGATGGGAAGCTCCTGTCATCGCTGCCCTGCTTAGCACAGCGTATATTCACTAGAGGGAGAGGGGGCATACCAGCAGCTCAGAGATCGCTGGGCATGCCCCCTCAGTGATGAAAACGGGGGCGTGGCTCGTGATCGCGGATCTCCTGCAAAGCCATGCTCCTCTTTTAAATCTGGTGCGGCTTCGCCACGCAAATGTCACTCTTAGACTATCTCAAATGTTGGGAGGTATGCATTAGATATCCACGTAGATCCTGAATCTAAAGGTGCATACACATGGTGAGATCCTTGCTATGCCAGATTTGCATTGAACTCCCCCAGAGCCCAGATACCGCAGATTTTGACTATCTGTACTTTCGATTTTGTCTATGTACGATTTTGACTAAGTAACAATTTTGACTATACTTTGTACTAGATAGTACACTAGATAGTCTAGATTGACTTGCCTGCACAGTCTATCTAGCCTTACGATACTAGCCCCACAGGAGTGCGCAATGGGATCGAATCGGTATCGTAAGCTGCCTAACACCTGAGATGTGCATTAACTTTTTCCTTAAGATTTTGACTATATTGTCAAAATCTTACAGATTTATCTCACCATGTGTACACACCTTAAAAGCCCACAGTACTTTCTGAACTTTGGCCGACAGTAGTTTGGATGCCCAAAGGAGGACTTTAGGCGGCTAAACCTGGTCTGTTTGGGTGCGACATGCATGATATGCAAGTGCGCCCAAAACAACAATTGAATTATGATAATTGTATGGGCGACTAAACAACCCTGTTTAGATAGGAAAATTATACGCCCAAAACAATTATATATTTCTCTAACGTCCTAGTGGATGCTGGGGACTCCGAAAGGACCATGGGGAATAGCGGCTCCGCAGGAGACTGGGCACAAAGTAAAAGCTTTAGGACTAGCTGGTGTGCACTGGCTCCTCCCCCCATGACCCTCCTCCAAGCCTCAGTTGGGATTTTGTGCCCGAACGAGAAGGGTGCAATCTAGGTGGCTCTCCTGAGCTGCTTAGAGTAAAAGTTTAAATAGGTTTTTCTCTAACGTCCTAAGTGGATGCTGGGGACTCCGTAAGGACCATGGGGAATAGCGGCTCCGCAGGAGACTGGGCACATCTAAAGAAAGCTTTAGGACTAACTGGTGTGCACTGGCTCCTCCCCCTATGACCCTCCTCCAAGCCCCAGTTAGATTTCTGTGCCCGACGAGAAGGGTGCACACTAGGGGCTCTCCTGAGCTTCTTAGTGAAAGTTTTAGTTTAGGTTTGTTATTTTCAGTGAGACCTGCTGGCAACAGGCTCACTGCATCGAGGGACTAAGGGGAGAAGAAGCGAACTCACCTGCGTGCAGAGTGGATTGGGCTTCTTGGCTACTGGACATTAGCTCCAGAGGGACGATCACAGGCCCAGCCTGGATGGGTCCCGGAGCCGCGCCGCCGGCCCCCTTACAGAGCCAGAAGAGCGAAGAGGTCCGGAAAAATCGGCGGCAGAAGACGTTCCTGTCTTCAATAAGGTAGCGCACAGCACTGCAGCTGTGCGCAATTGCTCTCAGCACACTTCATACTCCGGTCACTGAGGGTGCAGGGCGCTGGGGGGGGGGGCGCCCTGAGACGCAATAAAACATGATAAAAATACCTTACATGGCAAAAAATACATCACATATAGCTCCTGGGCTATATGGATGCATTTAACCCCTGCCAGAATATACAGAAAAACGGAAATAAGGCCGCCGAAAAGGGGGCGGAGCCTATCTCCTCAGCACACTGGCGCCATTTTCCCTCACAGCTCAGTTGGAGGGAAGCTCCCTGGCTCTTCCCTGCAGTCACTACACTACAGAAAGGGTTAAAAAAAGAGAGGGGGGCACTAATTAGGCGCAGTATTAAAACATACAGCAGCTATAAGGGGAAAAACACTTATATAAGGTTATCCCTGTATATATATATAGCGCTCTGGTGTGTGCTGGCATACTCTCCCTCTGTCTCCCCAAAGGGCTAGTGGGGTCCTGTCCTCTATCAGAGCATTCCCTGTGTGTGTGCTGTGTGTCGGTACGTTTGTGTCGACATGTATGAGGAGAAAAATGATGTGGAGACGGAGCAGAGTGTCTGTAACAGTAATGTCACCACCTAGGGGGTCGACACCTGAGTGGATGTACTGTTGAAAATTACGTGACAGTGTCAGCTCTGTATAAAAAAACAGTGGTTGACATGAGACAGCCGGCTACTCAGCTTGTGCCTGTCCAGACGTCTCATAGGCCGTCAGGGGCTCTAAAGCGACCGTTACCTCAGATGGCAGATACAGACGCCGACACGGATACTGACTCCTGTGTCGACGGTGAAGAGACAACCGTAATTTCCAGTAGGGCCACACGTTACATGATTGAGACAATGGAAAATGTTTTATACATTTCTGATAATACGAGTACCACCAAAAAGGGGTATTATGTTCGGTGAGGGAAAAACTACCTGTAGTTTTCGTGTATCTGAGAAATAAAATGAGGTGTGTGATGATGCGTGGGTTTCCCCCCGATAACAATTGATAATTTCTTAAAAAGTATTGGCTGTATACCCTTTCCCGCCAGAGGTTAGGGTGCGTTGGGAAACACCCCCTAGGGGGGATAAGGCGCTCACACGCTTGTAAGAACAAGGGCTCTACCCTCTCATGAGATGGCCGCCCTTAAGGATCCTGCTGATAGAAAGCAGGAGGGTATCCAAAAATGTATTCACACACATACTGGTGTTATACTGCGACCAGCAATCGCCTCAGCCTGGAGGTGCAGTGCTGGGTTGGCATGGTCGGATTCCCTGACTGGAAATATTGATATCCTAGATAAGGATAGTATATTATTGCCTATAGAGCATTTAAAAGATGCATTTCTATATATGCATGATGCACAGCGGAATATTTGCCGACTGGCATCAAGTATAAGTGCGTTGTCCAATTCTACCAGTAAAATGGTCAGGTGATGCGGATTCCAAACGGCATTTGGAAGTATTGCCTTTGAAAGGGGACATTTGGGGTCGGTCTTTTAGACCTGGTGGCCACGGCAACAACTGGGAAATCCACGTTTGTACCCCAGGTCGCCTCTCAAAATAAGACGCCGTATTATCAGGCGCAGTCCTTTGTTGGCAAGCGGACAAAAGGTTCCTCTTTTCTGCTCGTGACAGAGGGAGAGGAAAAAGGCTGAAGAGATTACCCAGTTCCCAGGAACAGAAACCCTTTCCCGCCTCTGCAAAGCCCTCAGTATGACGCTAGGGCCTTACAAGCTCAGGCACGGTGGGGGCCCGTTCTCAATGAATTTCAGTGCGCAGTGGGCTCACTCGCAAGTAGACCCCTGGATCCTTCAGGTAATATCTCAAGGGTACATATTGAAATTCGAGACGTCTCCCCCTCGCCGTTTCCAAAAGTCGGCTTTACCGACGTCTCCCTCTGACAGGGAGGCAGTTTTGGAAGCCATTCACAAGCTGTATTCCCAGCAGGTGATAATCAAGGTACCCCTCCTGCAACAGGGAACGGGGTATTATTCCACACTATTGTGGTACCGAAGCCAGACGGCTCGGTGAGACCGATTCTAAATCTAAAATCTAAAATCTTTGAACACTTACATACAGAGGTTCAAATTCAAGATTGAGTCACTCAGAGCAGTGATTGCGAACCTGGAAGAAGGGGACTACATGGTGTCTCGGGACATCAAGGATGCTTACCTTCATGTCAAAATTTACCCTTCTCACCAAGGGTACCTCAGGTTATGGTACAGAACTGTCACTATCAGTTCAGACGCTGCCGTAGGGATGGTCCACGGCACCCCGGGTCTTTACCAAGGTAATGGCCGAAATGATATCCCTTCGAAGGAAGGGAATTTTAGTTATCCCTTTCTTGGACGATTCCCTGATAAGGGTAAGATCCAGGGAACAGTTGGAAGTCGGTGTAGCACTATCTCAGGTAGTGTTGCGGCAGCACGATTGGATTCTCAATATTCCAAAATCGCAGCTGGTTCCGACGACTTGTCTTCTGTTTCCTAGGGATGTTCCTGGACACAGTCCAGAAAAAAGGTGTTTCTCCCGGAAGAGAAAGCCAGGGAGTTATCCGAGCTAGTCAGGAACCTCCTAAAACCGAACCAAGTCTCCGTGCATCAATGCACAAGGGTTCTGGGTAAAAATGGTGGCTTCCTACGAAGCAATCCCACTCGTTAGATTCCACGCAAGAACTTTCCAGTGGAACCTACTGGACAAATGGTCCGGGTCGCATTTTCAGATGCATCTGCGGATAACCCTGTCACCAAGGACAAGGGTATCCATCCTGTGGTGGTTGCAGAGTGCTCATCTTCTAGAGGGCCGCAGATTCGGCATTCAGGACTGGGTCCTGGTGACCACGGATGCCAGCCTGCGAGGCTGGGGAGCAGTCACACAGGGAAGGAATATCCAGGGCTTAGGGTCAAGCCTGGATACATCACTTCACATAAATATCCTGAAGCTAAGGGCCATTTACAATGCTCTAAGCTTAGCAAGACCTCTGCTTCAAGGTCAGCCGGTGTTGATCCAGTCGGACAACATCATGGCAGTCACCCACGTAAACAGACAGGGTGGCACAAGAAGCAGGAGGGCAATGGCAGAAGCTGCAGGGATTCTTGGCTGGGCGGAAAATCATGTGATAGCACTGTCAACAGTATTCATTCCGGGAGTGGACAACTGGGAAGCAGACTTCCTCAGCACGACCTCCACCTGGGAGAGTGGGGACTTCACCCAGAAGTCGTCCACATGATTAAAAAACTCGACAGGTATTGCGCCAGATCAAGAGACCCTCAGGCAATAGTTGTAGACGCTCTGGTAACACCGTGGGTGTACCAGTCAGTGTATGTGTTCCCTCCTCTGCCTCTCATACCCAAGGTACTGAGATTGATAAGATGGAGAGGAGAAAGCACTATATTCGTGGCTCCGGATTGGCCAAGAAGGACTTGGTAACCGGAACTTCAAGAGATGCTCACGGAGGATCCGTGGCCTCTACCTCTAAGAAGGGACCTGCTCCAGCAAGGACCCTGTCTGTTCCAAGACTTACCGCGGCTGCGTTTGACGGCATGCCGGTTGAACACCGGATCCTGAAGGAAAAAAGGCATTCCGGATGAAGTCATCCATATCCTGATCTAAAGCCAGGAAGGATGTAACCGCAAAAACATTATCACCGCAATTGGCGAAAATATGTTGCGTAGTGCGAGGCCAGTAAGGCCCGACGGAGGAAATTCAACTGGGTCGATTCCTACATTTCCTGCAAACAGGAGTGTCTATGGGCCTGAAATTGGGGTCCATTAAGGTTCAGATTTCGGCCCTGTCAATTTTCTTCCAAAAAAGAACTAGCTTCAGTCCCTGAAGTTTAGACGTTTGTAAAAGGGGTACTGCATATACAGCCTCCTTTTGTGCCTCCAGTGGCAATTTGGGATCTCAATGTAGTTTGGGTTCCAAAAGTCACATTGGTTTGAACCACTTAAATCTGTGGAGTTAAAATATCTCACATGGAAAGTGGTCATGCTGTTGGCCCTGGCCTGGGCCAGGCGCGTGTCAGAATTGGCGGCTTTATCCTGCAAAAGCCCTTATCTGATTTTCCATTCGGACAGGGCGGAATTGAGGACTCATCCTCAGTTTCTCCCTAAGGTGGTTCCAGCGTTTTCACCTGAACCAACCTATTGTGGTGCCTGCGGCTACTAGGGACTTGGAGGAATCCAAGTTGCTGGATGTTGTCAGGGTCCTGAAAATATGTTTCCAGGACGGCTGGAGTCAGGAAATCTGACTCGCTGTTTATCCTGTATGCACCCAACAAGCTGGGTGCTCCTGCTTCTAAGCAGAGTATTGCTCGTTGGATTTGTAGTACAATTCAGCTTGCACATTCTGTGGCAGGCCTGCCACAGCTAAAATCTGTAAAAGCCCGTTCCACAAGGAAAGTGGGCTCATCTTGGGCGGCTGCCCGAGGGGTCTCGGCTTTACAACTTTGCCGAGCAGCTACTTGGTCAGGGGAAAACACGTTTGCTAAATTCTACAAATTTGATACCCTGGCTAAGGAGGACCTGGAGTTCTCTCATTCGGTGCTGCAGAGTCATCCGCACTCTCCCGCCAGTTTGGGAGCTTTGGTATAATCCCCATGGTCCTTACGGAGTCCCCAGCATCCACTTAGGACGTTAGAGAAAATAAGAATTTACTTACCGATAATTCTATTTCTCATAGTCCGTAGTGGATGCTGAGCGCCCATCCCAAGTGCGGATTGTCTGCAATACTTGTACATAGTTATTGTTACAAAAATCGGGTTATTATTGTTGGGAGCCATCTTTTCAGAGGCTCCTCTGTTATCATACTGTTAACTGGGTTCAGATCACAAGTTATACGGTGTGATTGGTGTGGCTGGTATGAGTCTTACCCGGGATTCAAAATCCTTCCTTATTGTGTACGCTCGTCCGGGCACAGTATCCTAACTGAGGCTTGGAGGAGGGTCATAGGGGGAGGAGCCAGTGCACACCAGTTAGTCCTAAAGCTTTCTTTAGATGTGCCCAGTCTCCTGCGGAGCCGCTATTCCCCATGGTCCTTACGGAGTCCCCAGCATCCACTACGGACTATGAGAAATAGAATTATCGGTAAGTAAATTCTTATTTTTTATTTTCAGTGAGACCTGCTGGCAACAGGCTCACTGCATCGAGGGACTAAGGGGAGAAGAAGCGAACTCACCTGCGTGCAGAGTGGATTGGGCTTCTTAGGCTACTGGACATTAGCTCCAGAGGGACGATCACAGGCCCAGCCATGGATGGGTCCCGGAGCCGCGCCGCCGGCCCCCTTACAGAGCCAGAAGAGTGAAGAGGTCCGGAAAATCGGCGGCAGAAGACGTCCTGTCTTCAATAAGGTAGCGCACAGCACCGCAGCTGTGCGCCATTGCTCTCAGCACACTTCACACTCCGGTCACTGAGGGTGCAGGGCGCTGGGGGGGGGCGCCCTGGGACGCAATGAAAATACCTTAAATGGCTAAAAATACATCACATATAGCTCCTGGGCTATATGGATGTATTTAACCCCTGCCAGTTTTCCACAAAAAAGCGGGAGAAAGGCCGCCGAAAAAGGGGCGGAGCCTATCTCCTCAGCACACAAGCGCCATTTTTTCCTCACAGCTCCGTTGGAGGAAGGCTCCCTGACTCTCCCCTGCAGTCCTGCACAACAGAAACAGGGTAAAACAAGAGAGGGGGGGCACTAAATTGGCATATTAATATACAGCAGCTAAATTAGGGAAAAACACTTATATAAGGTTATCCCTGTATATATATATGGGTGGTCTTCTGTATACCGGCGGTCGGGCTCCCGGCGCTCAGTATACCGGCGCCGGGAGCCCGACAGCCGGCATACCGACACTTATTTTCCCTCGTGGGGGTCCACGACCCCCATAGAGGGAGAATAAAATAGTGTGGCGCGCGTAGCGCGCCACCGTGCCCGTAGCGTGGCGAGCGCAGCGAGCCCGGAAGGGGCTCATTTGCCCTCGCCACACTGTCGGTAAGCCGGCGGTCGGGCTCCCGGCGCCGGTATGCTGGTCGCCGGGAGCCCGACCGCCGGCCAGCCGTAGTGAACCCATATATATATATATATATATATAGCGCTCTGGTGTGTGCTGGCAAACTCTCCCTCTGTCTCCCCAAAGGGCTAGTGGGGTCCTGTCCTCTATCAGAGCATTCCCTGTGTGTGTGCTGTGTGTCGGTACGCTGTGTCGACATGTATGAGGAGGAAAATGGTGTGGAGGCGGAGCAATTGCCTGTGTTAGTGATGTCACCCCCTAGGGAGTCGACACCTGACTGGATGGTCTTATGGAAAGAATTACGTGATAGTGTCGGCACTTTACAAAAGACTGTTGACGACATGAGACAGCCGGCAAATCAGTTAATACCTGTACAGGCGTCTCAAACACCGTCAGGGGCTATAAAACGCCCGTTACCTCAGGTCGATACAGACACTGACACGGACACTGATTCCAGTGTCGACGGTGAGGAAACAAACGTATTTTCCAGTAGGGCCACACGTTACATGATCACGGCAATGAAGGAGGTTTTGAACATTTCTGATACTACAAGTACCACAAAAAAGGGTATTATGTGGGGTGTGAAAAAACTACCCGTAGTTTTTCCTGAATCAGATGAATTAAATGAGGTGTGTGATGAAGCGTGGGTTTCCCCCGATAAAAAACTGCTAATTTCTAAAAAATTATTGGCATTATACCCTTTCCCACCAGAGGTTAGGGCGCGTTGGGAAACACCCCCTAGCGTAGATAAGGCGCTCACACGCTTATCAAAACAAGTGGCGTTACCGTCCCCTGATACGGCCGCCCTCAAGGAACCAGCTGATAGGAAGCTGGAAAATATCCTTAAAAGTATATACACACATACTGGTATTATACTGCGACCAGCAATCGCCTCAGCCTGGATGTGCAGTGCTGGGGTGGCTTGGTCGGATTCCCTGACTGAAAATATTGATACCCTGGACAGGGACAATATATTATTGACTATAGAGCATTTAAAGGATGCATTTCTATATATGCGAGATGCACAGAGGGATATTTGCACTCTGGCATCAAGAGTAAGTGCGATGTCCATTTCTGCCAGAAGAGGATTATGGACGCGACAGTGGTCAGGGGATGCGGATTCCAAACGGCATATGGAAGTATTGCCGTATAAAGGGGAGGAGTTATTTGGGGTCGGTCTATCGGACCTGGTGGCCACGGCAACGGCTGGAAAATCCACCTTTTTACCCCAAGTCACCTCGCAGCAGAAAAAGATACCGTCTTTTCAGGCTCAGTCCTTTCGTCCCCATAAGGGCAAGCGGGCAAAAGGCCACTCATATCTGCCCCGGGGCAGAGGAAGGGGAAAAAGATTGCAGCAAACAGCCTCTTCCCACGAACAGAAGCCCTCCCCCGCTTCTGCCAAGTCCTCAGCATGACGCTGGGGCCTTACAAGCGGACTCAGGCACGGTGGGGGCCCGTCTCAAGAATTTCAGCGCGCAGTGGGCACACTCGCAAGTGGACCCCTGGATCCTGCAGGTAGTATCTCAGGGGTACAAATTGGAATTCGAGACGTCTCCCCCTCGCCGGTTCCTGAAGTCTGCTTTACCAACGTCTCCCCCCGACAGGGAGGCGGTATTGGAAGCCATTCACAAGCTGTATTCCCAACAGGTGATAATCAAGGTACCCCTCCTACAACAGGGAAAGGGGTATTATTCCACGCTGTTTGTGGTACCGAAGCCGGACGGCTCGGTGAGACCCATTTTAAATCTGAAATCCTTGAACACTTACATAAAAAGGTTCAAGTTCAAGATGGAGTCACTCAGAGCAGTGATAGCGAACCTGGAAGAAGGGGACTATATGGTGTCTCTGGACATCAAGGATGCTTACCTCCATGTCCCAATTTGCCCTTCTCACCAAGGGTACCTCAGGTTTGTGGTACAGAACTGTCACTATCAGTTTCAGACGCTGCCGTTTGGATTGTCCACGGCACCCCGGGTCTTTACCAAGGTAATGGCCGAAATGATGATTCTTCTTCGAAGAAAAGGCGTCTTAATTATCCCTTACTTGGACGATCTCCTGATAAGGGCAAGGTCCAGGGAACAGTTAGAGGTCGGAGTAGCACTATCTCAAGTAGTGCTACGACAGCACGGGTGGATTCTAAATATTCCAAAATCGCAGCTGATTCCGACGACACGTCTGCTGTTCCTAGGGATGATTCTGGACACAGTCCAGAAAAAGGTGTTTCTCCCGGAGGAGAAAGCCAGGGAGTTATCCGAGCTAGTCAGGAACCTCCTAAGACCAGGCCAAGTGTCAGTACATCAATGCACAAGGGTCCTGGGAAAGATGGTGGCTTCTTACGAAGCGATTCCATTCGGCAGATTCCACGCAAGAACTTTTCAGTGGGATCTGCTGGACAAATGGTCCGGATCGCATCTTCAAATGCATCAGCGGATAACCCTGTCTCCAAGGACAAGGGTGTCTCTCCTGTGGTGGTTACAGAGTGCTCATCTCCTAGAGGGCCGCAGATTCGGCATTCAGGATTGGGTCCTGGTGACCACGGATGCCAGCCTGAGAGGCTGGGGAGCAGTCACACAGGGAAGAAATTTCCAGGGCTTGTGGTCAAGAATGGAAACGTCACTTCACATAAATATCCTGGAACTAAGGGCCATTTACAATGCCCTAAGTCAGGCAAGACCTCTGCTTCAGGGTCAGCCGGTGTTGATCCAGTCGGACAACATCACGGCAGTCGCCCACGTAAACAGACAGGGCGGCACAAGAAGCAGGAGGGCAATGATGGAAGTGGCAAGGATTCTTCGCTGGGCGGAGAATCATGTGATAGCACTGTCAGCAGTGTTCATTCCGGGAGTGGACAACTGGGAAGCAGACTTCCTCAGCAGACACGATCTTCACCCGGGGGAGTGGGGACTTCACCCAGAAGTCTTCCACATGATTGTGAACCGTTGGGAAAAACCAAAGGTGGACATGATGGCGTCCCGCCTCAACAAAAAACTGGACAGATATTGCGCCAGGTCAAGGGACCCTCAGGCAATAGCTGTGGACGCTCTGGTAACACCGTGGGTGTACCAGTCAGTGTATGTGTTCCCTCCTCTTCCTCTCATACCAAAAGTACTGAGAATCATAAGAAGGAGAGGAGTAAAGACTATACTCGTGGCTCCGGATTGGCCAAGAAGGACTTGGTACCCGGAAATTCAAGAGATGCTCACGGAAGACCCGTGGCCTCTACCTCTAAGAAAGGACCTGCTCCAGCAGGGACCATGTCTGTTCCAAGACTTACCGCGGCTGCGTTTGACGGCATGGCGGTTGAACGCCGGATCCTGAAGGAAAAAGGCATTCCGGATGAAGTCATCCCTACCCTGATCAAAGCCAGGAAGGATGTAACCATACAACATTATCACCGTATTTGGCGTAAATATGTTGCGTGGTGCGAGGCCAGGAAGGCCCCTACAGAGGAATTTCAACTGGGTCGTTTCCTGCATTTCCTGCAAACAGGACTGTCTATGGGCCTCAAATTAGGGTCCATTAAGGTTCAAATTTCGGCCCTGTCAATATTCTTCCAAAAAGAACTGGCTTCTGTTCCTGAAGTTCAGACGTTTGTCAAGGGAGTACTGCATATACAGCCTCCTTTTGTGCCTCCAGTGGCACCTTGGGATCTCAATGTAGTTTTGGGATTCCTAAAATCACATTGGTTTGAACCACTCACCACTGTGGACTTAAAATATCTCACATGGAAAGTGGTAATGCTGTTAGCCCTGGCTTCAGCCAGGCGTGTCTCAGAATTGGCGACTTTATCCTATAAAAGCCCTTACCTAATATTTCATACGGACAGGGCAGAATTGAGGACTCGTCCTCAATTTCTTCCTAAGGTGGTTTCAGCATTTCACTTAAACCAGCCTATTGTGGTGCCTGCGGCTACTAGGGACTTGGAGGATTCCAAGTTGCTGGACGTAGTCAGGGCCCTGAAAATATATGTTTCCAGGACGGCTGGAGTCAGAAAATCTGATTTGCTGTTTATCCTGTATGCACCCAGCAAGCTGGGTGCTCCTGCTTCTAAGCAGACGATTGCTCGTTGGATTTGTAGTACAATTCAGCTTGCACATTCTGTGGCAGGCCTGCCACAGCCAAAATCTGTAAAAGCCCATTCCACACGGAAAGTGGGCTCATCTTGGGCGGCTGCCCGAGGGGTCTCGGCTTTACAACTTTGCCGAGCAGCTACTTGGTCAGGGGCAAACACGTTTGCTAAATTCTACAAATTTGATGCCCTGGCTGAGGAGGACCTGGAGTTCTCTCATTCGGTGCTGCAGAGTCATCCGCACTCTCCCGCCCGTTTGGGAGCTTTGGTATAATCCCCATGGTCCTTTCGGAGTCCCCAGCATCCACTAGGACGTTAGAGAAAATAAGAATTTACTTACCGATAATTCTATTTCTCATAGTCCGTAGTGGATGCTGGGCGCCCATCCCAAGTGCGGATTGTCTGCATTACTTGTACATAGTTATTGTTACAAAAATCGGGTTATTGTTGTTGTGAGCCATCTTTTCAGAGGCTCCTTCTGTTATCATGCTGTTAACTGGGTTCAGATCACAAGTTGTACGGTGTGATTGGTGTGGCTGGTATGAGTCTTACCCGGGATTCAAAATCCTTCCTTATTGTGTATGCTCGTCCGGGCACAGTATCCTAACTGAGGCTTGGAGGAGGGTCATGGGGGGAGGAGCCAGTGCACACCAGCTAGTCCTAAAGCTTTTACTTTGTGCCCAGTCTCCTGCGGAGCCGCTATTCCCCATGGTCCTTTCGGAGTCCCCAGCATCCACTACGGACTATGAGAAATAGAATTATCGGTAAGTAAATTCTTATTATATATATATATATATATATATATATATATATATATACCGTAGTGTACTGCCCGGCACTCCTGGTCCTATATGTTCAATGGCCTGGGTGCCCTCCGTTCTGGTATGGTTATAGCGAACAAATACAGCATCACTCCAGGGCATGTTCAGTGCAAAATAGCAAAGTGTATTAGGCAAATCACAATTCCAACGTTTCGGGGCCCGCAGCCCCTTTGTCAAGGTGTGAATACGTGTGTGTGCAATAAAGCCATCTTATCCGTAGAGGATACAGTAAAACCGGTGTTATAAATCAAGGCACCTGTGTTTAAACATCCCAGTACTTAAGTTCCAAGATCATCTGATAAAAATCATGGAAGAGGTTTGGGTTACGCCCAATTAAAAGTTAGAATTCCTAACAAATGGAATTCCTAGGATCTTCTTCCAGCTGTGGATTGTTTAGAAAAAGGGAGATGGCTCATAAAGTAGATAAGGAGTATCTACAATAGTTTGGCTTTCAAATTTCCTGTCTAGGGCAGTCATGCGGCCAGGCTTGGGCTTCGGCTTAAATGGCAAAGGCAGTGGTTGCCTGGGCTGATGCATTGGAAGGAGATTTGTCAGTAGAGCAAGAATCTCAGATGGCTCATATAAAAAACTGCAATGTTCTTGGAAGCAGTGTATATGGGTAAAAGATTTACTTCAGGGCATCAGCTCTAACTATACTCGCTCATAGAGCAGTTTAGCTGGTACCACACCACACTGAATAGGCACAGTCTCACCAGATCTTGGAAGCTATGCAGTGTGGGGCCTGGTGATCTGCGAATACCAGGTGTTGTAGGTGGAATCATTATCTTGTTCTGACAATATTCTTTTTTTGGTAAGAATTGACAGATAATCGGGAGTCAGAAGCAGACTCCAAGAAAGTCAGGTTCCTTCCACATACAGTTTAAGTGTTGCTACTACCAATACAACCTGTCATAGGCTAAATCCCACAGCAGTGTGATTTGAGACTAAGAAACCATTGAGCTACCAGAAGATCTACAGTATGGGCCTGGTTGGTACTCGGATGGCTATCGGGGAATACCAGGTGCTGTAGATAGACCATCAGCGGATGGTAGGGTCTCCGCCTGGGAGACCCAGGTTGGGGGGCCGAATTCCTCAGGTCACACAGACCTGGCATGGTATCTCTAGTTATGTTCTTCTTCAAGACAGCCTATCGCGGCTATAGACGAAAGCCTGGCTTTGCAATAAGCAGGTCAGAAATTGGCTTCGGTCAGGAATAGTCATTCCAGTTCCTCTGACAAACAAGGACGATGGTTTACTTCAGCCTGGCTTAGTCAGAAGTCAAATGAGTCATGTCGACTCATGCTCAATCCGAAAAATGCTGAGCAAATATATAATTGGAAACATGGAATCATACGTTCCCTATGTGTGATATGGAGCCTGGGGTTTTGTTATGAATCCCTGGAGATACAGGAGGCTTACCTAAAGGTTCCTATACCATTGTCCATCAGTGTTATCCAAGGTTTTGCTATCCTCCAGAGAAGCATTTTTAGTTAGGCTTTACCCTTTGGGTTAGCCACAGTTCCCAGGTATATACCAGAATGGGGGTAACAACACCTTATCTCCGCCAGCAGGGGTTAAGGTTCTTTTTCCCATACCTAGGATCTTTAATCCTGGCACAGTAACAGAGATTGCTCTTTGTCATCAGCAACAGTAATGACGAGTTTGCAGGGGCAAGTAACTCATAACTTGGGAAAAATCATATCCAGTTTTGGCACATCAGGTGACTCACTTGGGGGCTGTACTGGATCACGTCTGCAGAGAGTAATTTTTTACCTCACAACAGTAAATCCAAGGATTCAAGAATCACCACACAATCAAACGGTATCCATCCACGCAGCAATGCGGGATGGGTTTATGGTATCTGCATCGACAGGACGGAGTATGTACAATTCCACCCTAGGTCTCTGCAGGGTCTGATTCTTATCCAGTAGAATCTACAACCACACCACACTGGATATGCCCAGAATTCACTGGATCATGGAAGATCAGCAGTGTGGGCCTGCTTGGGACCTGGAGGGACCAGCTGGGAATACAGGGTGTGGTAAGTGTTAATGGAATGCTTCAGATAATAAAGACCGACTATGGTACTTGCAATGAAAGTAAGAAGGTCATTAGCCTGGTGGCTACAGACATCCCAGCTGGACAAAGGGAAATCCTTTGGATATCAGATTGGGAAGATCTGACACTAGGATTAGTGCCAGGGAGATTGTTTGTCTACCAATAAAGGTTGAAACCTCGGGCCATATACAGTGCACCGGGGTATGCATGGGACAATCATCATGAAAAAAACAGCCCAATTCCGCTCGGACAAGGCAACGTCTGTAAGGTACCTCAACATCATGGAGGAACTCTCAGCCGAAAAGGGGATGAAGAAGGTAAGTCACATACCTAACAGGTATGATTTATCATCTAACCTTGTCCGCCGTTCTCAGTCCGAGAATTATAAACCTGGAAATTGATTTTTTTCAAGTCGATGCGCCTTTCAGAGGAATGAATTGGTTCTACACCCAGAAAATCTCCGGACTCTAGAAAACAGGAGGTGCATACTAGAGATGTATCTCAGAACGTCCTTGGTGGAACAACGGAGTGCTCACATAAGGGTCAAGAAGGATCCCAGGGCGATCATTGTGGATGCCTTATCGATAAGACAGGAACTTCACCTGGCAGATGGGTTTTCCTCTAATTACCCTATTACTCAGGGTAGTGAAAATTTTTAACCAAGTAAGACCAGCAGAAAATGGCAATGGATGCTCTTTTTCCCTCAACGTCCAGACCTGCTAATGCTGGGTCCTGGTTGTCACAAATATGTGGGTCGACTGTCTTTGACAGCAGGGCCAATAAACCTCTATCCCCAGATCAAGAGGATACTTTCAAATAGTTCAGAGAAAGGAAACCTTCCTTAGTTCGCATTTATCAACGAATATGGCAGGCCTATATTCATTGGTGTAGTGAAAGAAAATCTACAGCCACACCACACTGGATATGCCCAATTTCATCAGATCTGGGAAGCTATGCAATGTTGGGCATGGTGAGTACTTGGATGGGGAACATCTGCATACACCAGGTGCTGTATGTGAATGGGACTTAGTATTCCTTTAGACAGGAATAGAGGGCTTCCTTGAGAGAAGCAAAGGGTCAGCATTGCCTTTAGAGTTCCAAAAGTAAATGACCAACTTGCAGCATGGGTGTACCTTTTTTTCAGGGTACGCTGCACATCAACCTCTGGTTGTTTTTCCTACAGTGCAGTGGGACTTGTTTAATTCTGAAAGTCCTTCAGGTCGACTCAATTGAACCACTTAATAATATGGATTATAAAGTGTTGATAACTACAGTGTCTTTCCTACTGACTAAGGCGTCAGCTAGAAGAATATCAGATTTAGGGATTGTCATAATGTTCCCCATTTCTGATTGTTTATCCAGATAAAGTAGTTCTCAGAACTAGATCTGGGTATCTTCCTAAAGTGATGACTAAGTTTCACCTTATCAAAGGAAATATTGTCCCGGCCTTTAAGGTCTGGACCTGTTCTGTGGGAGATGTGTCGCTGGAAGTGATCCGTGCAATAAGGATTTACGTAGATGGTACCAGTGTCATCAGAAAAGCATATTCTCATTTCATTCTCTATGGATTTCATAAGACAGGATGACCTGCTGGTAGGCAGACACTGGCAAGATGACTTCGAATGACGAAGAACATTTTCAAGCTGATCTCCCGGTGTCGGCTAATGTCTCTGGTCACTCTACTCATAGGGTAGGTCCTTCATGGACAAGCACAATATGGTGCTTTAACAGAACAGGTATGTAAGGCAGCCATATGGCTTCCATTTACACATTCAATAAGACATTATGCCGTGGATACCTTTGCCTCTCACGATACTGAATTTGGGCGAAGGATTCTCCTAAGCATCAGGAGCGTCCCCACCACTAAACTGCTTTGGGAAATCCCATTGTTATCCTGTGGATAACCTGTGGACCGTGCCGGAGAAATATACGTTATGGTAAGAACTTACCGTTGATAACAGTATTTCTCCTACGTCCACAGGTTCCACAGGGATCCCACCCTGACGCACCTGATTTGAGGATCTGTTTTTACTCACTAACTTCTTCCGTCTTGTACGGACGGGTGTTCTTCTCGCCTGATTAGGGCTCTACATGATCCTCCTGCCTAAATGCTTTCAAATATAACTGGTTTGCCTAAGCCAGTGGGCGGGGATATATGGACGGGCCCGTTGCATCCTGGGAGGCCTGAAAGCTCTGATCGTTTGGTGCCAATCCGCTTTCGCTCCATCATATCCCATTGTTATTAGTGATGTGCACCGGACATTTTTCGGGTTTTGTGTTTTGGTTTTGGATTCAGTTCCGCGGCCGTGTTTTGGATTCGGACGCGTTTTGGCAAAACCTCCCTGAAAATTTTTTATCGGATTCGGATGTGTTTTGGATTCGGGTGTTTTTTTTACAAAAAAACCCTCAAAAACAGCTTAAATCATAGAATTTGGGGGTAATTTTGATCCCATAGTATTATTAACCTTAATAACCATAATTTCCACTCATTTTCAGTCTATTCTGAACACCTCACACCTCACAATATTATTTTTAGTCCTAAAATTTGCACCGAGGTCGCTGGATGACTAAGCTAAGCGACCCAAGTGGCCGACACAAACACCTGGCCCATCTAGGAGTGGCACTGCAGTGTCAGACAGGATGGCACTTCAAAAAAATAGTCCCCAAACAGCACATGATGCAAAGAAAAAAAGAGGCGCAATGAGGTAGCTGTGTGACTAAGCTAAGCGACCCAAGTGGCCGACACAAACACCTGGCCCATATAGGAGTGGCACTGCAGTGTCAGACAGGATGACACTTCAAAAAAATAGTCCCCAAACAGCACATGATGCAAAGAAAAAAAGAGGTGCACCAACGGCGCTGGATGGCTAAGCTAAGCGACACAAGTGGCCGACACAAACACCTTGCCCATCTAGGAGTGGCACTGCAGTGTCAGACAGGATGGCACTTCAAAAAAAAAGTCCCCAAACAGCACATGATGCAAAGAAAAAAAGAGGCGCAATGAGGTAGCTGTGTGACTAAGCTAAGCGACCCAAGTGGCCGACACAAACACCTGGCCCATCTAGGAGTGGCACTGCAGTGTAAGACAGGATGGCACTTCAAAAAAATAGTCCCCAAACAGCACATGATGCAAAGAAAAAAAGAGGTGCACCAAGGTTGCTGGATGGCTAAGCTAAGCGAAACAAGTGGCCGACACAAACACCTGGCCCATCTAGGAGTGGCACTGCAGTGTCAGGCAGGATGGCACTTCAAAAAAATAGTCCCCAAACAGCACATGATGCAAAGAAAAATGAAAGAAAAAAGAGGTGCAAGATGGAATTGTCCTTGGGCCCTCCCACCCACCCTTATGTTGTATAAACAGGACATGCACACTTTAACAAACCCATCATTTCAGCGACAGGGTCTGCCACACAACTGTGACTGAAATGACTGGTTGGTTTGGGCCCCCACCAAAAAAGAAGCAATCAATCTCTCCTTGCACAAACTGGCTCTACAGAGGCAAGAGGTCCACCTCCTCCTTATCGTCCGATTCCTCACCCCTTTCACTGTGTACATCCCCCTCCTCACAGATTATTAATTCGTCCCCACTGGAATCCACCATCTCAGGTCCCTGTGTACTTTCTGGAGGCAATTGCTGGTGAATGTCTCCACGGAGGAATTGATTATAATTAATTTTGATGAACATCATCTTCTCCACATTTTCTGGAAGTAACCTCGTACGCCGATTGCTGACAAGGTGAGCGGCTGCACTAAACACTCTTTCGGAGTGTGGGCAACTTAGGTAAAATAAAGCCAGTTTCTGCAAGGGCCTCCAAATTGCCTCTTTTTCCTGCCAGTATACGTACGGACTGTCTGACGTGCCTACTTGGATGCGGTCACTCATATAATCCTCCACCATTCTTTCAATGGTGAGAGAATCATATGCAGTGACAGTAGACGACATGTCAGTAATCGTTGGCAGGTCCTTCAGTCCGGACCAGAATTCAGCACTCGCTCCAGACTGCCCTGCATCACCGCCAGCGGGTGGGCTCGGAATTCTTAGCCTTTTCCTCGCACCCCCAGTTGCGGGAGAATGTGAAGGAGGAGCTGTTGACGGGTCACGTTCCGCTTGACTTGACAATTTTCTCAGCAGCAGGTCTTTGAACCTCTGCAGACTTGTGTCTGCCGGAAAGAGAGATACAACGTAGGTTTTAAATCTAGGATCGAGCACGGTGGCCAAAATGTAGTGCTCTGATTTCAACAGATTGACCACCCGTGAATCCTGGTTAAGCGAATTAAGGGCTCCATCCACAAGTCCCACATGCCTAGCGGAATCGCTCTGTTTTAGCTCCTCCTTCAATGTCTCCAGCTTCTTCTGCAAAAGCCTGATGAGGGGAATGACCTGACTCAGGCTGGCAGTGTCTGAAATGACTTCACGTGTGGCAAGTTCAAAGGGTTGCAGAACCTTGCACAACGTTGAAATCATTCTCCACTGCGCTTGAGTCAGGTGCATTCCCCCTCCTTTGCCTATATCGTAGGCAGATGTATAGGCTTGAATGGCCTTTTGCTGCTCCTCCATCCTCTGAAGCATATAGAGGGTTGAATTCCACCTCGTTACCACCTCTTGCTTCAGATGATGGCAGGGCAGGTTCAGGACTGTTTGCTGGTGCTCCAGTCTTCGGCACGCGGTGGCTGAATGCCGAAAGTGGCCCGCAATTCTTCGGGCCACCGACAGCATCTCTTGCACGCCCCTGTCGTTTTTTAAATAATTCTGCACCACCAAATTCAATGTATGTGCAAAACATGGGACGTGCTGGAATTTGCCCAGATGTAATGCACGCACAATATTGCTGGCGTTGTCCGATGTCACAAATCCCCAGGAGAGTCCATTTGGGGTAAGCCATTCTGCGATGATGTTCCTCAGTTTCCGTAAGAGGTTGTCAGCTGTGTGCCTCTTCTGGAAAGCGGTGATACAAAGCGTAGCCTGCCTAGGAACGAGTTGGCGTTTGCGAGATGCTGCTACTGGTGCCGCCGCTGCTGTTCTTGCTGCGGGAGGCAATACATCTACCCAGTGGGCTGTCACAGTCATATAGTCCTGAGTCTGCCCTGCTCCACTTGTCCACATGTCCGTGGTTAAGTGGACATTGGGTACAACTGCATTTTTTAGGACACTGGTGACTCTTTTTCTGAGGTCTGTGTACATTTTCGATATCGCCTGCCTAGAGAAATGGTACCTAGATGGTATTTGGTACCGGGGACACAGTATCTCAATCAAGTCTGTAGTTGCCTGTGAATTAACGGTGGATAACGGAAACACGTTTCTCACCGCCCAGGCTGCCAAGGCCTGAGTTATCCGCTTTGCAGCAGGATGACTGCTGTGATATTTCATCTTCCTCGCAAAGGACTGTTGGACAGTCAATTACTTACTGGAAGTAGTACAAGTGGTCTTCCGACTTCCCCTCTGGGATGACGATCGACTCCCAGCAGCAACAACAGCAGCGCCAGCAGCAGGAGGCGTTACACTCAAGGATGCATCGGAGGAATCCCAGGCAGGAGAGGTCTCGTCAGACTTGACAGTGACATGGCCTGCAGGACTATTGGCTTTCCTGTGTAAGGAGGAAATTGACACTGAGGGAGTTGGTGGTGTGGTTAGCAGGAGCTTGGTTACAAGAGGAAGGGATTTAGTGGTCAGTGGACTGCTTCCGCTGTCATCCAAAGTTTTTGAACTTGTCACTGACTTATGATGAATGCGCTGCAGGTGACGTATAAGGGAGGATGTTCCGAGGTGGTTAACGTCCTTACCCCTACTTATTACAGCTTGACAAAGGCAACACACGGCTTGACACCTGTTGTCTGCATTTGTGTTAAAATAATTCCACACCGAAGAGGTGATTTTTTTTGTAATTTGACCAGGCATGTCAATGGCCATATTCGTCCCACGGACAACAGGTGTCTCCCCGGGTGCCTGACTTAAACAAACCACCTCACCATCAGAATCCTCATTGTCAATTTCCTCCTCAGCGCCAGCAACACCCATATCCTCATCCTGGTGTACTTCAACAGTGACATCTTCAATTTGACTATCAGGAACTGGACTGCGGGTGCTCGTTCCAGCACTTGCAGGGGGCGTGCAAATGGTGGAAGGCGCAAGCTCTTCCCGTCCAGTGTTGGGAAGGTCAGGCATCGCAGCCGACACAATTGGACTCTCCTTGGGGATTTGTGATTTAGAAGAACGCACAGTTCTTTGCTGTGCTTTTGCCAGCTTAAGTCTTTTCATTTTTCTAGCGAGAGGATGAGTGCTTCCATCCTCATGTGAAGCTGAACCACTAGCCGTGTCGTAAATGGCATATTGGCAAGTTTACGCTTCTCCTCAGACGCTTTTAATTTAGATTTTTGGGTCATTTTACTGAACTTTTGTTTTTTGGATTTTACATGCTCTCTACTATGACATTGGGCATCGGCCTTGGCAGACGACGTTGATGGCATTTCATCGTCTCGGCCATGACTAGTGGCAGCAGCTTCAGCACGAGGTGGAAGTGGATCTTGATTTTTTCCGATTTTACCCTCCACATTTTTGTTCTCCATTTTTTAATGTGTGGAATTATATGCCAGTATCAATAGCAATGGCCTACTACTATATATACTGCGCACAACTGAAATGCACCACAGGTATGGATGGATAGTATACTTGACGACACAGAGGTAGGTAGAGCAGTGGCCTACTGTACCGTACTGCTATATATTATATACTGGTGGTCAGCAAACTGTGCAAAACTGAAATGCACCACAGGTATGGATGGATAGTATACTTGACGACACAGCGGTAGGTAGAGCAGTGGCCTACTGTACCGTACTGCTATATATTATATACTGGTGGTCAGCAAACTGCAAAACTGAAATGCACCACAGGTATGGATGGATAGTATACTTGACGACACAGAGGTAGGTAGAGCAGTGGCCTTCTGTACCGTACTCCTATATATTATATACTGGTGGTCAGCAAAATTATGCACTGTACTCCTACTATATACTACAATGCAGCACAGATATGGAGCGTTTTTCAGGCAGACAACGTGTAATACTGGTGGTCACTGGTCAGCAAAACTCTGCACTGTACTCCTCCTATATAATATACTGCTGGTCCCCAGTCCCCACAATAAACCAGTGTGAGCACAGATATATGCAGCACACTGAGCACAGATATGGAGCGTTTTTCAGGCAGACAACGTATAATACTGGTGGTCACTGGTCAGCAAAACTCTGCACTGTACTCCTCCTATATAATATACTGGTAGTCCCCAGTACCCACAATAAAGCAGTGTGAGCACAGATATATGCAGCACACTGAGCACAGATATGGAGTGTTTTTCAGGCAGACAACGTATAATACTGGTGGTCACTGGTCAGCAAAACTCTGCACTGTACTCCTCCTATATAATATACTGCTGGTCCCCAGTCCCCACAATAAACCAGTGTGAGCACAGATATATGCAGCACACTGAGCACAGATATGGAGCGTTTTTCAGGCAGACAACGTATAATACTGGTGGTCACTGGTCAGCAAAACTCTGCACTGTACTCCTATATAATATACTGGTGGTCCCCAGTACCCACAATAAAGCAGTGTGAGCACAGATATATGCAGCACACTGAGCACAGATATGGAGCGTTTTTCAGGCAGACAACGTATACTGGTGGTCACTGCTCAGCAAAACTCTGCACTGTACTCCTCCTATATAATATACTGGTGGTCCCCAGTCCCCACAATAAAGCAGTGTGAGCACAGATATATGCAGCACACTGAGCACAGATATGGAGCGTTTTTCAGGCAGACAACGTATACTGGTGGTCACTGGTCAGCAAAACTCTGCACTGTACTCCTCCTATATAATACTGCTGGTCCCTAGAATAAAGATATGCAGCCCCCTGAAACAAAGTGAGAGGACGCCAGCCACGTCCTCTCACTATCATTTCCAATGCACGAGTGAAAAATGCCGGCGATGCGCGGCTCCTTATATAGAATCCGAATCTCGCGAGAATCCGACAGCGGGATGATGACGTTCGGGCGCGCTCGGGTTAACCGAGCCATACGGAAGAATCCGAGTATGCCTCGGACCCGTGTAAAATGGGTGAAGTTCGGGTGGGTTCGGTTTCTGAGGAACCGAACCCGCTCATCTCTAATTGTTTTCCTGTGGAATCTGTGGACTTAGGAGAAATACCGTTATCAATGGTAAGTTCTTATCATAACGTATATTTTTTTACAATAATTGATAATGTACCCCTGAGGAAGTCTTTTGGGACGAAACACGTTGGGTTCTATGCTTTTTCTCTTTGCTACCAATTGAAGCAATTTTCCGGCTAAGAAAAACGCTACATCCAACTGGAATGATTTACCTTGCATTTTTATGAAAATTTGTAATTTTATTCGTGCTTGCCATTTTAAATGGAATTGTGAATACATTTTAATTGATGTTTATAACAGTTTTTATGTCATAAATGATTGAGACATTATACTGTCTAGATTAACAAAGACTAGCACCCTCAGAACAGTAATATATATATATATATATATATCCAAAAAAGATACAGGCACTCACCACTTCCTTGATGATGAAAACTTTATTGCTGTGTCTCACATAGAGACAGTTAACAGCATGTTGCTGACATGCTGTTAACTGTCTCTATGTGAGACACACCAATAAAGTTTTCATCATCAAGGAAGTGGTGAGTGCCTGTATCTTTTTTGGATATATTTTTGGATTTCTTGTGAATCTCTTATGGAGCACCGCCCAGGTTGCAAATTGGAGCAGTGAGTGTGGACTTTCTGGATATATATATATATATATATATATATATATATATATATGTATATATATATATATATATATATATATATATGTATATATATATATATATATATATAATATATATATATATATACATACACTGCTCCAAAAAATAAAGGTAACACTTATACAACACATCCTAGATCTGCATGAATGAAATATTCTTATTAAATACTTTTCTCTTACGTCCTAGAGGATGCTGGGGACTCCGTAAGGACCATGGGGTATAGACGGGCTCCGCAGGAGACATGGGCACTCTAAAGACTTTAGATGGGTGTGCACTAGCTCCTCCCTCTATTCCCCTCCTCCAGACCTCAGTTAGATCCTGTGCCCAGAGGAGACTGGATGCGCTGCAGGGGAGCTCTACTGAGTTTCTCTGTAAAAGACTTTTGTTAGGTTTTTTATTTTCAGGGAGCACTGCTGGCAACAGGCTCCCTGCATCGTGGGACTGAGGAGAGAGAAGCAGACCTACTTAAATGATAGGCTCTGCTTCTTAGGCTACTGGACACCATTAGCTCCAGAGGGTCAGAACGCAGGTCTCACCTTCGCCGTTCGTCCCGGAGCCGCGCCGCCGTCCTCCTCACAGAGCCGGAAGATAGAAGCCGGGTGAGTATGAGAAGAAAGAAGACTTCTAAGGCGGCTGAAGACTTCAGATCTTCAATGAGGTACCACGCAGCGGTAACGCTGCGCGCCATTGCTCCCGCATTTACACACACACTGGTGGCACTGTATGGGTGCAGGGCGCAGGGGGGGGGTGCCCTGGGCAGCAAATATAAAACCTCTAGGGACACTGGTATAGATATATACTGCGGAGGCTGTATATTACAAAAACCTCCGCCAGTATAAAGATTTGAGCGGGACCGAAGCCTGCCGTTGAGGAGGCGGAGCTTGATCCCTCAGCACTAACCAGCGCCATTTTCTCCACAGCACACTGCAGAGAAGCTGGCTCCCCGGACTCTCCCCTGCTGAACACATGTACCGAGGGCAAAAAAGAGGGGGGGGGGCACATTTATTTGGCGCAGTGAGTATATTTATACAAAAGCGCTGTACTGACTGGGATTTTATTCCAGTGTCCGGTGGCGCTGGGTGTGTGCTGGATACTCTCTCTCTGTCTCTCCAAAGGGCCTTATGGGGGGACTGTCTCCATATATATATATATATATATATATCTATCCCTGAGTGTGTGGGGGTGTCGGTACGTGTGTGTCGGCATGTCTGAAGCGGAAGGCTCATCTAAGGAGGAGGTAGAGCAGATGATTGGTTGGATATGTGAAATGTTTTAAATGCAAATGTGTCTTTATTACATAAGAGAATGGACAAAGCAGAGTCCAGAGAAAAAATAGGGAGTCAATCCATGGCTGTGGCTGTATCACAGGGCCCTCCAGGGTCTCAGAAACGTCCCCTGTCCCAAGTAGCAGACACTGATACCGACACAGATTCTGACTCCAGTGTCGACTACGATGATGCGAGGTTACACCCAAGGGTGGCCAAAAGTATTCATTATATGATTATTGCAATAAAAGATGTTTTGCATATCACAGATGGCCCCTCTGTCCCTGACATGAGGGTATGCATGTTTAAGGAAAAGAAGCCTGAGGTAACCTTTCCCCCATCTCATGAGCTGAACGCGTTATTTGAAAAGGCTTGGGAATCTCCAGACAAGAAACTGCAGATTCCCAAGATAATTCTTATGGCGTATCCTTTCCCCGCACAGGACAGGTTACGGTAGGAATCCTCGCCCAGGGTGGACAAGGCTTTGACGCGCTTGTCCAAAAAGGTGGCGCTACCGTCTCCAGACAGGGCAGCCCTCAAGGATCCTGCGGATCGCAGACAGGAAACTACCTTAAAATCTATTTATGCACATACGGGTGCCTTTCTCAGACCGGCAATAGCGTCTGCTTGGGTATGTATCGCAGAAGCAGCATGGGCAGATAACTTGTCATCTGACATTGATACCCTAGATAGGGATAGCATTTTATTGACCTTGGGTCACATTAAAGACGCAGCCTTATATATGAGAGACGCTGCGAGAGACGTTGGGCTGTTAGGTTCAAGAGCCAACTCCATGGCAATTTCTGCTAGGCGAGCCCTGTGGACCCGCCAATGGTCGGGTGATGCCGACTCAAAGAGACATATGGAAGTTTTGCCTTACAAAGGTGAGGTTTTATTTGGGGAGGGTCTCGCAGACCTGGTTTCCACAGCTACCGCGGGTAAATCTACTTTTTTACCTTATGTTCCCCCACAGCAAAAGAAAACACCACAATATCAGATGCAGTCCTTTCGGTCGCATAAGTCCAGAAGAGGTCGGGGCTCTTCCTTCCTCGCCAGAGGTAAAGGTAGAGGGAAAAGAATGCCTGCTACGGCTAGTTCCCAGGAGCAGAAGTCCTCCCCGGCTTCTACTAAATCCACCGCATGACGCTGGGGCTCCGCTGCGGGAGTCCGCGCCGGTGGGGGCACGTCTTCGACTCTTGAGCCAGGTCTGGGTTCAGTCAGACGTGGATCCTTGGGCGATGAAAATTGTATCCCAAGGCTACAAGCTGGAATTCGAAGAGGTGCCTCCTCGACGATTTTTCAAATCGGCTTTACCAGCTTCTCCCCCAGAGAGGGAAATAGTTTTAGCTGCAATTCAAAAACTGTGTCGACAGCAAGTGATTATCAAGGTTCCCCTAGTCCAACAAGGGAAGGGGTACTATTCAACTCTGTTTGTGGTCCCGAAACCGGATGGCTCGGTCAGACCCATTCTGAATCTAATATCCCTAAACCTGTACTTGAAAAAGTTCAAATTCAAGATGGAATCGCTCCGGGCAGTTATCTCCAGCCTGGAAGGGGGGGGATTTTATGGTGTCTCTAGACATAAAGGATGCATACCTTCATGTCCCCATATATCCCTCTCATCAGGCGTACCTGAGATTCGCTGTACAGGACTGTCATTACCAGTTTCAGACGTTGCCGTTTGGGCTTTCCACGGGCCCGAGGATTTTCACCAAGGTAATGGCGGAAATGATGGTGCTCCTGCGCAGGCAGGGAGTCACAATTATCCCGTACTTGGACGATCTCCTGATAAAAGCGAGATCGAGAGATCAGTTGCTGAAAAGCGTGTCACTCTCCCTGAGAGTGCTGCAGCAGCATGGCTGGATTCTAAATCTACCAAAGTCACAGTTGATTCCAACGACTCGGCTATCTTTCTTAGGCATGATTCTGGACACGGAACAGAAGAGGGTTTTCCTCCCAATGGAAAAAGCCCAGGAACTCCAGAACATGGTCAGGGACCTGCTAAAATCAAAAGGAGTGTCAGTCCATCAATGCACTCGAGTACTGGGAAAAATGGTGGCGACCTACAAGGCCATCCCGTTCGGCAGGTTCCATGCGAGGACGTTTCAGTGGAACCTTCTGGACAAGTGGTCGGGGTCCATTCTACAAATATATCAGAAAATAAGCCTGTCCCCCAGGGCCAGGGTGTCTCTCCTGTGGTGGCTGCAGAGTACTCACCTTCTCGAGGGTCGCAGGTTCGGCATTCAAGACTGGGTTCTGGTGACCACGGACGCGAGCTTTCGAGGATGGGGAGCAGTCACACAAGGAAGAAATTTTCAGGGCCTATGGTCAAGCCAGGAGGCTTGTCTACACATCAACGTACTGGAATTGAGGGCCATATACAACGGCCTACGACAAACGGTGAATCTTCTTCGCGGCCTACCGGTGCTGATTCAATCAGACAACGCCACAGCCGTGGCTCATGTAAACCGCCAAGGCGGGACAAGGAGCAGAGTGGCCATGGCGGAAGCCACTAGGATTCTTCGTTGGGTGGAAAATCACGTAAGCGCTCTGTCAGCAGTCTTCATTCCAGGAGTGGACAACTGGGAAGCAGACTTCCTCAGCAGACACAATCTCCATCCAGGAGAGTGGGGACTTCATCAAGAAGTTTTTGCAGAGATAACAAGTCGTTGGGGACTTCCTCAAATAGACATGATGGCGTCACGCCTCAACAAGAAGCTTCGGAGATATTGTGCCAGGTTAAGGGACCCTCAGGCAGTAGCGGTAGACGCCCTGGTGACACCATGGGTGTTCCGGTCGGTCTATGTGTTTCCTCCTCTTCCACTCATCTCAAAAATATTGAGAATCATAAGACGAAAAAGAGTGCAGACAATACTCATTGTTCCAGATTGGCCTCGAAGGGCCTGGTATCCAGATCTTCAGGACATGATCACAGAAGATCCGTGGCCTCTTCCTCTCAGGGAGGACCTGTTGCAGTAGGGGCCCTGCATGTTCCAAGACTTACCGCGGTTACGTTTGACGGCATGGCGGTTGAACACCGAATCCTAGCTGGGAAAGGTATTCCGGAGGAAGTCATCCCTACTCTGATAAAGGCTAGGAAGGAGGTGACGGCGAAACACTGTCACCGTATCTGGAGGAAGTATGTATCTTGGTGTGAAGCCAAGAATGCTCCTACGGAAGATTTCCACCTGGGCCGTTTTCTCCACTTTCTCCAAACAGGAGTGGATATGGGCCTAAAGTTAGGCTCCATTAAGGTACAGATTTCATCCCTATCAATATTCTTTCAGAAGGAATTGGCTTCTCTCCCGGAAGTCCAAACTTTTGTGAAGAGAGTACTGCACATCCAGCCTCCTTTTGTGTCCCCAGTGGCACCATGGGACCTTAACGTGGTGTTACAGTTCCTAAAATCACACTGGTTTGAACATCTTCAAACGGTTGAATTAAAATTTCTCACTTGGAAAGTGGTCATGTTGCTAGCCTTGGCATCAGCAAGGCGGGTGTCCGAATTGGCGGCTTAGTCTCACAAGAGCCCCTATCTGATTTTCCATGTGGATCGAGCAGAGTTGAGAACTCGTCCTCAATTTCTGCCTAAGGTGGTTTCGTCATTTCATATGAACCAACCTATTGTGGTGCCTGTGGCTACGGGGGACTTAGAGGATTCCAAGTGCCTTGATGTAGTCAGGGCCTTAAAAATTTATGTAGCCAGGACGGCTATAGTTCGGAAAACAGAGGCACTGTTTGTCCTGTATGAGGCCAACAAAGTTGGCGCTCCTGCTTCTAAGCAGACTATTGCTCGCTGGATCTGTAACACGGTCCAGCAGGCTCATTCTGCGGCTGGATTGCCTGTACCAAATTCGGTAAAGGCCCATTCCACTAGGATGGTGGGCTCTTCTTTGGCGGCTGCCGGAGGTGTCTCGGCATTGCAAATTTGCCGAGCGGCTACTTGGTCAGGTTCAAACACTTTTGCTAAATTCTACAAGTTTGATACCTTGGCTGAGGAGGACCTCATGTTTGCTCAATCGGTGCTGCAGAGTCATCCGCACTCTCCCGCACGGTCTGGAGCTTTGGTATAATCCCCATGGTCCTTACGGAGTCCCCAGCATCCTCTAGGACGTAAGAGAAAATAAGATTTTAAACCTACCGGTAAATCTTTTTCTCCTAGTCCGTAGAGGATGCTGGGCGCCCGTCCCAGTGCGGACTAAATTCTGCAAGACTTGTATATAGTTATTGCTTACATAAGGGTTATGTTACGGTATTGATCAGTCTCTGGCTGATGCTGTTTTGTTTCATACTGTTGACTGGTTCGTATGTTCCAAGTTGTACGGTGTGGATGGTGTGGGCTGGTATGTATCTTGCCCTTAGATTAACAATAATCCTTTTCTCGTACTGTCCGTCTTCTCTGGCCACAGTTCTCTAACTGAGGTCTGGAGGAGGGGCATAGAGGGAAGAGCCAGTGCACACCCATCTAAAGTCTTAGAGTTCCCATGTCTCCTGCGGAGCCCGTCTATACCACATGGTCCTTACGGAGTCCCCAGCATCCTCTACGGACTAGGAGAAAAAGATTTACAGGTAGGTTTAAAATCTTATTTGTTCTTTACATAGTTGAATGTGCTAACAACAAAATCACACAAAAATGATCAATGGAAATCAAATTTATTAACCCATGGAGGTCTGGATTTGGAGTCACACTCAAAATTAAAGTGGAAAAACACACCACAGGCTGATCCAACTTTGATGTAATGTCCTTAAAACAAGTCAAAATGAGGCTCAGTAGTGTGTGTGGCCTCCACGTGCCTGTATGACCTCTCTACATCGCCTGGGCATGCTCCTGATGAGGTGGCGGATGATCTCCTGAGGGATCTCCTCCCAGACCTGGACTAAAGCATCCGCCAACTCCTGGACAGTCTGTGGTGCAACATGGCTTTGGTGGATGGAGCGAGACATGATATCCCAGATGTGCTCAATTGGATTCAGGTCTGGGGAACGGGCGGGCCAGTCCATTGCATCAATGCCTTCGTCTTGCAGGAACTGCTGACACACTCCAGCCACATGAGGTCTAGCATTGTCTTGCATTAGGAGGAACCCAGGGCCAACCGCACCAACATATGGTCTCACAAGGGGTCTGAGGATCTCATCTCGGTACCTAATGGCAGTCAGGCTACCTCTGGCGAGCACATGGAGGGCTGTGCGGCCCCCCAAAGAAATACCACCCCACACCATTACTGACCCACTGCCAAACCGGTCATGCTGGAGGATGTTGCAGGCAGCAGAACGTTCTCCTTGGCGTTTCCAGACTCTGTCACGTCTGTCACATGTGCTCAGTGAGAACCTGCTTTCATCTGTGAAGAGCACAGAGCGCCAGTGGCGAATTTGCCAATCTTGGTGTTCTCTGGCAAATGCCAAACGTCCTGCACGGTGTTGGGCTGTAAGCACAACCCCCACCTGTGGACGTCGGGCCCTCATACCACCCTCATGGAGTCTGTTTCTGATCGTTTGAGTAGACACATGCACATTTGTGGCTTGCTGGAGGTCATTTTGCATGGCTCTGGCAGTGCTCCTCCTGTTTCTCCTTGCACAAAGGCAGAGGTAGCGGTCCTGCTGCTGGGTTGTTGCCCTCCTACGTCCTCCTCCACGTCTCCTGATGTGCTGACCTGTCTCCTGGTAGCGCTTCCATGCTCTGGACACTACGCTGACAGACACAGCAAACCTTCTTGCCACAGCTCGCATTGATGTGCCATCCTGGATGAGCTGCACTACCTGAGCCACTTGTGTGGGTTGTAGACTCCGTCTCATGCTACCACTAGAGTGACCAAAACATCAGCCAGAAAGCATAGGAGCTGAGAAGTGGTCCACACCCCAATAAAGGAGTTGTTCTGCAGGTGGTGACCTGCAGAACAACTCCTTTATTGCGGGTGTCTTGCTAATTGCCTATAATTTCCACCTGTTGTCTATTCCATTTGCACAACAGCATGTGAAATTGATTGTCAATCAGTCTTGCTTCCTAAGTGGACAGTTTGATTTCATAGAAGTGTGATTGACTTGGAGTTACATTGTGTTAAGTGTTCCCTTTATTTTTTTGAGCAAATAATAAAGACTCAAAAGATGCAGCTGTCTGTTGAGCGTTTTGAGCGTTTTGGTCTCGGCGGGGTTCTAGGGGTTCTTGATAAAGGTCCACCGTGACCAAAATGTTGAACAATCTACTGTATTTTTTGAGTCTTTGTTACGAAGTCCCGTGAGTGCCACCGACTTGGACATGATTGTGTTGGGTTGGTGTGAATACACCTGGAGGGCACCAGGGCAGGTATTTACTATTACAGAGGAGTGCCGACTATTTGCTGGTTATATACAGTATATATTTACACAACTGGCACCCATGTTACAATGACTGTTTACCTCGGTCCAGTTATTATTCAGCCTGTAAGTTCCATTCTCCCCCCTTGTAAATAGATAGGTTATCTAGCTAGTGTCACTCTGGTTCTCCTGTGGAACTTAGAGTGTAATCTGTTCTATAACCAAATACAACTCCGTTGTGCACGAACACCCTTGACAGTTCTGTCTATGCTGAACGCCTTTTCTACTAAAGCGTTCCGGACCAGATATAGCATGAGGTCTTTACCTATTGCGCCAAGACGGTTGTACTATATAGCCTGAGAGTGTTTTGAGTCTGGCTCGTGCAACACAAGTCAGTGCCTGGAGTCTATATATATATGTTTTCTGCTATATATATATATATATATATTAGAGATGAGCGGGTTCGGTTCCTCGGAATCCGAACCCGCCCGAACTTCATGGTTTTTTTCACGGGTCCGAGCGACTCGGATCTTCCCGCCTTGCTCGGTTAACCCGAGCGCGCCCGAACGTCATCATGACGCTGTCGGATTCTCGCGAGGCTCGGATTCTATCGCGAGACTCGGATTCTATATAAGGAGCCGCGCGTCGCCGCCATTTTCACTCGTGCATTGAGATTGATAGGGAGAGGACGTGTCTGGCGTCCTCTCCATTAGAATAGAGATAGATTAGATAGAGAGAGAGAGATTGTGCAGAGTCGCAGACAGAGTTAGTTTACCACAGTCAGTGACCAGTGCAGTTGCTAGTTAACTTTTATTTAATATAATATATCCGTTCACTTCTCTCTGCTATATCCGTTCTCTGCCTGAAAAAAAAAACGATACACAGCACAGTCAGTCACACAGTGTGACTCAGTCTGTGTGCACTCAGCTCAGCCCAGTGTGCTGCACAGTCATCAATGTATAAATTAAAAGCTTATAATTAATTGTGGGGGAGACTGGGGAGCACTGCAGGTTGTTAGCAGGAGCCAGGAGTACAATTATATTAATTAACAGTGCACAGGAGTGGTGACCAGTGCCTGACCACCAGTATAGTATTGTTGTATACTACTAATATCTCTTTAAATATCAACCAGTCTATATTAGCAGCAGACACAGTACAGTGCGGTAGTTCACGGCTGTGGCTACCTCTGTGTCGGCACACGGCAGGCAGTCCGTCCGACCAGAATTGTATTATTTATTATTATATACCTACCACCTAACCGTGGTTTTTTTTTCATTCTTTATACCGTCATAGTGTCATCCTAATTGTTACGAGTATACTACTATCTCTTTATCAACCAGTGTACAGTGCGGTAGTTCACGGCTGTGGCTACCTCTGTGTCGGCACACGGCAGGCAGTCCGTCCGACCAGAATTGTATTATTTATTATTATATACCTACCACCTAACCGTGTTTTTTTTTTCATTCTTTATACCGTCATAGTGTCATCCTAATTGTTACGAGTATACTACTATCTCTTTATCAACCAGTGTACAGTGCGGTAGTTCACGGCTGTGGCTACCTCTGTGTCGGCACACGGCAGGCAGTCCGTCCGACCAGAATTGTATTATTTATTATTATATACCTACCACCTAACCGTGGTTTTTTTTTTCATTCTTTATACCGTCATAGTGTCATCCTAATTGTTACGAGTATACTACTATCTCTTTATCAACCAGTGTACAGTGCGGTAGTTCACGGCTGTGGCTACCTCTGTGTCGGCACACGGCAGGCAGTCCGTCCGACCAGAATTGTATTATTTATTATTATATACCTACCACCTAACCGTGGTTTTTTTTTTCATTCTTTATACCGTCATAGTGTCATCCTAATTGTTACGAGTATACTACTATCTCTTTATCAACCAGTGTACAGTGCGGTAGTTCACGGCTGTGGCTACCTCTGTGTCGGCACACGGCAGGCAGTCCGTCCGACCAGAATTGTATTATTTATTATTATATACCTACCACCTAACCGTGGTTTTTTTTTCATTCTTTATACCGTCATAGTGTCATCCTAATTGTTACGAGTATACTACTATCTCTTTATCAACCAGTGTACAGTGCGGTAGTTCACGGCTGTGGCTACCTCTGTGTCGGCACACGGCAGGCAGTCCGTCCGACCAGAATTGTATTATTTATTATTATATACCTACCACCTAACCGTGGTTTTTTTTTCATTCTTTATACCGTCATAGTGTCATCCTAATTGTTACGAGTATACTACTATCTCTTTATCAACCAGTGTACAGTGCGGTAGTTCACGGCTGTGGCTACCTCTGTGTCGGCACACGGCAGGCAGTCCGTCCGACCAGAATTGTATTATTTATTATTATATACCTACCACCTAACCGTGGTTTTTTTTTCATTCTTTATACCGTCATAGTGTCATCCTAATTGTTACGAGTATACTACTATCTCTTTATCAACCAGTGTACAGTGCGGTAGTTCACGGCTGTGGCTACCTCTGTGTCGGCACACGGCAGGCAGTCCGTCCGACCAGAATTGTATTATTTATTATTATATACCTACCACCTAACCGTGGTTTTTTTTTTCATTCTTTATACCGTCATAGTGTCATCCTAATTGTTACGAGTATACTACTATCTCTTTATCAACCAGTGTACAGTGCGGTAGTTCACGGCTGTGGCTACCTCTGTGTCGGCACACGGCAGGCAGTCCGTCCGACCAGAATTGTATTATTTATTATTATATACCTACCACCTAACCGTGGTTTTTTTTTCATTCTTTATACCGTCATAGTGTCATCCTAATTGTTACGAGTATACTACTATCTCTTTATCAACCAGTGTACAGTGCGGTAGTTCACGGCTGTGGCTACCTCTGTGTCGGCAGTCGGCAGGCAGTCCGTCCATCCATAATTGTATTATTATTATAATATATACCACCTAACCGTGGTTTTTTTATACCACCTAACCGTGGCAGTCCGTCCATAATTGTATACTAGTATCCAATCCATCCATCTCCATTGTTTACCTGAGGTGCCTTTTAGTTCTGCCTATAAAATATGGAGAACAAAAAAGTTGAGGTTCCAAAATTAGGGAAAGATCAAGATCCACTTCCACCTCGTGCTGAAGCTGCTGCCACTAGTCATGGCCGAGACGATGAAATGCCAGCAACGTCGTCTGCCAAGGCCGATGCCCAATGTCATAGTACAGAGCATGTCAAATCCAAAACACCAAATATCAGAAAAAAAAGGACTCCAAAACCTAAAATAAAATTGTCGGAGGAGAAGCGTAAACTTGCCAATATGCCATTTACCACACGGAGTGGCAAGGAACGGCTGAGGCCCTGGCCTATGTTCATGGCTAGTGGTTCAGCTTCACATGAGGATGGAAGCACTCAGCCTCTCGCTAGAAAACTGAAAAGACTCAAGCTGGCAAAAGCACCGCAAAGAACTGTGCGTTCTTTGAAATCCCAAATCCACAAGGAGAGTCCAATTGTGTCGTTTGCGATGCCTGACCTTCCCAACACTGGACGTGAAGAGCATGCGCCTTCCACTATTTGCATGCCCCCTGCAAGTGCTGGAAGGAGCACCCGCAGTCCAGTTCCTGATAGTCAGATTGAAGATGTCAGTGTTGAAGTACACCAGGATGAGGAGGATATGGGTGTTGCTGGCGCTGGGGAGGAAATTGACCAGGAGGATTCTGATGGTGAGGTGGTTTGTTTAAGTCAGGCACCCGGGGAGACACCTGTTGTCCGTGGGAGGAATATGGCCGTTGACATGCCAGGTGAAAATACCAAAAAAATCAGCTCTTCGGTGTGGAGGTATTTCACCACAAATGCGGACAACAGGTGTCAAGCCGTGTGTTCCCTTTGTCAAGCTGTAATAAGTAGGGGTAAGGACGTTAACCACCTCGGAACATCCTCCCTTATACGTCACCTGCAGCGCATTCATAATAAGTCAGTGACAAGTTCAAAAACTTTGGGTGACAGCGGAAGCAGTCCACTGACCAGTAAATCCCTTCCTCTTGTAACCAAGCTCACGCAAACCACCCCACCAACTCCCTCAGTGTCAATTTCCTCCTTCCCCAGGAATGCCAATAGTCCTGCAGGCCATGTCACTGGCAAGTCTGACGAGTCCTCTCCTGCCTGGGATTCCTCCGATGCATCCTTGCGTGTAACGCCTACTGCTGCTGGCGCTGCTGTTGTTGCCGCTGGGAGTCGATGGTCATCCCAGAGGGGAAGTCGTAAGCCCACTTGTACTACTTCCAGTAAGCAATTGACTGTTCAACAGTCCTTTGCGAGGAAGATGAAATATCACAGCAGTCATCCTACTGCAAAGCGGATAACTGAGGCCTTGGCATCCTGGGTGGTGAGAAACGTGGTTCCGGTATCCATCATTACTGCAGAGCCAACTAGAGACTTGTTGGAGGTACTGTGTCCCCGGTACCAAATACCATCTAGGTTCCATTTCTCTAGGCAGGCGATACCGAAAATGTACACAGACCTCAGAAAAAGAGTCACCAGTGTCCTAAAAAATGCAGCTGTACCCAATGTCCACTTAACCACGGACATGTGGACAAGTGGAGCAGGGCAGGGTCAGGACTATATGACTGTGACAGCCCACTGGGTAGATGTATGGACTCCCGCCGCAAGAACAGCAGCGGCGGCACCAGTAGCAGCATCTCGCAAACGCCAACTCTTTCCTAGGCAGGCTACGCTTTGTATCACCGCTTTCCAGAATACGCACACAGCTGAAAACCTCTTACGGCAACTGAGGAAGATCATCGCGGAATGGCTTACCCCAATTGGACTCTCCTGTGGATTTGTGGCATCGGACAACGCCAGCAATATTGTGTGTGCATTAAATCTGGGCCAATTCCAGCACGTCCCATGTTTTGCACATACCTTGAATTTGGTGGTGCAGAATTTTTTAAAAAACGACAGGGCCGTGCAAGAGATGCTGTCGGTGGCCAGAAGAATTGCGGGACACTTTCGGCGTACAGGCACCACGTACAGAAAACTGGAGCACCACCAAAAACTACTGAACCTGCCCTGCCATCATCTGAAGCAAGAAGTGGTAACGAGGTGGAATTCAACCCTCTATATGCTTCAGAGGTTGGAGGAGCAGCAAAAGGCCATTCAAGCCTATACAATTGAGCACGATATAGTAGGTGGAATGCACCTGTCTCAAGTGCAGTGGAGAATGATTTCAACGTTGTGCAAGGTTCTGATGCCCTTTGAACTTGCCACACGTGAAGTCAGTTCAGACACTGCCAGCCTGAGTCAGGTCATTCCCCTCATCAGGCTTTTGCAGAAGAAGCTGGAGGCATTGAAGGAGGAGCTAACACGGAGCGATTCCGCTAGGCATGTGGGACTTGTGGATGCAGCCCTTAATTCGCTTAACAAGGATTCACGGGTGGTCAATCTGTTGAAATCAGAGCACTACATTTTGGCCACCGTGCTCGATCCTAGATTTAAAGCCTACCTTGGATCTCTCTTTCCGGCAGACACAGGTCTGCTGGGGTTGAAAGACCTGCTGGTGACAAAATTGTCAAGTCAAGCGGAACGCGACCTGTCAACATCTCCTCCTTCACATTCTCCCGCAACTGGGGGTGCGAGGAAAAGGCTCAGAATTCCGAGCCCACCCGCTGGCGGTGATGCAGGGCAGTCTGGAGCGACTGCTGATGCTGACATCTGGTCCGGACTGAAGGACCTGACAACGATTACGGACATGTCGTCTACTGTCACTGCATATGATTCTCTCAACATTGATAGAATGGTGGAGGATTATATGAGTGACCGCATCCAAGTAGGCACGTCACACAGTCCGTACTTATACTGGCAGGAAAAAGAGGCAATTTGGAGGCCCTTGCACAAACTGGCTTTATTCTACCTAAGTTGCCCTCCCACAAGTGTGTACTCCGAAAGAGTGTTTAGTGCCGCCGCTCACCTTGTCAGCAATCGGCGTACGAGGTTACATCCAGAAAATGTGGAGAAGATGATGTTCATTAAAATGAATTATAATCAATTCCTCCGCGGAGACATTGACCAGCAGCAATTGCCTCCACAAAGTACACAGGGAGCTGAGATGGTGGATTCCAGTGGGGACGAATTGATAATCTGTGAGGAGGGGGATGTACACGGTGATATATCGGAGGGTGAAGATGAGGTGGACATCTTGCCTCTGTAGAGCCAGTTTGTGCAAGGAGAGATTAATTGCTTCTTTTTTGGGGGGGGTCCAAACCAACCCGTCATATCAGTCACAGTCGTGTGGCAGACCCTGTCACTGAAATGATGGGTTGGTTAAAGTGTGCATGTCCTGTTTTGTTTATACAACATAAGGGTGGGTGGGAGGGCCCAAGGATAATTCCATCTTGCACCTCTTTTTTCTTTTCTTTTTCTTTGCATCATGTGCTGATTGGGGTGGGTTTTTTGGAAGGGACACCCTGCGTGACACTGCAGTGCCACTCCTAGATGGGCCCGGTGTTTGTGTCGGCCACTAGGGTCGCTAATCTTACTCACACAGCTACCTCATTGCGCCTCTTTTTTTCTTTGCGTCATGTGCTGTTTGGGGAGGGTTTTTTGGAAGGGACATCCTGCGTGACACTGCAGTGCCACTCCTAGATGTGCCCGGTGTTTGTGTCGGCCACTAGGGTCGCTAATCTTACTCACACAGTCAGCTACCTCATTGCGCCTCTTTTTTTCTTTGCGTCATGTGCTGTTTGGGGAGGGTTTTTTGGAAGGGCCATCCTGCGTGACACTGCAGTGCCACTCCTAGATGGGCCCGGTGTTTGTGTCGGCCACTAGGGTCGCTAATCTTACTCACACAGCTACCTCATTGCGCCTCTTTTTTTCTTTGCGTCATGTGCTGTTTGGGGAGGGTTTTTTGGAAGGGACATCCTGCGTGACACTGCAGTGCCACTCCTAGATGGGCCCGGTGTTTGTGTCGGCCACTAGGGTCGCTTATCTTACTCACACAGCGACCTCGGTGCAAATTTTAGGACTAAAAATAATATTGTGAGGTGTGAGGTATTCAGAATAGACTGAAAATGAGTGTAAATTATGGTTTTTGAGGTTAATAATACTTTGGGATCAAAATGACCCCCAAATTCTATGATTTAAGCTGTTTTTTAGTGTTTTTTGAAAAAAACACCCGAATCCAAAACACACCCGAATCCGACAAAAAAAATTCGGTGAGGTTTTGCCAAAACGCGTTCGAACCCAAAACACGGCCGCGGAACCGAACCCAAAACCAAAACACAAAACCCGAAAAATTTCAGGCGCTCATCTCTAATATATATATATATATTTCTGGTCAATGTAGCAGTATTGCCATGATATTGAGAAAGCGTGACCCCCAGCAAGTTATACTTAATATGGTTCAATGTACACCACAGCAAAAATGACAGTAACATCTGACCTCCGACACGGGAAGTATTTACTGTGGATAGTTGAATGTGTTCCAGCACCTTACTAACACTACTATTGAGCGCCTGACCGGAAGTGCGTTCCAAGCGGCTAAACAAAAAGTACTGTCTGCGTTCCAGCACCATGTACCACACGGAAGCAGCACTGAGATACGCAATTCACAAAGTTCTCACAGTGCTCATCCACTGTAATATGTTTTCTCTAACGTCCTAGGGGATACTGGGAAACGTAGTTACCACTGGGTATAGAACAGTGCATTGGAACCTAGCACTTTAAGAAATCAATAGTATGTGCTGGCTCCCCCCCTCTATGCCCCTCCTACAGACTCAGTTTAGAAAAATGTGCCCAAGGAGCCGGGTGCATGCCTCTGGAGCTCCACATAGAGTTTTCTTCAGACATTTCTGGGTTTTTGTTTTTTTTCAGGCAGCACTGGCTGGCACCAATCTGCCTGCATCATGGGACTTAGGGGGGGACTGAACCAACCTTCTATAGGATTAATGGTTCGTATCCCTGCTGACATGACAATAAGCTCCTGAGGCGCTGTTTCACATGCCCCCAGGGTGTGCTCACACGCCGGCAGCATGCCGCCACCTCTAACGGATGCCGAAGGTGCAGTGAGTACAGATACCGGGGTCCCGGGTAGCGGGTCCCTGGTAAAAATGGCGGCATACAGGGCAGCGAGCACCTGGCTGCGGGCTGAAGTGCGCGCTGAGACACACTGGTGCTAACACAAAGGGGTTTTTGAACTCCTTTTTACACTGATTAAAGCCAGTATAACACAGAGAAACCAGGCACCAGTGAGGGGGCGGGGCTTCCCGGACAGTGGGACCAGCGGCTGAATGGCACCATTTCCTGCTGCTGCTGACTGCCAGGTTGCATGCAAGCGCTGCTTCTCCACAAAACCTACTGAATCACCAATTGTACTGGTACCAGGGGGTTTTATAGAGAGGGGGGAGCATTTAGGTTTTTTTTACAATTTTTTCCTTACTAAGGCTCTGGAATTGTACCCAGCAGAGCACTGCTTTGACTGAGGTAAATTGTGTGCTGGTCTCATTCCTCTCTGTGTCACTCCATTCAGGCTGTCTGGGGTTTACTGTGTTATTTCACTCTCCTGTTTTTTCACTGAACTGTGTTATTTTACTGAACTCTGTGTGTTTCTGCTAAATCAGATTGTCTGGTAAGAAGACTGTGTGTCCCTCATGCAACACTAAGTTTTCCCCTACACCAGGGTTATCTCTCCTATGTACCCAGTGTTCTCTACCTTCACAGGGTAGTAGCGTTCAGGAACCAGAGTTGTTAGAATCATTTAAAGGAATGATTAATAATATAAATACAGAGTTGGCTACTGCCAGCCAAGAAAGACAGACCCTTAAAAAAAATCTGTGGATCAAGGCTGCTGACCACAGGCAGGCTACTCAGCCCCCTCTGCTGGTCTTTCATAAACGCACGCTCCCACATGTGCTTCAATCTGACTCTGCTAATGACATGGCAGATATGGATGAAGGGTGGATATAAAGGGTTATAATACTCTGTCTCAGGGTGTGGAGGCTCTAATCTATTCTATTAGGGAAGTCCTCAACATACCGGATAAGGAGACAGAACCTGAAGAATTGTTTTTTTAATATAAACCCAAAATCTTCTGCCACCTTCCCTATATCCAAGGAATTAAACTCACTCTTGGGTCAATCCTGAGAAAAAAATTCTAACAGCGGTTGTTAAATTCTTTTCCTTTCACACCTGAGGATAGGAAAGTATGGGAAAACCCCCCACTTGTGGATACTTCAGTGTCCAGGCTGTCAGGTAAGATTGTGCTGCCTGTACCTGGGGCTATCTGTCTCAAATACCCGGCCGACCGTAAAATTGAGACTACACTGAAATCAATTTATACAGCAGTGGGCGTAGCATAGAGGCCCACTATTGCTTACGGTTATATTACAATGGCCATGGTGAAATGGTATAATAGAAGGGTTTGACCATCTACAGAATGAGATTCTGACTCTACTGCATCATATCCAGGATGCTGCAAATTCTATGAGTGAGGCGATCAAAGAAATAGGCTTCATCAATGGCCGTGCCACAGCAATGGCGATCTCGGCTCGCAGGGCTCTGTGCCTGCGACAATGGTCAGCGGATGCTGATTCCAAGATAGGCGTGGAAAATCTTCCTTTTACAGGGGATGCCTTGTTCAGGGAAAAACTGAACAAGTGGATTTCTGAAGCGACGGCGGGGAAGTCTACCTATCTGCTGTCGGCGGCGCCTCCTGCCCCTATCCTGGGTCTTCTCTGCAGTCCTTTCGTGAGGCCAGATTTAGAGGCAGAGCCAGAGGTGCTTCAAATGCAGCTAGGGGAAATAGAGGTAAGTCCCGCAAGCCAGCGTCTGCTGGATCTCTGGACTAGACCTACGAATCCTCATCCATTAAGCCTTCTGTGTGACGATTGGCCCCAGCTGTAGGGTGACTTTTTCAGGTGGGTGCTCGTCATCAACACTTCGCCCATGTGTGGGCAAAGTCCTACCGGACCCTTGGGTGAGGGACCTCATATATCCCAGAGGTTCCCATGGTAATTTAAAGCATTACCTCCTCCCAGATTCAGGCCTTACCCTTTGGTCTCTCCACAGCCCCAAGGGTATTCACAAAAGTCATGGCGTAGATGATGATGCAACTCCGCATGTTGGGAGTCAACATAGTTCCCTACTTGGACGATCTCCTGATAAAGGCGATGTCCAGGGAGAGTCTGCTGAACAGTTTCAACTTGGCTACTCACCTTCTTACGGATCATGGTTGGATCCTAAATTTCCAGAAATCTCACTTGGAGCCGTCACAAAAGATAGAGTTCCTGTGAATGATACTGGACACAGTATCTCAGAAGGTGTTCCTCCCCATGGACAAGGCAATGACAATCCAGGCTATGGTCTGCTCAGTGCTCAGACCTCGCAGGGTCTCTGTTCACCTTTGCATCCGCCTAGTGGGAAAGATGATAGCCTCCTATGAGGCAATCCAATGCAGCAGGATCCATGCCCGTCCGCTCCTGCTATATCTGCATGACAAGTAGTCAGGGTCTCACCTACTCACCTACACATGCACCAGAGTATAGCTCTGTCGCCAAGAGCACGGCTCTCCCTATTATTGTGGCTACAAGTTTCTCACCTTGTGGAGGGTCAGAGTTTCAGTACCCAGTCTTGGACTCTACTGACAATGGATGCCAGCCTCCGAGGTTTGGTGGCAGTGACCCTGGGGGCTCAGTTCCAGGGAAAGTGGTTGAGTCAGGTATCTGCACTCCCAATAAATGTTCTGGCAATTTACAATGCTCTTCTGCAGGCCTCCTATCTTCTCCGAAACCAGGCTATTCAGGTGCAGTCGGACAACGCCACTGTGGTGGCGTACATAAACCAACAGGGAGGAACAAAAAGCAGGGTCGCAATGCGAGAGTTGTCACAGATACTCCTCTGGGAGGAAGCCAACGCAAGGGCCATATCAGCCATATTCATTCCAGACATGGACAGTTGGGAAGCAGACTTCCCCAGCAGGCACGAACTCTATCTGGGGGAATGGGGCCTTCACCCTCAGGTGTTTGAACAGCTAGTTCACCGGTGCAGCTGTCCACAGATACACCTGATGGCTTCTCGTCACAACAAGAAGCTGCGTCGTTACTGTTCCAGAACGAGGGATCCGCAGCCTGCAGCGGTGGACACTCTGACAGCGCCGTGGACTTTCCAGTTTATGTACCTGTTTCCTCCAATACCTCTCATTCCCAGAGTTCTAAAAAGACTCAAAAGGAAAAATGTTCAAGCAATTTGATTGCCCCGGATTGGCCTCGGCGGGCCTGTTATGCAGACCATCTGGCCATGTCCCTGGAGGAGCCCTAGCCTCGGCCACTTCTCAAGGATCTTCTTCGACAAGGGCCGTTCGTCTATCCAGACTTAGTGCAGCTAAGGCTCCGTCGGATCTCAATGTGGTTCTGACCTTTCTCTAGTCGGACTGGTTTAATCCATTACACAGGGTGGACTTGAAATGTCTTACTTGGAAGATTGTCATGTTACTGGCCTTGGCCTCTGCAAGGCGCGTGTCAGAATTGGGGGCCTTATCTTGTAAAAGCCTTTATTTTATTTTTCACGAGGATAGGGCGGAGCTCAGGACTCGCCCACAGTTTTTGCCGAAAGTGGTTTTGGCTTTTCACATTAATCAGCCTATAGTGGTTCCGGTACTGTCTGACACATCGGTTACTTCTAAGTCCTTGGACGTGGTTAGGGCTTTGAGGATTTATGTCAAGAGGACAGCTCGTTACAGGAAGTCTGACTCGTTTTTGTCCTTTATGACGCCACCAAAATTGGATGTCCTGCTTCTAAGCAGTTGATTGCTCGATGGCTCTGGTTGACGATTCAACAGGCCTATTCTTCTGTGGCATTGCCTTTGCCGACTTCTATTCAGGCCCACTCCACAAGGTCAGTGGGTTCTTCCTGGGCGGCTGCCCAGGGCGTCTCGGCCTTACAGTTGTGCCAAGCTGCTACTTGGTCTGGTTCGAACATGTTCGTTAAGTTCTATAGATTAGATACCTTGGCCGGTGATGACCTTCAGTTTGGTCAGGCGGTTTTGCAGGGGTCTCAGCACTCTCCCACCCATTTAGGAAGCTTTTGGACTTCCCCATTGTAACTATGTTTCCCAGCATCCACTAGGACGTTAGAGAAAATAGGAATTTAATACTACCAGTATTTCCTTTTCTCATAGTCTGTAGGGAATACTGGGCGCCCATCTCAGTGCTTCGTTTTCTTGCTTACGTTGTTATAAGTTTCTTGGTTGGGTCTGCAGTTGCTGTCCCTGTTCTTTGTTCTGGTTGGCATTGCTATCCTTCGGTTTGGGTAACACTGCTACCTCTTTGTTGTGTGTTGGTTCGTTGCCTCACCCCTGTTTATGTATGTATACTTCTATCAAAGCTGTTGAAAAAAGACCAAGACCTTATTGTAAAGACAGCAGATAAGGGAGGCTCTGTAGTAGTTCAAAACAGGGAGACATATCTACATGAATTATCCGTAATTCTAGATGATGGTATCACTTATGTAAGACTTCCCAATGATCCAACCGATATTCATAAAGAAGAACTCTTGATCCTATTAAATAGGGCAAAAAAAGATGGGTTACTTATGAAAGAGGAGTTTGATTACCTCTGGATGAAATTCCCCATTATTCCAATCTTTTACTATCTACAAAAAGTGCATAAAAACAAAGAATTACCCCCAGGTAGACCCATAATAGCAGGTGTTAACTCCCTAACCTCAGACGTCTTACTATATAGATCTTAAACTCCAACCTTATGTTAAATCTAATAGATCCTATATGAGGGATTCCACTAACATATTACAATACTTGAAAGATATAGAGTGGTCCTCCTCATACCTATGGTTAACAGTGGATGTACTGGCTTTGAGGATACCGGGTGACCTGGGTATCCTGGGTTTCAGGGATCACACAGTGGTGCAGGTTACAATGAAAACAAGGTGATCTTTATTCAGGGAGATCCAGAAATCAGGAGAACAGCAAGTAGGATTATACTAATAAAGTCCACTCAGAGTTCAGCAAAGTCCTTACCAGCTTCTCTATATCTCTAAGTCCTGGGCAGCAATGACAGCTGTAGCAGGCACACAGAGTGGCTGGTCACTGATGACACTGAGAAGGGATGACACCCCAACCTCCAGTGAGTCTAGCTGTGCACTCTCACCTCCACAAACACAGTCTCTCTCCCCCAGCAACTTCCTCACTCCCACAATTCTCCCTTGCTGGTTCTTTCTGTCTCCTCCTTTCTGATTGGTGGATCATGTTGTCAGTTTTTCCAGAGGAGAAGTAGGAGGGATTTTCTAAAAGGAACACTCTCTTGATGTATGCTTCTGGCAGACTTCCTGTGTGTGACTTATGCAGACTGAGGGCTTCAATTTATGAACTCAGAACTTGGGGCATGGGGTTAACTCTTTCCTTTTTAACATGAAGGCAAGTCCTAGGCATCCCTTTAGCTTGCCTCCTCACACCTTATACTCCTCCATCCCACATTCAAAAGTGCTAGAAGCTGTAAATAGCATTCTCCATTTAGATCCTGAGAAATCCCAGTTAGAAATAACATTTATTGTAGAGAGCATTGTTTATTATAGAGCATTATTTTTTTGAGTTTAACAATAATTTTTACCTAAGACAGCAGGGGACTGCCATGGGGACTAAATTTGCCCCTACTTAAGCCAATTTACTACTGAGGCAGTGGGAGGAACAATTTGTGTATCGCACTACTTTCGAAACAGAAAACATTTTTTTAAAAAGTTACATAGATTACTTATTGTTTATCTGGAAGGGAGATGAAGCCAGTATTACTCATTTTATTAGTCATATACATATGAGTGATTACAATGTAAAATTTACACATACAGTAAATACAGCCCGGTCTCCATTGATTATTTGGATCTTAACTTATATGGAGAAATTGGTAATAATATACAAACTAAGACTTTTTTAAAGAAGTGGATGCAAACCGCTACATCCCGTTCTCCAGTTGTCATCACCCCACTTGGAAAAAGAGTGTTCCTTTCACCCAGTTTATTTATATAAGAAAAAATTGCAGTAGTATCGAAGACTTTCAAGCACAGTCTCAAATCTTAAAGGATAGGTTCATAGAGAGGGGTTACAGTCCATCTCTTATTGAAGAAACCATACAAAAAGCACAAACTTTAAATAGGGCTGATTTATTAGAGAATAAAAAAAAACACTGGAGGAGAGGAAAAATGGAAATGCAGACCCTTCCTCACCCAATATAATAGAACAACTCTATAAAAAAAAATTGAAAAACTGGGGAATTATTCAAAGGGACCCTATCTTGGGCCCTCATTTACCTGACAACCCCCCCTCCTCGTATTCAGGAGAGCCACTAATCTGAAGAGCACATTGGCTCCGAGCAGGTTGAAAGACATAAAGCTTAATACAGAATCAAAACAGTATTTCGCTAAAAAACAGGCTGTTTCCTGTGCAATTGATGTATTTGCTGCAAATTTATGGAGAAAAATTTTTCGGGTTAAATTAGAAAATGGCTTCCCCTATACTCTAAAACAGTCACTTGTGATACAAAATGTCATCTATAGAATTAACTAGCTGCGGTTTGTCCTACATAGGTAAGACAAAACGGCAAACAAAATTGCGCATTCAAGAGCCTCTGTGTGATATTAAGAACAAAGTTTGCACACACAGCCTACCTGGGCACTTCTCTGATGCACCTGGATCCGAAGTTAAGGGTAATTTTACCTTTACTATTTTAGGACATGTACTGAACTTGAGGGGAGGAGATAGAGACCTCCAACTCTCAAAACGTGAATCCTATTGGATATATGCCCTGAATACTCTTTACCCTAAAGGCTTAAATGAGGGACTAGATATTGTCTCTTTCTTATAATTAAGATTATTGTCTGAAATTGTTCTGCTTTTTAAAAAACATCATGACTAACTGGGCAATTCAAACTATCAATCGCTATTATTAAATACCAGTTTAGTTTGTACACATTCATACACTAATAGATGGTACCAATGTCATTATGCCATACACTGTGAAAAAATTTGTTACATATCTGATAAATGCAGGTGTTGTTACAGATTGTGAAAAAAAAGTATAATAGTAGTATGATGTAATCTTGTATTGCTTAACAATGTATTAGTAGTGAAATCTGTACCACAAATGAAATATTATACAGTATCGTACTATTATGTATTTGTTGCAAAATGTGTACTATTAAGATTAAAATCTTGCCATATACTGTAATAGACAAAATTGTATTTCCCTTGCATCTCGGTATTGTATTAATATTTATTTTAAAATCATTGACAAGTGCTCATTCACTTGTAGAGAAGTGCTCATTTATCCTGTGATTCCGTGGGATTCCCCCCCACCACCACCACCACTACCACTTTTCACTTCACATATATATTTATTTATTTATTTATTCCACTTTTGCTACGGTACACACATAAAGTAATAAATATAACTAATAATATAATGTATTTCCACGCTCTTTATATTAGAGCTATTTATCTTGGCTGCCCTTAGTTCAAGCTGAAGCGCAAGAACGCTCCGTATATGGTATATGCCATGATAATTCTAATTTTCTTGTAACTATAGTATTAACCAATGTTTCACTTAGTCAAAATATTGTAGTCATTTTTAACCTTTTATTTGTGGAACACAGGCTGAAATTAGCTAGAAGTGTGTTCCACCACTATATCTGAGTATTATGAACTTCCACACCATTGGAACACTAGCATCAGAAGTGTGCTCCACCACTGTCACTTCTGTATGAACTTCCACTCTGGAACGCAGGCAGCAGAAGTGCGTTCCACCGTGGCATTGACACTATTCCTAACAAGCAGTAGAACGCAAATGCCAGAAGTGTGTTCCACTGGCCTCTATACTTAATAGATTGGTTCCAAAAGCGGCGTTTTAGTTAATATGTTTGTTTGAGCACCCACACAGTTATTAAAGCACACTTTTCTTACTCTATGAATTTATTTTCTATTCTATATATTCCCTATCACTAATTGGATTACACTGATTTAAGGGAGTTTTGTTACAAACCTTTTTGCCTCTGGAGGAAGTGATGTAATCCTGTAGCAGTATAAATTGAGCACAGGCCACACAGGTTCTTACATTGCTGGAGCTGGAGAATACTTAGTCCTGTAGAGCAGTTATCTCTTTGTAAGTAATATAGAGCACCACTCAATGATTGTGATAATTGATGCCTGTATACTTTTTTTATAGGTATGTTTAGTAGCCATCCCACGACTTGTGGTCCAATTCAATGAATTATGATTATTTATACATGTTGTAATACTCTGACCTATGGGCCCTCATGATATTTAATGGGTGAAATTGTATTTTCCATTTTCCTCAGGTTTTTAAGCAACCATTCAGAATTGTTGGTGGAATATAGCTTAAACCATATACAGATATACAGAAATGGGTTCTCTGCGCACTGAGGTGTTAATATAAGTCAGGGTGTGCTGCTGGTAATGAGGGGTGTCCCACCCCCCCTTAAATGGTAGGTATACAGATGTGGATAAATCCACAGGGAACCAGCGCTCAACCCCTAGTTGTAGTAGTAAATGATGCAGTTATAAGGTGGTGTTATACCTAAAAAGCACTAATGAAAAGGCAGGTAATGTACTTAAATTCATTATTCAAAGATGCTAAGATAATGTCTTTCCCAAAAGAACAAAAAATCAAGTTTAAATAGTCAGTCGGTGATTGGAGCACGCTCCTGGTTTGAGCTTAATTTATGAAATGCAAGGTTCAATTGAAATAGCAAATGCTGTAATCTTTGCAAAGTCAAAAACGAAAAAAAGAGAGGAAAAAAAAAAAGGCCACAAAAAGTGTACTAAAGTCCCAACAGTTCATAAAGTCTGTACAGACTGCGGCGTCCCGCTGGTCTGTGCTCTGATGTAAAGGATTCTCTTGTACAATGATGAACAGTGGACAGCAGTAGTGTATGCTTTGGTTAGAGTGGAGAATAAAGGCCCTGGACTGGTGCTCTTCCTCCTGCAGCGCGTCCCACAGTAGAGCGCCTGGTTCAGACACGCTCTGTGGGGCCGCTGGCCTGGGGTGCGCGCTTGTCACGGATGCGAAGTGGACCCGGCCGGAGCTCTCCGAGCGGCTGGCCACGCCTCTCCTCCTCCTACAGGGACTTACCTTCTCCCTTCCCCTCCGCCTTCCTCCACACGCTGTCTCTGGCTTCTTCCGTCGCTTAGCAACCGGTTGCTTCCGGAACTCCGGATCACGTGACCGGACGGTTTGCGGAAAAGATTAGCTTTCTGTCCTTCCTTGCAGTGAGCTCACTGCAAGGAAGGACAGCGCAGCTAATCTTTTCTGCAAACCGTACGGTCACGTGATCCGGAGTTCCGGAAGCAACCGGTTGCTAAGCGACGGAAGAAGCCCGAGACAGCGAGTGGAGGAAGGGAGAAGGTAAGTCCCTGTAGGAGGAGGAGAGGCGCGGCTAGCCGCTCGGAGAGCTCCAGCCGGGTCCACTTCGCCTCCGTGACAGGCGCGCACCCCAGGCCAGCGGCCCCACAGAGCGTGTCTGAACCAGGCGCTCTACTGTGGGACGCGCTGCAGGAGGAAGAGTGCCAGTCCAGGGCCTTTATTCTTCACTCTAACCAAAGCATACACTACTGCTGTCCACTGTTCATCATTGTACAAGAGAATCCTTTACATCAGAGCACAGACCAGCGGGACGCCGCAGTCGGTACAGACTTTATGAACTGTTGGGACTTTAGTACACTTTTTGTGGCCTTTTTTATTTTATTTTTATTTTTTCCTCTTTTTTTCGTTTTTGACTTTGCAAAGATTACAGCATTTGCTCTTTCAATTGAACCTTGCATTTCATAAGTTAAGCTCAAACCAGGAGCGTGCTCCAATCACCGACTGACTATTTAAACTTGATTTTTTTGTTCTTTTGGGAAAGACATTATCTTAGCATCTTTGAATAATGAATTTAAGTACATTACCTGCCTTTCTCTGACGTCCTAGTGGATGCTGGGAACTCCGTAAGGACCATGGGGAATAGACGGGCTCCGCAGGAGACTGGGCACTCTAAAAGAAAGATTAGGTACTATCTGGTGTGCACTGGCTCCTCCCTCTATGCCCCTCCTCCAGACCTCAGTTAGCTTTCTGTGCCCGGCCGAGCTGGATGCACACTAGGGGCTCTCCTGAGCTCCTAGAAAGAAAGTATATGTTAGGTTTTTTATTTTACAGTGAGACCTGCTGGCAACAGGCTCACTGCAACGAGGGACTAAGGGGAGAAGAAGCGAACCTACCTGCTTGCAGCTAGCTTGGGCTTCTTAGGCTACTGGACACCATTAGCTCCAGAGGGATCGACCGCAGGACCCGTCCTTGGTGTTCGTTCCCGGAGCCGCGCCGCCGTCCCCCTTACAGAGCCAGAAGCATGAAGATGGTCCGGAAAATCGGCGGCAGAAGACTTCAGTCTTCACCAAGGTAGCGCACAGCACTGCAGCTGTGCGCCATTGCTCCTCATACACACTTCACACTCCGGTCACTGAGGGTGCAGGGCGCTGGGGGGGGGTGCCCTGAGCAGCAATAAAAACACCTTGGCTGGCAAAATAATCACAATATATAGCCCCAGAGGCTATATATGTGATAATTACCCCTGCCAGAATCCATAAAAAAGCGGGAGAAAAGTCCGCGAAAAAGGGGCGGAGCTATCTGCCTCGGCACACTGGCGCCATTTTCTCTTCACAGTGTAGCTGGAAGACAGCTCCCCAGGCTCTCCCCTGTAGTTTTCAGGCTCAAAGGGTTAAAAAGAGAGGGGGGGCACTAAATTTAGGCGCAATATTGTTTATACAAGCAGCTATTGGGGAAAATTCACTCAGTGATAGTGTTTATCCCTACATTATATAGCGCTCTGGTGTGTGCTGGCATACTCTCTCTCTGTCTCCCCAAAGGGCTGTGTGGGGTCCTGTCCTCAGTCAGAGCATTCCCTGTGTGTGTGCGGTGTGTCGGTACGGCTGTGACGACATGTTTGATGAGGAGGCTTATGTGGAGGCGGAGCAGATACCGATAAATGGGATGTCGCCCCCTGTGGGCCGACACCAGAGTGGATGGATAGGTGGAAGGTATTAACCGACAGTGTCAACTCCTTACATAAAAGGCTGGATGACGTAACAGCTATGGGACAGCCGGCTTCTCAGCCCGCGCCTGCCCAGGCGTCTCAAAGGCCATCAGGGGCTCAAAAACGCCCGCTCCCTCAGATGGCAGACACAGATGTCGACACGGAGTCTGACTCCAGTGTCGACGAGGTTGAGACATATACACAATCCACTAGGAACATCCGTTACATGATCCCGGCAATAAAAAATGTGTTACACATTTCTGACATTAACCCAAGTACCACTAAAAAAGGGTTTTATGTTTGGGGAGAAAAAGCAGGCAGTGTTTTGTTCCCCCATCAAATGAGTGAATGAAGTGTGAAAAAGCGTGGGTTCCCCCGATAAGAAACTGGTAATTTCTAAAAAGTTACTGATGGCGTACCTTTTCCCGCCAGAGGATAAGTTACGCTGGGAGATATCCCCTAGGGTGGATAAGGCGCTCACACGTTTGTCAAAAAAGGTGGCACTGCCGTCTTAGGATACGGCCACTTTGAAGGTACCTGCTGATAAAAAGCAGAAGGCTATCCTGAAGTCTGTATTTACACACTCAGGTACTAGACTGAGACCTGCAGATAGTGGTGCTGCAGCGTGGTCTGTAACCCTGTCAAACAGGGATACTATTTTGCGAACATATGACGTCGTCTTATATATGAGGGATGCACAGAGGGATAATTTGCCGGCTGGCATCCAGAATTAATGCAATGTCCATTCTGTCAGGAGGGTATTAGAGACCCGACACTGGACAGGTGACGCTGACTTTAAAAGGCACATAGAGCCTTATAAGGGTGAGGAATTGTTTGGGGATGGTCTCTGGGACCTCGTATCCACAGCAACAGCTGGGAAGAAAATTTTTTTACCTCAGGTTTCCTCACAGCCTAAGAAAGCACTGTATTATCAGGTACAGTCCTTTCGGCTTCAGAAAAGCAAGCGGGTCAAAGGCGCTTCCTTTCTGCACAGAGACGAGGGAAGAGGGAAAAAGCTGCACCAGTCAGCCAGTTCCCAGAATCAAAATTCTTCCCCCGCTTCCTCTGAGTCCACCGCATGACGCGGGGGCTCCACAGGCGTAGCCAGGTACGGTGGGGGGCCGCCTCAAAAATTTCAGCGATCAGTGGGCTCACTCACAGGTGGATCCCTGGATCCTTCAAGTAGTATCTCAGGGGTACAGGCTGGAATTCGAGGCGTCTCCCCCCCGCCGTTTCCTCAAATCTGCCTTGCCGACAACTCCCTCAGGCAGGGAGGCTGTGCTAGAGGCAATTCACAAGCTGTATTCCCAGCAGGTGATAGTCAAGGTGCCCCTACTTCAACAAGGACGGGGTTACTATTCCACACTGTTTGTGGTACCGAAACCGGACGGTACGGTGAGACCCATTTTAAATTTGAAGTCCTTGAACACATACATAAAAAAATTCAAGTTCAACATGGAATCGCTCAGGGCGGTTATTGCAAGCCTGGAGGAGGGGGATTACATGGTATCCCTGGACATCAAGGATGCTTACCTACATGTCCCCATTTACCATCCTCACCAGGAGTACCTCAGATTTGTGGTACAGGATTGCCATTACCAATTCCAAACACTGCCGTTTGGACTGTCCACGGCACCAAGGGTCTTTACCAAGGTAATGGCAGAAATGATGATACTCCTTAAAAAAAAAAAAAAAAAAGGGAGTTTTTAATTATCCCGTACTTGGACGATCTCCTTATAAAGGCGAGGTCCATGGAGCAGTTGTTGGTCGGAGTAGCACTATCTCGGGAAGTGCTACAACAGCACGGATGGATTCTATACATTCCAAAGTCACAGCTGGTTCCTACCACACGCCTGCTGTTCCTGGGGATGGTTCTGGACACAGAACAGAAAAAAGTGTTTCTCCCGCAGGAGAAAGCCAAGGAGCTGTCATCTCTAGTCAGAGACCTCCTGAAACCAAAACAGGTATCGGTGCATCACTGCACACGAGTCCTGGGAAAAATGGTAGCTTCTTACGAAGCAAAATTCCATTCGGCAGGTTCCATGCAAGAACCTTTCAGTGGGACCTCTTGGACAAGTGGTCGGAATCGCATCTTCAGATGCATCGGCTGATAACCCTGTCTCCAAGGACCAGGGTATCTCTACTGTGGTGGCTGCAGAGTGCTCATCTTCAAGAGGGCCGCAGATTCGGCATACAGGACTGGGTCCTGGTAACCACGGATGCCAGCCTTCGAGGCTGGGGGGCAGTCACACAGGGAAGAAATTTCCAAGGACTTTGGTCAAGTCAGGAGTCGTCCCTACACATAAATATTCTGGAACTGAGGGCCATTTACAATGCCCTAAGTCTGGCAAGGCCTCTGCTTCAAAACCAGCCGGTACTGATCCAATCAGACAACATCACGGCAGTCGCCCATGTAAACCGACAGGGCGGCACAAGAAGCAGGATGGCGATGGCAGAAGCCACAAGGATTCTCCGATGGGCGGAAAATCACGTCTTAGCACTGTCAGCAGTGTTCATTCCGGGAGTGGACAACTGGGAAGCAGTCTTCCTCAGCAGACACGACCCGACACCCGGGAGAGTGGGGACTTCATCCAGAAGTCTTCCAACTGTTGGTGAACCGTTGGGAAAGGCCACAGGTGGACATGATGGCGTCCCGCCTAAACAAAAACTAGATATTGCGCCAGGTCAAAGGACCCTCAGGCAATAGCTGTGGACGCTCTAGTGACACCGTGGGTGTACCAGTCGGTTTATGTATTCCCTCCTCTGCCTCTCATACCAAAGGTACTGAGAATAATAAGAAAACGAGGAGTAAGAACGATACTCGTGGTTCCGGATGGGCCAAGAAGAGCTTGGTACCCAGAACTTCAAGAAATAATATCAAAGGACCCATGGCCTCTACCGCTCAGACAGGATCTGCTACAGCAGGGGCCCTGTCTGTTCCAAGACTTACCGCGGCTGCGTTGGACGGCATGGCGGTTGAATTCCGGATCCTAAAGCAAAAGGGCATTTCGGAGGAAGTCATTCCTACGCTGATAAAAGCCAGGAAAGAAGTAACCGCAAACCATTATCACCGTATTTGGCAAAAATATGTTGCGTGGTGTGAGGCCAGGAAGGCCCCAACAGAGGATTTTCAGCTGGGTCGTTTTCTGCACTTCCTACAGTCAGGAGTGACTATGGGCCTAAAATTGGGTTCCATTAAGGTCCAGATTTCGGCTCTGTCGATTTTCTTCCAGAAAGAACTGGCTTCACTGCCTGGAGTTCAGACATTTGTAAAGGGAGTGCTACATATTCAGCCCCTTTTTTGTGCCTTCTGTGGCACCTTGGGATCTCAACGTGGTGTTGAGTTTCTTAAAATCACTTTGGTTTGAGCCCCTTAAAACTGTGGATTTGAAATATCTCACGTGGAAAGTGGTCATGTTATTGGCCTTGGCTTCGGCCAGGCGTGTATCAGAATTGGCGGCTTTGTCATGTAAAAGCCCTTATCTGATTTTCCATATGGATAGGGCAGAATTGAGGACTCGTCCCCAGTTTCTCCCTAAGGTGGTATCAGCTTTTCACTTGAACCAACCTATTGTAGTGCCTGCGGCTACTAGGGACTTGGAAGATTCCAAGTTACTGGACGTAGTCAGGGCCTTAAAAATTTATATTTCCAGGACGGCTGGAGTCAGGAAAACTGACTCGTTTTTTATCCTGTATGCACCCAACAAAATAGGTGCTCCTGCTTCTAAGCAGACTATTGCTCGCTGAATTTGTAGCACAATTCAGCTGGAGCATTCTGCGGCTGGATTGCCGCATCCTAAATCAGTAACAGCCCATTCCACGAGGAAAGGGGCTCATCTTGGGCGGCTGCCCGAGGGGTCTCGGCTTTACAACTTTGCCGAGCTGCAACTTGGTCAGGGGCAAACACGTTTGCTAAATTCTACAAATTTGATACCCTGGCTGAGGAGGACCTTGAGTTCTCTAATTCGGTGCTGCAGAGTCATCCGCACTCTCCCGCCCGTTTGGGAGCTTTGGTATAATCCCCATGGTCCTTACGGAGTTCCCAGCATCCACTAGGACATCAGAGAAAATAAGATTTTACTCACCGGTAAATCTATTTCTCGTAGTCCGTAGTGGATGCTGGGCGCCCATCCCAAGTGCGGATTGTCTGCAATACTTGTATATAGTTATTGCCTAACTAAAGGGTTATTGTTGAGCCATCTGTTGAGAGGCTCAGTTATATTTCATACTGTTAACTGGGTATAGTATCACGAGTTATACGGTGTGATTGGTGTGGCTGGTATGAGTCTTACCCGGGATTCAAAATCCTTCCTTATTGTGTCAGCTCTTCCGGGCACAGTATCCTAACTGAGGTCTGGAGGAGGGGCATAGAGGGAGGAGCCAGTGCACACCAGATAGTACCTAATCTTTCTTTTAGAGTGCCCAGTCTCCTGCAGAGCCCGTCTATTCCCCATGGTCCTTACGGAGTTCCCAGCATCCACTACGGACTACGAGAAATAGATTTACCGGTGAGTAAAATCTTATTTTTCATTAGTGCTTTTTAGGTATAACACCACCTTATAACTGCATCATGTACTACTACAACTAGGGATTGAGCGCTGGTTCCCTGTGGATTTATCCACATCTGTATACCTAAACCATATACAGAACAAGAAACAGTTTCTCTTACGTCCTAGAGGATGCTGGGGTCCACATTAGTACCATGGGGTATAGACGGGTCCCTTGGGAGCCATGGGCACTTTAAGAGTTTAATAGTGTGGGCTGGCTCCTCCGTCTATGCCCCTCCTACCAGACTTAGTTTAGAAAATGTGCCCCTGGAGCCGGTCACAGCTAGGGGAGCTCCATAGGAGTTTTTCTAGTTTTATTATTTTTATTAGAGTTAGGCACAGGAAGGCTGCTGGCAACAGCCTCCCTGCATTGTGGACCTTAGGGGGTGAGTAGTGTACAACCATCTGAGGTTAATGGCCACTATTTCCGTTGACAGGACACTGAGCTCCTGAGGGTGATGATCGCAAGCCACCGAGGCGACTGCTCCCACAGCATGCCGCCATCCACTAACAGAGCCAGAAGACGTCGATGGTGAGTAGGTTGCCAGCGACCCGACATGCGGAGAGCTGGTGAGACTGGCGGCATCAGGGTAGGTGCGCAGTGCTGAAGCTGCGCTCCAGAAAGCTCAGAGGTACTGCTGTGAGGCATTTTTTTGGGGAAAAAGGACACAAGGTCCAAACAGACACTGCACAAGTGAATGGATGAAATTTTGAGGAGATATTAATTATGTAACCAACCAATTCAGGAAAATTCACAATAAAGGCCAAAAGGCCATCGCAAGAGTCAAATGGGGTTGGAGGTGCGCCACTAAGCTATTTAATAGTATTTTTTGGGGTGGGGGTTCTTAGTGTGAGCCACTAGTGGGCTCTCCACTAAAAAAGTGCTTATTGTGTGGCGCACTCTTTTATGAAATGATTATTGAATATTAAAAATTCATAAATCTTTATTTCATTATTTTAAAAAAAATATATATCACAGAAAACAGGTATTTTGTCCTATCTGATAGCCTTAAAGTGCAGAAAGGAAAATAAGTGTTAAATAAAAGTATCAATACTCAATGCACAATAATATATAATGCAGTAAACTTCTATCTAAACCGATATTTAGAAAGAAAGACTGTTATTATAATGAAGTTAATAAAGCAGCCGTGAAATATTTTGTAAACTTGGTCAGTGCCAATAGGCTACTGTTTGGCTCATATGAGACACTAATTGTTGATACAATAATTCCTGTGTGGTAGTTATTTATGTGCTCTTTATTAGAGGGATATCTTTACGCACCCATGTATATACACTTAGTTGGTCCGCAAATGATTACCAGAGATGTTACTACCAGGAAAAGATAGGGGGAGGGAAAAGAGGTAGGAGAGACACTGAAAACTACTGTGTTGGTTTTTGTAACATATATGCACCCTTTGCATCAATCCACTTGTTCAGGATTGTAGCAACAGTGTTAATGTAGTTTGCTACAAATTCCACATCCACAGTTTAGCAACAGATGGTTAGACACCCAGTGCCAGAGAACAGATAATTGTTACACTGTCTCAGGCACTGTTTAAGTGTCCAGAATGGAAAAGACCTTAATTATTGCTGGTCTAACCCGTCTAGGACTCCTTTTTCAGGTACAATTACACAAGTATCATAATACAATATACCCATTGATTTGCTCTATTGAGAGCTGGGTATGGGAAGGTAAAATGACAGATTAAAGTTATATATATCCGTATTACGATATTTTATATCCAAGGTACAAGTAAGAATAAAAAGTAGCCCCAGGTGTGTGGAAACAGATTCCCTTTCTGCTTTTGTCCCATGTGTCCAATTTGGGCAGTGAATGGGAACAATGAGAGCAGGGAAGAGCCGTCCACCTGGGACTAGAAGGATAGAATAGTGCGGGCTGCTTCTACTGTCTAAGTTTGGTATCCCCCTCCCCTGTTGCATGGGAGCATTGCAGGGGGGCCGATAGATACCAACCTATAGATGAGAGGGCAGCCCTGAGTACCTGGTATTGAGCCTGTAGGGAATCCTGTTGGAGGGTGTGTGATCCGTCAGTAGAACCAGCTGAAAAGGGAATGGCTGGAGCAGAATGGCAGGTCAAGTGTCTCCAGTGTTTGGTATCCGAGTGACAAATCTGTGCTGATTGAAACAAGTTCTCTGTTTCACAGACCACTGTGGGAAGTGGGCGCCGGATCAGATGATTTCTAACTCTCCGTATTGGTGAATCATAAAGGTCCCACTGTGAAAAGTCTCCCTGTTACTGGAGCCGCTGCGGGTGATGGGCGCCGCGTCTGGTAGTGTCTGTACCTCCGTGCTAGTAGCTCGTCCGTGTCCCGCTATTAGTGGTCTCTGACTTACTCGAGCCGCAGCGGGAGGTGAGCGCCGGGTCGGATGATTTCCGAACCTCCGTGTGATTAATGTGAACAAGCACACAGTGAAACGTACGTCATCCATAACGTAATCAGCGGGACGTGGACGCGTCAATCACACGGAGGTTCGGAAATCATCCGACCCGGCGCCCACTTCCCACAGTGGTCTGTGAAACAGAGAACTTGTTTCAATCAGCACAGATTTGTCACTCAGACACTTTAAGGCTATCAGATAGGACAAAATACCTGTTTTCTGTGATATATATTTTTTTTAAAATAATGAAATAAAGATTTATGAATTTTTAATATTCAATAATCATTTCATAAAAGAGTGCGCCACACAATAAGCACTTTTTTAGTGGAGAGCCCACTAGTGGCTCACACTAAGAACCCCCACCCCAAAAAAAACTGCTGTGAGGGGCACCCTGGGCCTCGCAATACCCTTACAACTGGTCATCTGGGCTATCAGGGAAGCGTTTGTACTGCTAGCGATGTTTTTACCTCAGGCCAGTATAATCCTAAAGTGCGGGAAGATGTGCCATGACAGGGGGCGGAGCTTCTCCTCAGAGCGAATCCAGTAGCTCACCAGTGTCATTTTCTCCCTACAGATCCTACACAGAGACGCTGACAGGGAGTGCTGACCCTCCACATAACGCCAGCTATCCTTTGCGGTACCAGGGGGTTATAGAATGGGGGGGAGAGTGTTAGTCACTATTTTACACTATGTAGTCTATTAAGGTTGCACAGTCAACCCAAGGCTTTTATGATATAACTGCCTACTGGGGCGCTGTGTGGGTACTGGCTCCATTAACTCTGTGCCTCTCTGAAGGTACTTGGGGGAAACTGTGTCTGACATTTTCCTGTGTGTGTACATATTTCTCACATTACCATGTCCAGGGACTCTGTGTCTTGTGCTGCAGTGTATGTATCTTACCCAGAGGAATCCATTCCATGTACTCAGGAATGTTAAGTCATGTCTCAGCCTTCTGAATCCGAACCGTTGTGGGTGGCTTCAATTAAGGGAATGATATCCCAGATTTCATCTAGAATAGCTCATAATGAGACTGAAACTCAGGTTTTGAAAATATCTGTAGAGGTTTTGTCTGTTTCTGTTCCCACAGCCTCCTCAAACTCCCCTGGTATATGCCCAAAGAAGCGTGCTTTTGCCCAAATTATGCAAGTCGACATGGATACCGACTCTGATACAGGAGACGGTGATGGGGATATGCGGGGGGGGGGGGGGGTGAGGCAACCCTTGCAAAGGGGGTGCAGCTCATGATTGAGGCAATTAGGGATGTGTTACACATTACTGACAAAGTACCTGAGCAGGTCGAGGAGGCTTACTATACAGACAATAAGAAAGCCTCCCTGACCTTTCTTGCGTCTAAGGAATTAAACGCATTATTTGAAAAATCCTGTGAAAACCCGTTGAAAAAATTCCAGATCCCAAAGAGGGTTCTTGTGGCTTTTCCCTTTCCTGAGGAGGATAGGAAAAAGTGGGAAAACCCCCCTATAGTAGATGCTTTGTATCTAGACTGTCTAAAAAGGTGGTTTTACCAGTCCCTTGGTCTACCTCGTTGAAAGTACCGGCAGGCTGCAAGATTGAGACTACGCTCTAATCCATATACACTGATTCAGGTGTGGCGCTAAGGCCCATTATAGCCTGTGCAGGGATTTCTAAAGCCATAGTAAAGTGGTCAGGCACATTACTAGAGGAATTAGATTCTATGGATAGAAGTGACATTGAAATGTTTTTACGTCACATACAGGATTCTGCAGGTTTCTTGGTGGAGGCCATGAAGGACCTGGGTCATCTGAATGCAGGGACGTCTTCCACGGCTGTCTCGGCACGCAGGGGACTCTGGCTGCGCCAATGGTCTGCAGACGCGGAATCCAAGAGAAGTGTGGAGAACCTACCCTTCACAGGTCAGGCTCTATTTGGGGAAGCTTTGGATGCGTGGATCTCCACGGCAACCACGGGTAAGTCAACCTTTCTTCCCTCAGCCACTTAGACACAGAAGAAATCTTTTTCTGCATCTACAATGCAGTCCTTTCGAACCACAAAGGTTAAGAAGTCCAAAAGCCTTACCACTTTCTTCAGAGGTGGTCGGGGGAAATCCAGAAAACCTGCACCTGCAGGTTCCCAGGAACAGAAGCCTGGCTCTGTTTCCTCAAAATCCTCAGCATGACGGTGTACCTCCCAGCCTGGGGAGCGGGCAGGTAGGAGCGAGACTCAGACTTTTCAGTCTCGTCTGGGTATCTTACTGCCTGGATCCCTGGGTACAGGATATTGTGTCCCAGGGGTACAGACTAGAATTTCAAGAGCTCCCACCTCACAGATTCTTCACATCAGGCTTACCTGCTTTGCTGACAGAAAGGGCTATCCTACAGGAAGCCATTCAAAAATTAGAAAGGGCAAATGTCATTGTTACGGTTCCATCTCATCTGGAAAGCAAGGGTTACTATTCAAATCTATTTGTGGTACCGAAACCGAATGGTTCGGTCAGACCAATTTTGATCCTGAAGTCGTTAAACCCTTATTTGAGGGAATTCAAGTTCAAATGGAGTCTCTGAAAGCGGTGATCTCAGGTCTTGAGAAGGCGGAATTCCTGGTATCCCTGGATATCAAGGATGCGCACCTTCACATTCCGATCTGGCGCCTCACCAGGCTTGTCTAAGATTTGCACTGCTGGACTGTCATTATCAGTTCCAGGCACTGCCATTCAGCCTCTCCACAGCACAGAGGGTGTTCACCAAGGTGATGGCAGAGATGATGGTACTGCTCCTCAGACGGGGAGTGAACATAATTCCATATCTGGACGATCTGCTGATAAAGGCGTCGTCCAGGGAGAGATTGTTTCAGTCCATTGCTCTCACGACTCGACTGTTCAGGGATCATGGATGAATCCTGAATCTTCCAAAATCACATTTGGAGCCGACAAGGAGATTGTCTTTCCTGTTGATGATCCTTGACACGTAAGTGCAGAGGGTGTTTCTACCGGTGTAGAAGGCGTTGGTGATGCAAACAGTGGTCCGGGTATCGGTTCATCAGTGCATTCGCCTTCTGGGGAAGATGTTTGCCTCCTACAAAGCTCTGCAGTAAGGAAGATTTCATGCACGGTCCTTCCAACTGGATCTCCTGGACAAGTGGGGGTAAATTTACTAAGGTGGGAGATTTTTAGAACTGGTGATGTTGCCCATAGCAACCAATCAGATTATATCTATTATCTGCTAGAAGCAGCTAGATAAATGGTAAGTAGAATCTGATTGGTTGCCATGGGCAACATCACCAGTTCTAAAAATCTCCCACCTTAGTAAATTTACCCCATGGTCGGGATCTCACCTGCACATGCAGCAGAGAATACAGCTGTCGTCGAAAGCCAGGTTTTCGCTCCTATGGTGGCTACAGACGCCTCACCTTCTCGAGGGCCGCAGGTTTGGGATTCAGAACTGGATTCTTCTAACCATGGATGCAAACCTCAGAGGTTAGGGTGCTGTCACCCAAGGCGAATCCTTCCAAGGAAGGTGGTCAAATCTGGAATCCATCCTTCCAATAAACATTCTGGAACTAAGAGCCAGTCTTCTACAAGGCGGCACATCTTCTGAAACATCAGGCCATTCAGGTTCAGTCGGACAATGTAACGACGGTGGCCTACATAGACTGACAGGGCAGAACGAAGAGCAGGGATGCAATGTTGGAGGTAACAAGGATCCTCCTTTGGGCAGAAAAGCATGCAGTGGCGCTGTCAGCAATCTTCATTCCGGGAGTGGACAACTGGAAAGCAGACTTCCTCAGCAGACACGATCTCTATCCGGGAGAGTGGGGCCTCCATCCGGAGGTGTTCACAGAGGTAACAAATCTTTGGGGTGTACCTCAAATAGACAACAAGAAGCTTCGGAGGTACCAGGTTGCAGGATCCACAGGCAGTGGCGGTGGATGCCCTTGTAATTCCGAGGGTGTTCAAGTCAGTGTACGTGTTCCCTCCACTTCCACTCATCCCAAGAATTCTAAAACTCATAAAGAAAGCAAGAGTTCAGGCGATCCTCATTTCTCCAGACTGGCCAAGGAGAGCTTGGAACGCGGATCTTCTGGAGTTACTGCTGGAAGACCCGAGGCTTCTTCGTCTTCGAGAGGACCTTCAGCAACAAGGGCCGTTGGCCTATCAAGACTTACCGCGGCTACATTTGACAGCATGGAGGTTGAACGCCAGATCTTAGCTCGGAAGGGCATTCCGATCAAGATTATTCCTACCCTGATACAGGCTAGGAAGGAAGTAACGTTTAAACATTACCATCGCATTTGGAAAAAGTATGTGTCTTGGTGTGAATCCAAGAAGTTTCCTACGATGGAGTTTCAACTTGGGCGGTTTCTACTCTTTCTGCAAGCAGGTGTGGATGTGGGCTGACGTTTGGGCTCCATAAAGGTCCAGATTTCGGCCTTGTCTATTCTCTTCCAGGAACAATTGGCTTCCCTCCCTGAGGTTCAGACTTTTTTGAAAGGGGTCCTGCACATCGAGCCTCCCTTTGTGCCTCCTACGGCACCTTGGGATCTTAACGTGGGTTGCAGTTCCTGCAATCGGATTGGTTTGAGCCTTTATAGGAGGTTGAGGTCAAGTTTCTCACTTGGAAGGCAGTCACACTGTTGGTATTAGCATCTGCTAGACGTGTGTCTGAATTGGGGGTTTTGTCCTGCAAAAGCCCCTACTTAATTTTCCACTCAAAGTCCTTGAATGTTGTGAGGGCTTTGAAGTTTTATGTGAAGAGAACTTCTCATCACAGAAAGTCAGATTCTCTCTTTGTCCTTTATGACCTAACAAGATTGGGTGTCCTGCTTCTAAGCAGACGATTTCTCACTGGATCAGGTTCAATATCCAGCATGCTTATTCTACGGCAGGATTGCCGTGTCCAAAATCTGTTAAGGCCCACTCTACTCATAAGCTGGGTTCTTCCTGGGCTGCGGCCTGGGGTGTCTCGGCTTTACAGCTTTGCCGAGTGGCTACTTGGTCAGGGTCAAACACGTTTGCTAAGTTTTACAGGTTCGATACTTTGGCCTCTGAGGACCTAAAGTTTGGTCTATCGGTTCTGCAGGAGCCTCTGCGCTCTTCCTCCTGTACTGGGAGCTTTGGTACATCCCCATGGTACTAATGTGGACCCTAGCATCCTCTAGGACGTAATCAAAAATAGGATTTTAGTTACCGGAAAAATCCTTTTCTCGTATTCCGTAGAGGATGCTGGGCGCCCGCCCGCCCAGCACTTTGTTCTCCTGCAGTTGTTACTTGGTTCGGTACTACCTTGTTACTTGGTTAAGTACTGGATTGTTACTTAGTTAAGTACTGTTGTTCAGCTGTTGCTGCATTGTTCAAGCTCGTTAGCTTGGTTTGCCTTGTTATGTATGAGCTGGTGTGAATCTCACCACTATCTGTGTATTTACTTCTCTCAACGTATGTCCTTCTCCTCGGGCACAGTTTGTAGACTGAGTCTGGTAGGAGAGGCATAGAGGGAGGAGCCAGCCCACACTATTAAACTCTTAAAGTGCCCATGGCTCCCAAGGGACCCGTCTATACCCCATGGTACTAATGTGGACCCCAGCATCCTCTACGGACTACGAGAAAAGGATTTACTATTTTCACCTTGTGGTATGTAACTCCTGACCTCTCGTCCCTTATATTTCATCCACTATAGTGGAATTAATCCACATTTCCTAAATATATTGACAGGTCCATACTGTTGGCCTCTTAAATTCTGAGTGAGTGGATTTATCCATGCCAATATGGAAGAAGTATGCCTCTAGCTCTTCCCAAGCAATTTTTGTTTTTGTGGTATGTACCAAAGTGTAAAACATACCTATAAATATATACAAAATTTGTCATTATAAAAGTTCCTGTTCTTCTTATCTTGCCCCATAGAATCACAATTCCTTACCCTTATACACAGTAGGAGTTGCCTGCTCCACCCTTTAAAATCCTATTCTAATTCTAATTGTAAAGCGCAACGGAATATGCTGCGCTATATAAGAAACTGTTAATAAATAAATAAATATTCTTGATACAAATTCATAGTTCAATCATTGATACGTATCAAATTCATATTGTGAGCCTCTCTCCTTTCATCCTGTATTCCATTTTAAATTAATATTTTAAATATTTATTTGAGTCTTTTTTTCACCCAGCGAGCCCACTCCTTGCCAGAGAATGGTATATCTGGGGGCTCTGCTGGATTCTCAGGTATAGAGAATCCTTCTACCTGAAGACAAACAAAGAGTGCGCAAGTTACTACACAGTCACCAAGTGTCCATCCATGCGGCTATGCAGATACTGGGATCAATGGGGTCGGCATTCAACATGGTGGAATATGCACAGCTCCACTCTAAGCCTCTACAGCATCTGATTCTAACCAGATGTAACGGACTAGTCCATCCGATCAGAGCCCAGTAGACAGTGCTCTTGCCGGTGGTTTGCCAGTCCCTCACCTGGATAAGGGGAGAACGTTCTGGATCTCCGATTGGATACTCCTTACCACAGACGTAGGTCTTCATGGTTGGGGTGCAGTAGTAGATCAGTACTCCTTCCATGGACATTGGACTCTAGCAGAAAGAGTATCACTGATCAATGTTCTGGAGCTATGGGCAGTTCACAGGGCTCACACTCTAGCCCATAAAGTTCTTCAAGAAAGACCGATAAAGGTCCAGTCAGTCAACACAGCTGTGGTGGCCTGCCTGAATCATCAGAGGCACGCGCAGTCAATTAGCAATGGAGGAAGTATCGCTTTCTCGGATGGGCCAAGGTAAACATTCCGGTCATCTCTGTGGTGTTCATATCGGGAGTTCTAATTTGGGAAGTGGACTTCCTCAGTCAGCACAATGTACATCCGGGAGAGTCTTCACTTCATCTGGAGGTTTTCAGATGCTGGTAGAAAGATGGGGCCTGCGGGTGTGGATCTGCTGGCCTCACGTCACAACCACAAGCTTCCAGTATACGGGTCCAGAACAAGAGGTCAAAAAGCAACATTTGTGAACGCCATGGCAGTGAAGTGGTCCACTAATTGAATTTTCCGTGAAAAAGCTAGCGGGCTTCATTAGGAATTTTCCTCCTTCGTACCTAGTGTCATTAAGTACCTTAGGCAATCCGTTCTCATAAAATGCCAGTTTACTTTTCTATGGTGGGTAAGTTATTTTTTTTTTAAATTATGGATTTATAAACTTATCCCAATTCTCTTTTGACTGACTATGTGGTAGCTAAACCCTAAATAAATATCTAGTAATTGTTTGTCATATTTAAATTAATTTTTGCTGGCTGTTTCTGGGAGTTCACTGTATCATAACTTGCCTTTTAATTATCTTAGGCCTTGTTGTTTAGTTTGATGTAAAAACAATGTAAATAAACTAAGCAATGATTATAAGATTGTGTATCACTGTTTTCATAGTTGTAGTGGTAGATATCCAAATATGTAATAATCATTAAGCAAGTACATTGATAGCAAAATATATTAGATTTCTTATATAGCCATCTTAATCGGAGTAGTTAGTGTGATCAGGGATAATCATTTATCAGAAATGTTCCTAGACTGAAGTCTAGATTCATTCCTTTTGGTGCCAATGTGTCCATTAGATATATACATTTAGCCTTTTATTTTGATATCACTATTATTTTTTTAAGTCCCTTGAAAGTCAAAAAAGAAGGAATTACCTTTTATATTGTTTTTTTTTTTAATTGTTGGAAGGTACAAATGTCAGTATAGATTTGGTGCTATCTATTTTGGTTGTATTACATCCCTGGCATCTTGTACAGTGACATAAACTAGTGTTTTTCCCTTTATCCATGTTTCCTTGCTTTCTTTGTTAAAGGATGGAATCACACAATGAACTATTGTTTCCAAAGATTCTTTGCTTTTTTATATAATATATTGTATTTTGGTAGTAACTAACTTGCCATCTGTAACACCAAGAAGAAATTGTTACAGTAAAATTTAATTCATTACTCATTACAATAATAACTCCAAAACATTTGAAAAAATACCAGTAATACTACACAAAGATGTCAAACTGGCAAATAATAATGTAAATAATGGGCATTATGTCATAAAGTCCGATTTTGCCAGAGTTGCAGGATGCCGGCCGATCTCTCACGTTTTTTTAAAGCGCCAATCATTTACAAGACATGGTTTTGCCTTGTAAATGATTGCCGTTTTAAAAAAACCTTGAATCGGCTGGCATCCCGCACCTCCAGCAAACTCGGACCCTATTACATATGCCCCAATGTGTGTAAATATTCTCCACATTTAATATATTTGTTAATAAAAATTTGCTGCATAAAAGAAATTGAATAATATTGATGGAGATTATTGAATATTAAAAATAATAATGCTTTACTAATGACTATGTCACAGTCTCCGTTCCAGTAAATTTGTTGCAAATAAAATCTGTAACAACAGTGGTGTGAAAATGTTAAAACTGGCATGTGTGCGCTTTACTGTTGTTCGGATTATGTTCACAGCACAGTCTTATTTCTACAACTGTGTTCCTATAAGATTTCAGGATTTCCCACCAGCCAGGGCTCGCTGCAGAGCCACCTCCACCCTCTGCTAAAGTTTTCATCAGCAGTGCACTGGCTACTCAGCAGTTCAGCTGTGTACTGCATGACATAAAGCATGGCATGGCTTTGTTGTACAGTAAGTTTTAGAAGGATGTCTATTTGGCACAATTTGAGGATAGGTTGTGCTGTCTCAGATTTCCTTTTGTGTGTCAGTAACAGGAAATTAAAATTTTAAGTGAATTCATTCTAGCTTGGACATTTGTTAACATTTATTGAGGCAAGGGGACAGTGTGTCCTGGAAATGCCTTGGTTGGATACTTCACTTAACCTTTTGGTCCAGATATCCAGGGTCTCCTTGAGGTTTACTCATCCACCATCCACAGCAATTTTTTGTAAGTTGCCAGACAAGCAGTAATCTCTGTGAGTAAACCTGAACACGTCCATTCCCAATAACCCCCCCCCCCTTCCCCCTCCCCCCACACACACACACTTGGGCATTATTTGTACAGAGATGTCCGCCTTATTTAGAGTTGTTTACTGTATGTTTATACAGAGTGCTATTTTTTAAATATTTCCAAGACCATTTGGGTAATCTGTTTGCAATATAAACGTGTTTATATATATATATATATATATATATATATATACTATGGGTGTAGTATGGCTGACTGGCAGTCAGCATACCGACGCCGGGATCCCGGTGGGGGGGGGGGGGAGCGAGTGCAGCAAGCCCCTTACTTATAGTGGTCAACCTAGACACTGTCGACCTAAGTCTAGTCTAACATACCACACCCGTTGTTCCATAGTCTGCAAGGTCACAGTCACCCTAGAGATAAAGTACTATTCACAGACGAGAGATGCTACTCTCTTTGACTACTTCCTAACAAAGTGTTACCATGTATATATCTGTGTAATATTTAAACTATCATAGTGAGGTATTTACAGTATATGAGAACCATAGTGATTGATCATGATTTTGTCTCAAGATGTCTCCATGGTGACAACTGACAAGCTACTCTCTTTGAGATTTAAACTGCTTGTTAAGAGCCTGATATTCTCGCCCCCATAATTACTTTTTAGAGTATTGTATATTTGTATAATTTGCTAACACAATTTTGAATAATAGCAGGATTCTTTCCACACTTTATAATTGAGCAAACAACTATTGCAACATATAAACAAATACTGTTTGATTTTATACATACCTATAGTGAGTACCTATTGTTGGATGAGGAGTCTCTTTACTCATGTTGGGAAAATTTAACATTTCCCTACTTTTTTTAATGTATACGATGAAATATTTAATTGAATATACTTACAACTATTTCTTCACACAAGTGTACGCCCCAAAATGTTTTATATATTGAATTTTTCCTTCTTGACAAAAAATAAATATGTAATTCTGGTACTGTACAATAAATGCAGATGAGCACCACCAACAAGATAAATTATATCACCTTTTAAAAGTCCAATTGATATGATAGTTGTTTTATGAACATATATACTTACTCTCTTTTTTTGTAATAATTCTGAAGCAGTTGCTTTTGTGTCTTCTGTAGAATCATCCTCCTGTTTTTTCTTTTTGTGATATGGGAAAAACCAGCAGTGCATGAGAGACCAGCACTGCTGATCTGGTGAGGACCCTTCAGTTTGGCTAGTAGTAGTGAGTGTCTCATAAGATTCAAATTGTTTACCCTTCTGTGAGAGCCTGATGCATACTTTCAGTAGTGGATAATTCAACGAAGTCCCTGGCCTGAGAAGGATATTCTTGGTCTTGCGTGTGAGTTGTGATAGTAAGCATACCCTCTAATATGACCCATTCTATTAGGTAAAAAATTCTCTGTTACTGGACTTCCTTGCCAGTGGCGACTGCTGAGATGGGGCTGCAGTGCAGTGTTTGGCAGGGTTTGTGGTGGCAATTGATCTGGCTCCCCTATTTGAATTTTGGACTGTGTTGCGGTTCCACCTCTGCAACTGTCACTGGCAAGGAAGTTGAGGAACAGAGCATTTTGTACCTAATGGAATGGGTCATGTTGGAGGGTATAAGTTTGAAAAGGGCTAATCTGGATCTCTAATGGCTAAGCCTTTTTCTGCTCTTTTGCCATGAGGATAAGTAACTATTTACTCTAGTTCACTAAAGCCTGTGCTGGTTATAGACTTATATCACTGTTAAGGCAACCAGAATTGATGAGATTGTATTCCAGGGATTAAATATGTATTACCGGCGGATGGGATGCCAGCAGTCAATATCCCGACAGCAGCATTCCGCCCGCCAGAATGCCGGCAGCGAGTCGAGCGATGAGTCCCCTTGCGGGCTCGCCATGCTACAGGCTCAGTGGCTCGCTGTGCTCACCACAAGATGTATTCCCACTCTATGGGTGTCATGGACACCCATGAGTGGGAATAGCCCTGGTGCGCTGGGATTCCGGCTGGCGACATTGTTGGCTGTTGAGATTTCGGTGTCGGTATCCTTAACGCCAGGATCCCGACAGCCGGCATTTTAACTGCATCCCTTTTCCAGAACTGCACATTGTTTAACATTTTTTTTACTTTCTTGGCCATTATATGCGAAGGCATCTAAGGTTAACATCATCACTGCTTCATAATTGGCCAATGTTCTACAACATAAACTTGTCAATGGTACCACCCGAGAGCTCTGTTGAAATGTTATATGTTTAGTAAAGGCTTCTTAAAGTTCGGCTAGGATTTGTATTTGTGTTATTCAGCCATAGCTGTGTTGTGTGAGTTCTGGTGCATATGTCAGTGGATTATCAGTGTGAGACATATACAATGGAAGAGTACACAAAGTTATATTTCTTGCTGTAGTGGTTATCTTTGCTATTATTTGAGACATGATTGCATTGTCTATTTATGTTCAATTGTGGTTGCTACCAAGCTTTATCATTCCTACTAGAGGTGTGCGCCGGGCCATTTTCGGGTTTTGTGTTCTGGTTTTGGATCTGTATCCTATTCGTGTTTTGGATCTGTATTGGTCTTGCCAAAACCGCCCTTGCAGGTTTTGGTTTTAGATCTGTATTTTTTTTTTAAATCATAAAAAGGGCAAAATAACAATTTGGGGGTGTTTTTGTTCCTGCAGTATTATTAACCTCAATAACATTAATTTCCACTAATTTCCAGTCTATTTAGAATACCTCACAGCTCACAATATTGTTTTTATCCAGTTTAGGCCAAAAGGTTGCACCGAAGCTGGATGACTAAGCTAAGCAACAGAAGTTAGTGGCAAAAACACGTGGTACATCTAGGTGTGGCACTGCAGTGGCAGACAGGATAACTATGTCAAAAAAAATGCTCCAAAGAGCACATAATGCAAAAAAAAGAAGTGCAAGATGGAATTGTTCTTGGGCCCTCCCACTCACCCTTATGTTGTATATTAAACAGGACATTCAAAGTTTAACAAACCAGTAATTGCAGGGACTGTCACTTGAGGCTGAAATTATTGGTTTGTTTGTACCCCCACAAAACAAGTTGGCAATGGGCAGTGCAGACACTGGCTTTAGTACTTTAAATAGGAACAATGTCGTCATCAGCATCCGATTCCGTTTCAGGGAACGCTTGAAGGTTTGGAGACTAGAGGAGAGTCTTATTGTATGTGGAAGGGTATTCCACAGAGTGGATGCAGCCCAATGAAAGTCCTGCAATCGTGAGTGGGAGCGAGTAATGAGTGTGGATGAGAGACGCAGATCTTGTGAAGAGCGAAGAGGTCGGGTTGGGAGATATTTTGAGATAAGCAAAGTGATGTCTATTTGGCCTATTTGGATGCTATTACTGAAATAGTTATCAACCATTCTTTCAATGGTGACAGCATCATATGCAGTGACAGTAGACATGTCAGTAATTGTGGGCAACTGCTTCAGTCCGGACCAGATGTCAAAACTTGTTCCTGACTGATCTGCATCACCGCCAGCAGGTCACTTAGGAAAATCTATTTTTTTCTTTGCAGCCGAAGTTGCCAGAGAAAATGAAGGAGGATATGTTGCCGTGTCACGTTCCGCTTAAGCTGACGCAACAGCTCTTTGCATCTTTGCAGATCTGTGCCCGTTGGAAATAAAGACACAATGTATGACTTAAACCTAGGATCAAGTACTGTCGCCAAAATATAGTGATCTGATTTTAAGAGATTGACGACCCTTGAATCCTGGCAAAGTGAATGAAGGGCTTCATCTACAAGTCCGTCATACTTAGCAGAATCACTCCATTTCAGCTCCTCCTCCTTCACTTTCTTCAGCCGCTTTTGTAAAAGCCTGATGAGGGGAATGACCTGACTCAAGCTGGCAGTGTCTGAACTAACTTCACATGTGGCAACTTCGAAGGGTTTTAGAACCTTGCACAACACGGAAATTATTCTACACTGTACTTGACTCAGGTGCATTCCCGCTCCTTTCCCTATGTCATAGGTTGATGTGTAGGCTTGAATGGCATTTTGCTGCTCCTCCATCCGCTGAAGCATATAAAGGGTAGAATTCCACCTTGTTACTACCTCTTGCTTCAGATGATGGCAGGGCAAATTCAAGAGTGTTTGCGCGTGCAGTTGCTGAATGTCAAAAATGTCCACAAATATTTGGGCCACCGACAGCATCTCCTGCACGCCCCTGTCATTTTAAAAAAAATTATGCACCACCAAATTAATTGTGTAAGCAAACCATGGGACATGTTGGAATTCGCCCAGATGTAATGCTCTTACAATATTGGTGGCATTGTCAGATATCACAAATCCCAAGGAGAGTTCAAGTGGGGTAAGCCATTGTGCAGTGATTTCCCTGAGTTTTTCTAAGAGGTTCTCAACTGTGTGCCTCTTAATGAAACCGGTCATACACAGAGTAACCTGCCTCTGAAAGAGTTGGCATTTGTGAGATGTTGCTGTTGGTGCTGCGAAAGGCAATACATCTACCCAGTGGGCTGTCACAGTCATATACTGTAGTCTTTAGTTCGCCCTGTTCCACTTGTCCACATATCCGTGGTTAAGGGGACAGTGGGTACAATGGCATTTCTGAGGACACTAGTAATAACAGTTTTTTTAATGTCCTTGTACAGGCTGGGATTTGCTTGTCTAGTGAAGTGGAATCTAGATGGGATTTGGTACCTGGAAAAACAGTACGTCAATCAACTGTCTAAATCCCACTGCACTAATGGCAGATACTGGATGCACGTCTAACACCAGCATAGTTGTTATGGCCTCAGTAATCCGCTTTGCAACTGGTTGACTGCTGTCATACTTCATCTTCCTTGCAAAGGATTGCTGAACAGTCAATTGTTTTGTTAAACTACAAGTAGTCTTCCTGGTCCCCTTCTGGGATAAAGATTGACTCCCAGCAGCAGCAGTAGGCGTAGCATTCAAGGATCCTCAGGAGGAATTGGATACAGGACTACTTCCGATCCTGATTTAGGAGGAAATTGACGATGAGGGTGTTGGTGGTGGGGATTGCAGGCGCTTGGATCCAACAGAGAAAAGGGAGCTAGGTTTCGCTGGACTGGTTACATTCTTAGCCGAAGTTTCTGAATGTGTCAACAACTTGTGATGTATGCAAGTTGTGTAACAAGGAGAAAGTTCCTAGGTGGTTACGGTCCCTACCTCTACGTCAGATGGCTAGACAGTAATTGTCCGGGTGTGTGGAGAAATAATTCCACACAGAAGAGGTGGATTTTTTTTGTCTTTTGCCCAGGCATGACAATGGGCTTTTTCATACCATGGGCAACAACTGTCTCCACTGAAGTCTTATTTAAACAATCCACACCCCCATCATCAAAATCCTCATCGTCATCATTCTCATTAGCGCCAGATACAGCAATATCCTCCTCATCCTGGTGTACTGTACTTCTACAGTGACTTCCTCAATCTCAATGTCAGCGCGTTGACTGGCGCTGTTCCTCCCAACACTTGCAGAGGACGTACAAATGGTGTAATTATTACCCACCTTTCCTGACCATTATTAAATGTGCCAAGGTGGCTTTTTTACCAATCTGTATGAAGTGCTGTCCGCGAGTAGGTCTGTGTAATGCCAAGGAAGTCTCCTGAGTTATCCCCTGGTCGAAGATTACGTCACCACATCCACACGTTAGAGAAGGTGACTCAGGTGGAGGCACTATTGAGAAAAGGAAGTACCTGAGGCACACACACAGCACATTCCTGCAAGACTCTCCAAGGAACGGAGTAATAGGATGTTACATATGCTACTATTTAGTTCTCTTTTAAAATACTGCTTAATAAAAGTATATGACAACATCCAGTCTACAGCATCTATGAGATGGTGAGAAGAATCTCCGACAGATATATTTAGTAAACAAAGAGGTTGGGAAAGGGTGTAGCTACCATAGATGCAGGGAGTGCAGCTGCCATGGGGCCCAGAGCTGTGAGGGGCTCATCTTTCCTGTCAAAGTTACATGAGTTCTATATACATTTTTCACCAATGGGTGGCACATAGAGGCCCTTTCAAACGTTTGCCTTGGGGCATACAATATATCTAGGTATGCCCATGGAACTGCTTATATTAAAGTGGTATAAAATAAACTGTAGAGCATTATAGTGTTACATAATATGAATAGGGGGCAGTTATTTATATAGCGCACATATTCCACAGTGCTTTACAGAGAATATTTGCCCATTCACATCAGTCCCTGCCCTAGGGGAGCTTACAATCTATTTTGCCTATCACATGTACACACATTCACACTAGGGTTAATTTTTGTTGGGAGCCAATTAACCTACAAGTATATTTTTGGATTGTGGGAGGAAACCAAAGTACCCAGAGGAAACTCACGCAAGCATGAGAAGAATATACAAGCTCCACACAGGTTCATGGTGGGAATCGAACCTTTGACCTCAGTGCTGTGAGGCAGTAATGCGAACTATTAGACTGTCCGTGCTGCCACAGTAATGTGGCATAACATGAACTGGAGACACCGTATGTCATAATGTGAATTGGGGGTACTGTGTTGCATAATGCATACCTCCCAACTTTCTAAGGACACAGATGCGTGCCTAAGACCCAAAAGTAGTGGGCATGGCCTCATGACTATGGGTGTGGCCTCGTGGAAAATACAATTTTTGCCATATGGGTTCATAAACAGCGCACTGTGAGCTGCTGCACCCAGACCCTCTCTCATGGTGAAAAGATGCTGTATGCATGCATACAGCGTAAATTTTCCACTGATGGGTGAGAGAGGTCTCACAACTGCCCAACCCCAACCTCCCCCTCCCCCCCCCCCCCCCCCCAACATGGGACACTGCGACCCACGGGTGGGACAGCGGGACAGTTCCAGAAATACAGGATTGTCCGGACAATATCGGGACAGTTGGGAGGTGTGCATAATATGTACTGGCAGCCCTGAATGGCCTGAAATGTAATATAATGTGAACTGGGACACTGCTATGGTTCATACTATGGGGCATTACATTAACAACTGCTGCAGTGGATGGGAAACAAAAGTTCTTAAAGGGTTATAATTCCAAAGTAGGTCATTATTTTTTACTTTGCATAGTTAACCTCTTAACAAACAGCTATACTGTACATGGGTTCAGTTTTCCTTTTAACTATAATACTTTTTTCAGCCCTAAGTAAATTTATTTCACATACTTACATCCAGGGGATCCCCAGTAAATGTGTTATCCATATTTTTGCAAATCTGTCCTGACATTTCTTAGACCTCAACAGGGAATTATTGAACAGTTTGTGGCAGGATATGTTTGCTCTTAGCATAGAATAGCAAATATAAAAAAGTTGTCAAATACAGTGAGCATTCACATATTCACTGATGCATAGATTACATACTTTAGCATCCATGACAGATCTAGCAATAACAATAACAACTAGGGGAGTTTTAATAGAGTAGCTGACCCGTGTGCAGTTTCGGTCGTGGGCCCCCTCCTCTCCAGCAGCAGTAGACTCTGGCATAATGCCAGAGTCTACTGCGCATGCGCAAGTCTCCGGGAACAGGGCACCCATAAGTGATTTCTGTCCGCAGTGCAGGGCCGCCTTCGCGGGACTCCGGTGGGGTAAGTATAATATATGGGTGCAATGTGGGCCTCCCTGGACCCAGGGGCCCATGTGCACCTCGCACACTGCACCCATTATAAAAGCCCCTATGATAACAGCATTTTTTTGTTTTCAAACACTGAAGCAAGCAGTGTAGTGAGAGGAATATTTAATCTTCAATATTTACACACTAGATGGCAGCGTTGCCACAAATAAATGCATGCAATGAGCTCATAATTCTTCACATATAAATTATTATTATTTTTACTAGCTAGTGCACTTGTATAAAAGGAAAGAGGTTCTGAGTAAAAATGTCAATTAATTTATGCATTATCATTAATGCATAAAAAACTGCCTGAAATATATGGGTAATGTATATTCCCTATTTAACTCATATATGAATAAATGAGTGTTTAATGTTCATTTGTAATTTGTTAATAATTTATTGTGACATCATATTTTGTTTTAGTGTTAAAAGCTTGTCACAGCATCAGCAGACATTTTGTGTGAACCAATCCAATATTCATTACGAAGCTTATTAAATCCACTGTACCAAATAACAATGAAGAATTTTATGAATAATATCGATGAAGCATTAATTTTTTCATTTATTTTGTATCCTCATTTATTACCAACAGTATATCCTTGTTGTATCCAACCGTATATCCTTTATTAGAAATGACAGTAAAAACTCAACAACAAAAAATTGTATTGATACTGGGGGTCATTCCGAGTTGATCGCTCGCTAGCAGTTTTTAGCAGCCGTGCAAACGCATAGTCGCCGCCCACGGAGGAGTGTATTTTCGCTTTGCAGGAGTGCGAACGCCTGTGCAGCAGAGCGCCTGCAAACACATTTTGTGCAAAACAAGACCAGCACTGTAGTTACTTATCCTGTGTGATGATTGCTGCGACGAGTGACACGGTAATGATGTCAGATACCCGCCCAGCAAACGCCCGGCCACGCCTGCGTTTTTCCAAACACTCCCAGAAAACGGTCAGTTGACACCCATAAACGCCCTCTTCCTGTCAATCTCCTTGCGTTCGGCTGTGCGATTGGAATCGTCGCTAGAACCAGTGCAAAACCACAAAGGACTTCGTACCAGTAGACGCGCGTTCTTATTGCGGTGCATACGAATGCGCAGATTAGCTGTTTTTTTCACTGATCGCTACGCAGCGAACAATGGCAGCTAGCGATCAACTCAGAATGACCCCCATAGTACTTCTTGGTGTGCAGGGGACAACTTTTTTATGTAATTTCCTTGTTTAGAATAACCACTTCCTTTCATGCACCTGGAAAGTGTTACTAAATTGATTGAGCAGCTTCCATTTTATGACTGTTCTGAGAGGTATAGATGGTATCAGCATTTGGAGGGCATGCTGGTTCTTTTAGTGCCATTTGGAGGATCTAGGGATTACACCAGGTCAAGTTAGATATATTTAGGTATGTGCTATTATCATGTAGCATAACACAGCAATTATATGACCCAGAGTGGGTTGTATTATCATGTCGCATTAGGGACCACCAGTATAGGAGAAGCCTTGACGAGGCCTGGTGGCTTAACCATATCTTTGCAAACATATAGTATGTAACTAAGATCTCTGAATTTTCTATTAGTAGGTAGTGTTAAATTCTTATTGCTGATAATTGTTGGTGTGCAGGGGGAAACCTTTTTTATTTGTTTCTTAGACCTCAACAAGGAATAATTGAACAGTTTGTGCCAGAATATGTCTGTTGTTAGCATATAATAGCAGAATAGATTACAATATGCCACCATGACGTTTTTTGCTTGCAGTGCTGGCAAATGAAATTTGTTCATACAGCAGATAGGGAGGCCACCGTTTTGTTTTATAGAAAAGTTGACCAATACAATGAACATTCACATATTCACTGATGCATATATTTATAAACTAATAACATCAAGCATAATTTTTTTTTTTAACACTGAAGCAAGCAGTGTAGAGAGGAAAATTTAATTTTGAATATTTACACACTAGGTGGCAGTGTTGCCACAAATAAATGCATGCAATGCCCTTATACTGTAAGTCTCAGCTTATAAATCATTCTTATTATTAGTGTATTTGTTGAAAACTAAAAAGATTCTGAGTAAACACCTCATTTTATGTATTATCGTTAATACACATAAAACTGGCTGAAATATATTTGGATAATGTATATTCCTAATCAATAATGAATAGGTAAATGTTTAATGTTCATTTGTAAATGTTATTAATTTTATCATAACATTATTATATTTTGTTTTAGTGTTAAGATCTTCTCACGGCAGCAGCAGACATTTTGTGTAAACCAATATTCATTATGAAGCTTATTGAGAAGAGTATCCAATTATCTGCCAAGAAACATCGGGAGCGAAAAACAGACATTTTCTGCATTTTTCCCAATGATTCTCTGAATTTTTTTTCCGGGCAATCGTATTAAGTCGGCCGAAAATAAATAAATAAATAAATAAATTCATTATTTCCCAAAAACATACAGATTCAGTGAAAACTGTGTGTTTTCGCCAACTGTTTTCAGGGATTTGGTTTCGCCTGCCTAAGGCAATCCCTGATAAACCACAGCCCCTGCTGATTTATTGAGGCTAATTGGATAGCCCCCTGCAAGATAATTACCCGCTGTAAAAATGAGCAAAGGACATAACCAAACATTGCAGATGTATCCAATCAGTTAGGCCTAACTGCCCATACAAATTAAAATTATAAACAGGGTATAAACATAACAAGTTGGCCAGGGATACAGGGAAGGAATTAAGAAAAAAATAGTGGATGTGGGAAACAACAGGACCTAGTCTACTATGGTCACTGAAGAGTTGAGAACTAAGGACTGAAATTTCTCTTTAGTATTATAGAAATCTGGGCTTTTCAGATAAGTATTTTGTAGCCTCATGAGCTTGATCCAGCTGTGCAGCCTCAGTGTCACGCCTGAGGGTTGGATTTGGCTCGGATAGGAGTTTTTCGGGTGGAGATGGCTTAGAAGAAGTGCGAGTGAAGCGAGGCTTTTACCAGGCTTTGCACATGAAACTTTAAATTAGGCAGATACTCCAAAGGTAAACGAAACATGAGCAATACTTTAAACCTGAATAGAACAGTAACAGACTGAAGTGCTGACAGGGCTCGGTCCGGAATGATGACACTGGAGAAGTCCTTAAAAGATGCAGGTGTAATGGCAGATACACTTGGTACTTGAAAATCACCAAACTGGAACTGGATCAAAGCAAATACTGAATATGTAAGAGCTCAGCACAGAGCTGTTACTTCCTGAGAAGAGACTGTTGTACTGACTGCCTGATGTCAGCAGGAAATCACTTTTACCCAATGGTGCTCAGAGATGGGTGCTGCGATCAGCTGGCTGGAAGGGGCTCCAAGATTGGATCAGCTGACAGAATCCAAGATAGCAGTGTCCCAGGTCCGATTTTGGAGGAAACTCTGGATGAAGCCCAAACACCAGGAAGCAAACATCATAGAGGATAATGCTGTGACAGAGGACAACAGCAGCAAACACAGTCCAGCGCGATCACAGACTGCAGCAGCTGGATCCCTGCTTAAACCAGGAGCGATGTATGGAAGCAGCGCAACCAGCCCTCTGCGCCAACCAGGACAAACATTGCAAAGGTAAGAATTTTTTTGTACTCCGGAGCGTGACAGCTTCTGCTCTTCAATGCTGGTGCATCGGTAGGGTCAGATTGATATCACTTTAGAAAGTTAAAGTGATTACAGTCACAAATTGTGTAGTACACTGTGAAAGTGCTGATTATTTATCATGTCTAAGAGCGGCAAAGGTGACGAGGGTACACTCACAGCAACACCAACACTCATATCATGTTTGTCTTGCAGGATATGGTACAGGATGGTCTATGTGTAAATTGTTTTGCGTTTCAGCAGATTACAAGGCAGATCCCTGTTCAACGTCAAGTACAGATAGATCCACGTTGGGCGATGTTTGCACAGACCTTGTCCAGTATAGCTGAACGGGTAATTCCTACAGCTTCGCTACCAGGAATGGGGTACACTAATAACCCATACATGCAGCTCCCTACTTACGGTATATCTTTTCCCTCACCAGCTTCTCCAAAGAGAGAAGCTGATAAACCTAGTGTAAGTAAACCGTTAACTTCTCAAGCTACACAGGATGATTCATCGGACGATGAAAGCTCTATATACTCTACTATGGCATACAAGGAACAAGTAGAAGGTCTCAGCTCAGTGGATATAGCTGAGCTAATTAGAGCAATAAATGCCATTTTATCCTTAGAGGATTCAGCAGAGCCTGTGTTAAAAACCAAGGCACCTGTATTTAAATGGCCCAAAGCAGGTAAGACTGAGTTTCCAGGGTCAGACCAGATAACGGAAATCATGGTAGAGGCTTGGGCTACACCCAGTAAAAAATATAGAATTCCCAAAAAAATGGGATTCCAATTATCCTTTTCCAGCTGGGGACTGTTTAAAAGGGGAAATGGCTCCCAAAGTAGATACGCATGTCATTCGATTAGTTCAAAAATCTATATTGCCTTTGCCATCAACGTCATTGGATGATGTCACGGATAGGAGAGTGGATGGTTTTCTGAAAACCATATTTCTCTGACGTCCTAAGTGGATGCTGGGACTCCGTAAGGACCATGGGGAATAGCGGCTCCGCAGGAGACTGGGCACAACTAAAGAAAGCTTTAGGACTACCTGGTGTGCACTGGCTCCTCCCACTATGACCCTCCTCCAGACCTCAGTTAGGATACTGTGCCCAGAAGAGCTGACACAATAAGGAAGGATTTTGAATCCCGGGTAAGACTCATACCAGCCACACCAATCACACCGTTTAACTCGTGATACTATACCCAGTTAACAGTATGAAATATAACTAAAGAAAGCTTTAGGACTACCTGGTGTGCACTGGCTCCTCCCACTATGACCCTCCTCCAGACCTCAGTTAGAATATTGTGCCCGGCTGAGCTGGATGCACACTAGGGGCTCTCCTGAGCTCCTAGAAAAGAAAGTATATTTTAGGTTTGTTTTTTTTTCAGTGAGATCTGCTGGCAACAGACTCACTGCTACGAGGGACTAAGGGGAGAAGAAGCGAACCTACCTGACTGGAGATATTTTGGGCTTCTTAGGCTACTGGACACCATTAGCTCCAGAGGGATTGAACACAGGACCCGACCTCGATCGTTTGGTCCCGGAGCTGCGCCGCCGTCCCCCTTACAGAGCCAGAAGCATGAAGATGGTCCTGGAAATCGGCGGCAGAAGACTTCAGTCTTCAACAAGGTAGCGCACAGCACTGCAGCTGTGCGCCATTGCTCCTCATGCACACCTCACACTCCGGTCACTGATGGGTGCAGGGCGCTGGGGGGGGGGGGGGGGGGGGCGCCCTGAGCAGCAATATGAATACCTTGGCTGGCAAAAAATCACAATATATAGTCCCAGAGGCTATATATGTGATAAATACCCCTGCCAGAATCCATGAAAAAAGCGGGAGAAAAGTCAGCCGAAAAAGGGGCGGGGCTATCTCCCTCAGCACACTGGCGCCATTTTTTCTTCACAGTGCAGCTGGAAGACAGCTCCCCAGGCTCTCCCCTGTAGTTTTCAGGCTCAAAGGGTTAAAAAGAGAGGGGGGGCACTAAATTTAGGCGCAATATGTGTATACAAGCAACTATTGGGGGAAAAATCACTCAGTTATAGTGTTAATCCCTGCATTATATAGCGCTCTGGTGTGTGCTGGCATACTCTCTCTCTGTCTCCCCAAAGGACTTTGTGGGGTCCTGTCCTCAGTCAGAGCATTCCCTGTGTGTGTGCGGTGTGTCGGTACGGCTGTGTCGACATGTTGGATGAGGAAGGTTACGTGGAGGCGGAGCAGAGGCCGATAAATGGGATGTCGCCCCCTGTGGGGCCGACATCAGAGTGGATGGATAGGTGGAAGGTATTAACCGACAATGTCAACTCCTTACATAAAAGGCTGGATGACGTAACAGCTGTGGGACAGCCGGCTTCTCAGCCCGTGCCTGCCCAGGCGTCTCAAAGGCCATCAGGGGCTCAAAAAACGCCCGTTACCTCAGATGGCAGACACAGATGTCGACACAGAGTCTGACTCCAGTGTCGACGAGATTGAGACATATACACAATCCACTAGGAACATCCGTTGCATGATCTCGGCAATGAAAAATGTGTTACACATTTCTGACATGAACCCAAGTACCACATAAAAGGGGTTTTATGTTTGGGGAGAAAAAGCAGCCAGTGTTTTGTTCCCCCATCAGATGAGTGAATGAAGTGTGTAAAGATCCCCCGATAAGAAACTGGTAATTTCTAAAAAGTTACTGATTGCGTACCCTTTCCCGCCAGAGGATAGGTCACGTGGGGAGATATCCCCTAGGGTGGATAAGGCGCTCACACGTTTGTCAAAAAAGGTGGCACTGCCGTCTTAGGATACGGCCACTTTGAAGGAGCCTGCTGATAAAAAGCAGGAGGCTATCCTGAAGTCTGTATATACACACTCAGGTACTATACTGAGACCTGCAATTGCCTCAGCATGAATAGTGCTGCTGCAGCGTGGTCTGATACCCTGTCAGATAATATTAATACCCTAGACAGATAATATTTTGCTAACATAGAGCATATTAAAGACGTTGTCTTATATATGAGGGATGCACAGAGGGATATTTGCCGGCTGGCATCCAGAATTAAGGCAATGTCCATTCTGCCAGGAGGGTATTAGAGACCCGGCAGTGGACAGGTGATGCTGACTTTAAAAGGCACATGGAGATTCTGCCTTATAAGGGTGAGGAATTGTTTGGGGATGGTCTCTGGGACCTTGTATCCACAGCAACAGCTGGGAAGAAAAATTTTTACTTCAGGTTTCCTCACAGCCTAAGAAAGCACCGTATTTTCAAGTACAGTCCTTTCGGCTTCAGAAAAGCAAGCGGGTCAAAGGCGCTTCCTTTCTGCACAGAGACAAGGGAAGAAGGAAAAAGCTGCACCAGACAGCCAGTTCCCAGGATCAAAAATCTTCCCCCGCTTCCTCTGAGTACGCTAGGGCTCCACAGGTGGAGACAAGTGCGGTGGGGGCGCGTCTCGGGAACTTCAGGGACCAGTGGGCTTGCCCACAGGTGGATCCCTAGGTTCTGCAAGTAGTATCACCGGGATACAAGCTATAGTTCGAGGCGACTCCCCCTCGCCGTTACCTCACATCAGCCTTGCCTGCTGCCCTCGGAGAAAGGGAGGTAGTACTGGCGGCAATTCACAAGCTGTACTTCCAGCAGGTGAAATCAAGGTACCCCTCCTTCAACAAGGCCGGGGTTACTATTCCAAAATGTTTGTGGTACCGAAACCAGGCGGTTCGGTGAGACCCATTCTAAAATTGAAATCCTTGAACACTTATATACGAAGGTTCAAGTTCAAAATGGAATCGCTCAGGGCGATTATTGCAAGCCTGGAGAATTTCATGGTATCACTGGACATCAAGGATGCTTACCTGCATGTCCCTATTTACCCTCCTCACCAGGAGTACCTCAAAATTGTGGTACAGGATTGTCATTACCAATTCCAGATGTTGCCGTTGGTCTGTCCCCGGCACCGAGGGTATTTACCAAGGTAATGGCCGAAATAATTATCCCGTACTTGGACGATCTCCTTATAAAGACGAGGTCCAGGGAGCAGTTGTTCGTCGGAGTAGCACTATCTCGGGAAGTGCTACAACAGCACGGCTGGATTCTGAATATTCCAAAGTCGCAGCTGGTTCCTACGACGCGTCTACTGTTCCTGGGTATGGTTCTGGACACAGAACAAGAAAAAAGGGTTTCTCCCGGAGGAGAAGTCCAAGGAGTTGTCGTCTCTAGACAGAGACCTCCTAATACATATACAGGTGTCGGTGCATCAATGCACGCGAGCCCTGAGAAAGATGGTAGCTTCTTACGAAGAAATTCCATTCGGCAGGTTCCATGCAAGGATCTTCCAGTGGGATCTGTTGGACAAGTGGTCCGGGTCGCATCTTCAGATGCATCGGCGGATAACCCTGTCTCCAAGGGCCAGGGTGTCGCTGTTGTGGTGGCTGCAGAGTGCTCATCTTCTAGAGGGCCACAGATTCGGCATACAGGACTGGGTCCTGGTGACCACGGATGCCAGCCTTCGAGGCTGGGGGGCAGTCACACAGGGAAGAAACTTCCAAGGACTATGGACAAGTCAGGAGACTTCCCTACACATAAATATTCTGGAACTAAGGGCCATTTACAATGCCCTAAGTCAGGGTTAGACCCCTGCTTCAACACCGGCCGGTGCTGATCCAGTCAGACAACATCACGGCGGTCGCTCATGTAAACCGACAGGGCGGCACAAGAAGCAGGATGGCGATGGCAGAAGCCACAAGGATTCTCCGATGGGCGGAAAATCATGTGTTAGCACTGTCAGCAGTGTTCATTCCCGGAGTGGACAACTGGGAAGCAGACTTTCTCAGCAGACACGACCTCCACCCGGGAGAGTGGGGACTTCATCCAGAAGTCTTCCAAATGATTGTACACCGTTGGGAAAGGCCACAGGTGGACATGATGGCGTCCCGCCTCAACAAAAAGCTAAAAATATATTGCGCCAGGTCAAGGGACCCTCAGGCGATAGCTGTGGACGCTCTGGTAACACCGTGAGTGTACCAGTCGGTGTATGTGTTCCCTTCTCTGCCTCTCATACCCAGGGTAATGAGAATAATAAGAAGGAGAGGAGTAAGAACTATACTCATTGTTCCGGATTGGCCAAGAAGAGCTTGGTACCCAGAACTCCAAGAAATGATCTCAGAGGACCCATGGCCTCTGCCGCTCAGACAGGACCTGCTGCAGCAGGGGGCCTGTCTGTTCCAAGACGTACCGCGGCTGCGTTTGACGGCGTGGCGGTTGAACCCCGGATCCTGAAGGAAAAGGGCATTCCGGAGGAAGTTATCCCTACGCTAATTAAAGCTAGGAAAGAAGTGAACGCAAACCATTATCACCGCATATGGCGGAAATATGTTGCGTGCTGTGAGGCCAGGAAGGCCCCAACGGAGGAATTTCAGCTAGGTCGATTTCTGCACTTCCTACAGTCAGGGGTGACTATGGGCCTAAAATTGGGTTCCATTAAGGTCCAGATTTCGGCTCTATCGATTTTTTTCCAAAATAGAACTGGCTTCACTGCCTGAAGTTCAGACTTTTGTTAAGGGAGTGCTGCATAGTCAGCCCCCATTTGTGCCTCCAGTGGCACCGTGGGATCTCAACGTGGTGTTGGGTTTCCTGAAGTCGCATTGGGTTGAGCCACTTAAATCCGTGGAGCTAAAATACCTCACGTGGAAAGTGGTCATGCTGTTGGCCTTGGCGTCGGCCAGGCGTGTATCAGAATTGGCGGTTTTGTCATGCAAAAGCCCTTATCTGATTTTTTTATATGGATAGGGCGGAATTGAGGACTCGTTCCCAATTCCTTCCTAAGGTGGTATCAGTTTTTCATGTGAACCAACCTATTGTGGTGCCTGCGGCTACTTGGGACTTGGAGGATTCCAAGTTACTGGACGTAGTCAGGGCCCTGAAAAATATATGTTTCCAGGACGGCTGGAGTCAGGAAAACTGACTCGCTATTTATCCTGTATGCACCCAACAAGCTGGGTGCTCCTGCTTCTAAGCAGACTATTGCTCGCTGGATCTGTAGCACGATTCAACTTGCACATTCTGCGGCTGGACTGCCGCACCCTAAATCTGTAAAAGCCCATTCCACGAGGAAAGTGGGCTCTTCTTGGGCGGCTGCCCGAGGGGTCTCGGCTTTACAAATTTGCCGAGCTGTTACTTGGTCGGGTTCAAACACTTTTGCAAGAGTCTACAAGTTTGATACCCTGGCTGAGGAGGACCTAGAGTTTGCTCATTCGGTGCTGCAGAGTCATCCGCACTCTCCCGCCCGTTTGGGAGCTTTGGTATTATCCCCATGGTCCTTACGGAGTCCCAGCATCCACTTAGGACGTCAGAGAAAATAAGATTTTACTCACCGGTAAATCTATTTCTCGTAGTCCGTAGTGGATGCTGGGCGCCCATCCCAAGTGCGGATTGTCTGCAATACTTGTATATAGTTATTGCCTAACTAAAGGGTTATTGTTGAGCCATCTGTTGAGAGGCTCAGTTATATTTCATACTGTTAACTGGGTATAGTATCACGAGTTAAACGGTGTGATTGGTGTGGCTGGTATGAGTCTTACCCGGGATTCAAAATCCTTCCTTATTGTGTCAGCTCTTCCGGGCACAGTATCCTAACTGAGGTCTGGAGGAGGGTCATAGCGGGAGGAGCCAGTGCACACCAGGTAGTCCTAAAGCTTTCTTTAGTTGTGCCCAGTCTCCTGCGGAGCCGCTATTCCCCATGGTCCTTATGGAGTCCCAGCATCCACTACGGACTACGAGAAATAGATTTACCGGTGAGTAAAATCTTATTTTTCTCTGTCGGGGGCAGTCATAAGGCCAGCCATGGCTTCAGCTTAGATGGCAAAAGCAGTTGCTGCCTGGATAGAGGTACTGGAAGACGGTATTTCAGCACCTTCAAGGGAGCAAGAATCCTATATAGCTCACATTAAACAGGCTGCAATATTCTTGGAAGAAGCAGCAATAGATATGGGCACTATTGCCTCCAGGGCATCAGCTTCAACAATAGCTGCTCGCAGAGCACTTTGGTTACGTACATGGAAAGCTGATTCAGAATCTAAGAAGGTTCTGGAATCTTTGCCTTTTACTGGAAGCATTCTGTTTGGTAAGGAATTGACAGAAATTCTAGAGTCAGAAGCAGACTCCAAAAAGGTAAAATTCCCTTCCACATATAACCCCAAACGTAGGGGTCCTACTATACGGCCCTATGGGTCACAAGGAAAAGCAAAAGGAAAAAGTGATCGTAAGCAGCCCCAATATAATAAATTTGGTAAGGTGAAAAAGCAATGGGCTACCAGAACGCCAGACTCAAAACCAGAGAATAAGCCATCAGTTTGATGGTGTGGGCCTCCTCCTGGGGGACCCCAAGGTAGGGGGCCGACTAATTCAGTTTGCACAGATCTGGCAACAGTCTACAACAGATGCCTGGGTGCAAGAATTAGTATCTCTGGGGTATGTTTTTCCCTTCAAGAAGCATCCTCCTCGAAGCTTCTTCTGCACCAGCCCATCTCGGGTAGAAACGAAGGCCAGGGATTTGCAAGAAGCAGTTCAGAAATTGCTTCAGTCAAGAGTAATTATTCCAGTACCCCCAGCACAACGGGGACAGGGTTTTTACTCCAACCTGTTTTTGGTTCAGAAGCCAAATGGGTCATCCCGGATAATTCTCAATCTCAAAATGCTGAACAAATACATTTGGGTACCTCGGTTTCACATGGAGACGTTACGCTCCATAGTTTTGGCCATGGTTTATGGTGGTTATGGCAGCTTATCTTCGAAAGCAGGGGATAAGAATTTTTCCTTACCTCGACGACCTGGTAATTCTAGCACAATCACAGGAAATGCTTCTGGACCATCTCCAACAGACAATAAAATGTCTGCAGAGGCACGGATGGCTCATAAATTGGGCAAAATTGTCTCTAGTTCTATCACAATGGATGACTCACTTGGGGGCTGTACTGGATTCATGTCTGCCTAAAATATTTTTCTCTGACGTCCTAGTGGATGCTGGGAACTCCGTAAGGACCATAGGGAATAGACGGGCTCCGCAGGAGACTGGGCACTCTAAAAGAAAGATTAGGTACTATCTGGTGTGCACTGGCTCCTCCCTCTATGCCCCTCCTCCAGACCTCAGTTAGAATCTGTGCCCGGCCAGAGCTGGATGCACCTAGTGGGCTCTCCTGAGCTTGCTAGAAAAGAAAGTATTTGTTAGGTTTTTTATTTTCAGTGAGATCTGCTGGCAACAGACTCACTGCTACGTGGGACTGAGGGGAGAGAAGCAAACCTACCTGCTTGCAGCTAGCTTGTGCTTCTTAGGCTACTGAACACCATTAGCTCCAGAGGGTTCGAACACAGGGCCTGACCTCGATCGTCCGTTCCCGGAGCCGCGCCGCCGTCCCCCTTGCAGAGCCAGAAGACAGAAGAGAACGACGAAAACGGCGGCTGAAGACTCCTGTCTTCATTAAGGTAGCGCACAGCACCGCAGCTGTGCGCCATTGCTCCCACAGCACACCACACACTCCGGTCACTGTAGGGTGCAGGGCGCTGGGGGGGGCGCCCTGGGCAGCAATTATAATATCTTTTGGCACAAATTATACACATAATACAGTCTGCACTGTATATGTGTGCAAACCCCCGCCATTAAGTCACACAAAACGCGGGACAGAAGCCCGCCGCTGAGGGGGCGGGGCCTTCTTCCTCAGCACACCAGCGCCATTTTCCCTTCACAGCTCCGCTGGAAGCAGCTCCCCAGGCTCTCCCCTGCAGTATCTGGATACAAGAAGTGTAAAAAAGAGAGGGGGGGCACTTAAATTTAGGCGCAAATAAGATAAGTAAGCAGCTATTGGGAAAAATCACTTATTATAGTGTACATCCCTGTGTTATATAGCGCTGTGGTGTGTGCCGGCATACTCTCTCTCTGTCTCCCCAAAGGACTTTGTGGGGTCCTGTCCTCAGTCAGAGCATTCCCTGTGTGTGTGCTGTGTGTCGGTACGGCTGTGTCGACATGTTTGATGAGGAGGGTTACGTGGAGGCGGAGCAGGGGCAGATTAGTGTGGTGTCGCCCCCGACGGGGCCGACACCTGATTGGATGGATATGTGGAAGGTCTTAACCGACAGTGTCAACTCCTTACATACAAGGTTTGATGACGCAGCAGCCTTGGGACAGCCGGGGTCTCAGCCCGCGCCTGCCCAGGCGACTCAGAGGCCGTCAGGGGCTCATAAACGCCCTCTGGCTCAGATGGTAGACACAGATGTCGACACGGAGTCTGACTCCAGTGTAGATGAGGATGAGACAAATGTACAGTCTACAAAGGCCATCCGATGCATGATTACTGCAATGAAAGATGTATTGCACATTTCTGACGGGGATGCAGTCAGTTTACCTCCAATCAAAATCCCCACGTTCAAAATCCCGACACCAATTGACCGATGGTCAAAATCCCGACAAGGTCAAAATCCCGACATGGACAAAAAACCGACATTTAAAATACCGACAAGGTCAAAATACCGACATGTAAAATGCAGACAGGTCAAAATACCGACGTGTTTTTCATGATTTTTTTTATTGAAACCGACTTGTTCATACTTTACCATCCCAGTGGACCTGGAGGGGGAATATAATAGTGTGCCGAGCGCAGCGAGGCACCGTGCCCGAAGCATGGCGAGCGCAGCGAGCCATGCGAGGGGACGCGGCACACTTTATATGGTGTCCATGTTGACTTATGTCAACTTTCACACAAAAAACAAACAAAAAATGCATGTCGGTATTTTGACCTGTTGGCATTTTACATGTCGGTATTTTGACCTTGTCTGTATTTTAAATGTCGGTATTTTGTCCATGTCGGGATTTTGACCTTGTCGGGATTTTGACCATCGGTCAATTGGTGTCGGGATTTTGAACGTCGGGATTTTGATTGGAGGTATTTCATACCGATCCCTTCTGACGTTAACCCGGTTACCACCAAGAGGGGTATTATGTTTGGGGAGAAAAAGCAGCCAGTGACTTTTCCCCCATCTGATGAATTAAATGATTTGTGTGAAGAAGCGTGGAGTTCCCCTGATAAGAAACTAGTGATTTCTAAGAGGTTACTGATGGCGTACCCTTTCCCGCCAACGGATAGGTTACGTTGGGAAACATCCCCTAGGGTGGACAAGGCGCTCACACGCTTATCTAAAAGGGTGGCACTGCCGTCTCAGGATACGGCCACCCTAAAGGAGCCTGCGGATAGAAAGCAGGAAGCTATCCTGAAGTCTGTGTATACACACTCTGGTACTCTACTGAGACCTGCTATTGCTTCAGCCTGGATGTGTGGTGCTGCAGCAGCATGGACTGACCCTGTCAGACAACATTGATTCCATCGACAGGGATACTATTTTGCTAACCATGGAACATATAAAAGACGTCGTCTTATATATGCGGGATGCCCAGAGGGACATTTGCTTGCTGGCATCTAGAATTAATGCAATGTCCGTTTCTGCCAGGAGAGTATTATGGACTCGGCAGTGGACAGGTGATGCTGATTCTAAAAAACACATGGATGTTTTGCCTTATAAGGGTGAGGAATTGTTTGGGGACGGTCTCTCGGACCTCGTATCCACAGCAACAGCTGGGAAGTCGACTTTTTTACCTCAGGTTCCCTCACAGCCTAAGAAAGCACCGTATTATCAAATGCAGTCCTTTCGGCCTCAGAAAGGCAAGCGGGTCAGAGGCGCATCCTTTCTGGCCAGAGGCAGGGGTAGAGGAAAGAAGCTGCACCAGGCAGCCAGTTCCCAGGAACAAAAATCCTCCCCTGCTTCCACTAAGTCCACCGCATGACGTTGGGGCTCCACTTGCGGAGCCAGGTGCGGTGGGGGCGCGTCTCCGAAACTTCAGCAACCAGTGGGTTCGCTCACAAGTGGATCTCTGGGCTGTACAAATTGTATCTCAGGGATACAAGCTGGAGTTCGAGGCGACTCCCCCTCGCCGTTACCTCAAATCAGCCTTGCCAGCTCCTCCCAGGGAAAGGGAGATAGTACTGGCGGCAATTCACAAGCTGTACCTCCAGCAGGTGATAATCAAGGTCCCCCTCCTTCAACAGGGAAGGGGTTACTATTCCACAATGTTTGTGGTACCGAAACCGGACGGTTCGGTGAGACCCATTCTAAATTTAAAATCCTTAAACACTTATATAAAGAAGTTCAAGTTCAAAATGGAATCGCTCAGGGCGGTTATTGCAAGCCTGGAAGAGGGGGATTTTATGGTGTCGCTGGACATCAAGGATGCTTACTTGCATGTCCCCATATACCCACCTCACCAGGAGTACCTCAGGTTTGTGGTACAGAACTGTCATTACCAATTCCAGACGTTGCCGTTTGGCCTCTCCACGGCTCCGAGAATATTTACCAAGGTAATGGCCGAAATGATGATACTGCTTCGAAGAAAGGGAGTTATAATTATCCCGTACTTGGACGATCTCCTCATAAAGGCGAGGTCCAAAGAGCAGTTGTTGGTCAGCGTAGCACTCTCTCAGGAAGTGTTGCAACAGCACGGCTGGATTCTGAATATCCCAAAGTCGCAGCTGATTCCTACGTTGCGTCTGCTTTTCCTGGGAATGATTCTGGACACAGAACAGAAGAAGGTGTTTCTCCCGGAGGAGAAGGCCCAGGAATTGTCATCTCTGGTCAGGGACCTCCTGAAACCAAAACAGGTGTCGGTGCATCACTGCACGCGAGTCCTGGGAAAGATGGTGGCTTCTTACGAAGCAATTCCCTTCGGCAGGTTCCATGCAAGGATCTTTCAGTGGGATCTGTTGGACAAATGGTCCGGATCGCATCTTCAGATGCATCGGTTGATCACCCTGTCCCCAAGGGCCAGGGTGTCTCTGCTGTGGTGGCTGCAGAGTGCTCATCTTCTCGAGGACGCAGGTTCGGCATACAGGACTGGGTCCTGGTGACCACGGATGCAAGCCTCCGAGGATGGGGGGCAGTCACTCAGGGAAGAAACTTCCAAGGACAGTGGTCAAGTCTGGAGACTTCTCTACACATAAATATACTGGAACTAAGGGCCATCTACAACGCCCTGATCAAGCAGAGCCCCTGCTTCAAAACCAATCAGTACTGATTCAGTCAGACAACATCACGGCGGTCGCCCATGTAAACCGCCAGGGCGGCACAAGAAGCAGGATGGCAATGGCAGAAGCCACAAGGATTCTTCGATGGGCGGAGAATCACGTGCTAGCACTGTCAGCAGTGTTCATTCCGGGAGTGGACAACTGGGAAGCAGACTTCCTCAGCAGGCACGACCTCCACCCGGGAGAGTGGGGACTTCATCAAGAAGTCTTCACACAGATTGTAAATCGTTGGGAACTGCCACAGGTGGACATGATGGCGTCCCGCCTCAACAAAAAGCTAAAAAAATATTGCGCCTGGTCACGGGACCCTCAGGCGATAGCTGTGGACGCACTAGTGACACCGTGGGTGTACCAGTCGGTTTATGTGTTCCCTCCTCTTCCTCTCATACCCAAGGTACTGAGGATAGTAAGAAAGAGAGGAGTAAGAACTATGCTCATCGTTCCGGATTGGCCAAGAAGAACTTGGTACCCAGAACTACAAGAAATGATCTCAGAGGACCCATGGCCTCTGCCTCTCAGACAGGACCTGTTACAGCAGGGGCCCTGTCTGTTCCAAGACTTACCGCGGCTGCGTTTGATGGCATGGCGGTTGAACGCCGGATCCTAACGGAAAAGGGCATTCCGGATGAAGTGATTCCTACGCTGATAAAAGCTAGGAAGGATGTGACAGCAAAGCATTATCACCGCATATGGCGGAAATATGTTGCTTGGTGTGAGGCCAGGAAGGCCCCAACAGAGGAATTGCAGCTGGGTCGATTTCTGCACTTCCTACAGTCAGGGGTGACTATGGGCCTAAAATTGGGGTCCATAAAGGTCCAGATTTCGGCCCTATCTATTTTCTTTCAAAAAGAACTGGCTTCACTGCCTGAAGTTCAGACGTTTGTTAAGGGAGTGCTGCATATTCAGCCCCCTTTTGTGCCTCCAGTAGCACCTTGGGATCTTAGCGTTGTGTTGGATTTCCTGAAATCACACTGGTTTGAGCCACTTAAGACCGTGGAGCTAAAGTATCTCACATGGAAGGTGGTCATGCTGTTGGCCTTAGCTTCAGCTAGGCGTGTGTCAGAATTGGCGGCTTTGTCATGTAAAAGCCCATATCTGATCTTTCATATGGACAGGGCAGAGTTGAGGACTCGTCCCCAATTTCTCCCTAAGGTGGTATCAGCGTTTCATTTGAACCAGCCTATTGTGGTGCCTGCGGCTACTCAGGACTTGGAGGACTCCATGTTACTTGATGTAGTCAGGGCTTTGAAAATCTATGTAGCCAGGACGGCTGGAGTCAGGAAAACTGACTCGCTGTTTATCCTGCATGCACCCAACAAACTGGGTGCTCCGGCTTCAAAGCAAACTATTGCGCGCTGGATCTGTAACACGATTCAGCAAGCTCATTCTGCGGCAGGGTTGCTGCATCCTAAATCAGTAAAAGCCCATTCCACAAGGAAGGTGGGCTCTTCTTGGGCGGCTGCCCGAGGGGTCTCGGCTTTAAAGCTTTGCCGAGCTGCTACTTGGTCGGGTTCAAACACATTTGCTAAGTTCTACAAGCTTGATAACCTGGCTGAGGAGGACCTTGCCTTTGCTCATTCGGTGCTGCAGAGTCATCCGCACTCTCCCGCCCGTTTGGGAGCTTTGGTATAATCCCCATGGTCCTTACGGAGTTCCCAGCATCCACTGGGACGTCAGAGAAAATAAGAATTTACTCACCGGTAATTCTATTTCTCGTAGTCCGTAGTGGATGCTGGGCGCCCGTCCCAAGTGCGGACTCTCTGCAATACATGTATATAGTTATGGCTTAACTAAAGGGTTATTGTTATGAGCCATCTGTTACTGAGGCTCAGTTGTTGTTCATACTGTTAACTGGGTATGGTTATCACAAGTTGTACAGTGTGATTGGTGTGGCTGGTATGAGTCTTACCCTGGATTCCAAATCCTTTCCTTGTTGTGTCAGCTCTTCCGGGCACAGTTTCCTTAACTGAGGTCTGGAGGAGGGGCATAGAGGGAGGAGCCAGTGCACACCAGATAGTACCTAATCTTTCTTTTAGAGTGCCCAGTCTCCCGCGGAGCCCGTCTATTCCCCCTTGGTCCTTACGGAGTTCCCAGCATCCACCACGGACTACGAGAAATAGAATTACCGGTGAGTAAATTCTTATTTTACCTCAGCACAGTCAAACAATATCAATCCACACAGCAATGCGACTGATGGGTTTGATGGTATCAATATTCAACATGGTGGAGTATGCACAATTCCACTCAAGACCTCTGCAGCGTCTGATTCTGGTCAGATGGAATGGAATACATCAGACAATAAAGAAACAGACTATGGTACTTTCACACAAGGTAAGAAAGTCATTAGCCTGGAGGCTACAAACATCCCATCTAGACAAGGGAGACCCTTTTGGATATCAGATTGGGAGATCCTGACAACAGATGCCAGTGTTCAGGGCTGGGGAGCAGTGTCCGGGAGATTATGGTTCCAGGGAAAATGCACCACAGAAGAAAGCCGTCTGCCAATAAATCTGTTAGAACTTCTAGCCATATACATGGCACTGATTCAGGCAAAGGACTCTCTTCAAGGAAGACCAGTCCAGATCCGCTCGGACAATGTAACAGCGGTAGTGTACCTCAACCATCAGGGAGGAACGCGCAGTCAAAGAGCAATGAAGGAGATAAGTCACATACTAAAATGGGCAGAACTCCATCTTCCAGCATTGTCCGCAGTATTCGTTCCAGGAGTCCTAAACTGTGAAGCGGACTTTCTCAATCGACATGCCATTCAGGCAAGCGAATGGGCTCTACACCCAGAGGTCTTTCAGACTCTAGTAGACAAGTGGGGGTTGCCAGAGATAGATCTCATGGCGTCCCATCTGAACAACAATGTACCCGTATACGGGTCATGAACAAAGGATCCCGGAGCAAACTTTGTGGACGCCCTGTCAGTGAAATGGGAATTTCATCTGGCGTATCTGTTTCCTCCGATCATCCTGCTACCCAGGGTGGTGAGGAAAATAAAAGAAGCAAAGGGTGCCGTGATTCTAATAGCTCCGGCTTGGCCCTGAGGAATTGGTACACAGATCTGCAGAGAATGTCGATGGATGCTCCACTTCTGCTCCCTCAACGTCCAGATCTACTAATGCAGGGTCCTTGTTACCACAGGCATCTGGATCGACTATCATTGACGGTGTGGCTCTTGAATCCTCTATCCTGAAGTCAAGAGGATTCTCACAACAGGTAATTCAAACAATGCTCAGAGCAAGGAAACCCTCCTCAGCTCGCATTTATCACTGAATATGGCAAGCCTATATTCATTGGTGCAGTGAAAGAAATATGGACTCGAAATATTTCCAAATTTCTAGGGTCTTAGATTTTCCTTCAGGCGGGAGTGGATAAAGGTTTGAAGGTGGCTTCCTTGAGAGTACAAGTATCAGCATTGACTTTATGGTTCCAAAAGAAAATTTCAAATTTACAGGATGTGCGTACTTTCTTCCAGGGAATGCTGCACATTCAACCTCCGTTTGTTCCTCCTACAGTGCCTTGGGACTTAAATTTAGTCCTGAAAGCACTTCAAGTTGCTCCATTTGAACCACTCAATAAAGTGGATCTTAAATGGTTGGCAGCTAAAGTTCTCTTTCTACTGACTATGGCATCAGCTAGAAGAGTATCAGATTTAGGAGTGCTGTCTTGTCGTTCTCCTTTTCTGACTTTTTTTCCAGATAAAGCAGTTCTCAGAACTAGGTCTGGGTATCTTCCGAAGGTGGTGTCTAAATTCCACCTTAATGAAGAAATTGTAGTCCCGGCTTTTCAGGTATCGGGACTTTCTGCGGGAGATGTGTCGATGGACGTAGTCCGGGCATTAAGGATCTACGTGGATCGTTGCAGCGCCATCAGACAGATTCTCTCTTCATTCTCTACGGATTTCACAAGAGAGGATGGCCTGCTACTAAACAGACGCTGGCAAAATGGCTTTGAATGACAATTTCAGAAGCATATTCTCGAGCTGATCTCCCTGTTCCGGATAATGTCTCTGCTCACTCTACTCGTAAGGTAGGTCCTTCATGGGCAGCACAAAATGGTGCTTCAGCAGAACAGATATGTAAGGCAGCCACATGGTCTTCCATTAACACATTCATTAGACATTATTCCTTGGATACTTTTGCCTCTCATGACGCTGAATTCGGGCGAAAGGTTCGCGTGTCCAATCAGGAGCGTCCCCACCACTAAATTGCTTTGGGAAATCCCATTGTTATCCTGTGGATAACCTGTGGACCCTGCCGGAGAAATATACGTTATGGTAAGAACTTACCGCTGACGCACCTGATTTGAGGATCTTTCTACTCACTAAACCTCTTCCCTCTTGTACGGAAAGGTGTCCATGTGTGTTCTTCTCGCCTGATTAGGGCTCTACGTGATGCTCCTGCCTAAATGCTCTGGAATACAACTGATTTGCCTGAGCCAGTGGGCGGGGATATATGGACGGGCCCGTTGCATCCTGGGAGGACTGAAAGCTTGTGATCGTTTGGTGCCAATCCGCTGTCGCTCCATCATATCCCATTGTTATCCTGTGGAACCTGTGGACTTAGGAGAAATACCGTTATCAACAGTAAGTTCTTACCATAACGTATATTTTGCTGGGCACACTTGGAACATGAAGAAACAAAGTCTTGGACATTCTTTTTTAAAGAGGGCCACCAGTAAGACCTGGTAGTAAACTCCAGTAGTCTTTGGACACCTGTATGACCTGAAAAACAGGAAGAGTGAGCCCAGTGTAACAAATTTTCCGTAACACAGGCTTGACAAAAGTTTTCCCTGCAGGAGGTGTAGGAACTACACCGACTGCAGAAAACACCACAGGATCAATGATTTAAGTGTTTTTCAGTAGAGGTAACTTCATTTTCCTGCTACATGCAGTGAGAGAGAGCAACTTTCCGATTCTGTATTCCAGGACGAAAATACAACTTGAAATGAAAACGTGAGAAGAGGGCCAATCTGGCTTGCCTTGGGTTTAAACATTGGGCTGACTTCAGGTATAACAGGTTCTTATGATCAGTCAGAATGAAAATAGGGTGAATAGCTCCTTCTAATAAATAGCACAATTCTTTATAGCGAGCAGTTCTTGATCTCCGATGTAGCAGTTACCCTCTGCTGGTAGGAACTTGTGGGAGAAGAAGATGGTCGATATGACCATCTTGAGATCGCTGGGAGAGCATCTGCTTCCAGAATGAATGGTTGGGATACATCAGGTTGGCATAATAAAGGAACAATGAAGAGTTTTTGTTTAGGTATATGAAAAGCCTTTTTTGCATCATCTGACCAGCGAGATGGATTGGCACCCTTCCGAGTGAGAGTGATGATGGGTGCTTGGATGGTAGAAAAGTCTCTCATAAACTTGTGATAATAGTTGGAAAACCAGAGGAAGCATTGTACTGCTTTAAGGGTTGTTGGAAGTGGCCACTTCTGGATTGCTTGGAGCTTTTCAGAATCCATTTGTAGTCCTGAACCTGAGATGATATATCCCAGGAAGGGAATTGACTTCAATTATACATTTTCCAAGCTTGCAGTAGAGACTACTAGTTCTGAGACGTGTGAGTACCTCTTTGACTTGCCAACGATGGTCAACCAGATTGTTGGCAAATATCAGAATGTCGTCTAGGTATACTACTACATGCTTGAATAGATAAATACGTCATAAATGAGAAAATCTTCCCCTTTCAATAGCTTTCTCCTGAAAACTTAAGTCCACCTTGGCACATAAGGACACTAAATCCTCAAACTTGTCTGGGAGATAACGAGTGGCAAGTTCATCCCTGATCCTTTCAAAAAGACCATTACTCAAAGATGCATAGAGTGCTTCATTATTCCAGCTTAATTCAGAAGACAATGGGGGTCATTCCGAATTGTTTGCTCTGTATTTTTCTTCGCATCGCAGCGATTTTCCGCTAACTGCGCATGCGCAATGTTCGCACTGCGACTGCGCCAAGTAAATTTGCTATGCAGTTAGGTATTTTACTCACGGCATTACAAGGTTTTTTCTTCGTTCTGGTGATCGTAATGTGATTGACAGGAAGTGGGTGTTTCTGGGCGGAAACAGGCCGTTTTATGGGAGTGTATGAAAAAACGCTACCGTTTCTGGGAAAAACGCAGGAGTGGCTGGAGAAACGGAGGAGTGTCTGGGCGAACACTGGGTGTGTTTATGACGTCAAACCAGGAACGACAAGCACTGAACTGTTCGCAGATGCCGAGTAAGTTTGAAGCTACTCAGAAACTGCTAAGAAGTGTCTATTCGCAATTCTGCTAATCTTTCGTTCGCAATTTTGATAAGCTAAGATTTACTCCCAGTAGGCGGCGGCTTAGCGTGTGCAAAGCTGCTAAAAGCAGCTTGCGAGCGAACAACTCGGAATGACCCCCAATATTTGGAATTGAACCAGGTATTGACCAACGGAACGTGACCATTGACTAAGGCATAAGATGTCTGTGGAACTGATGGCACTCTCCCAGGTTTGTTAAAAATCCGACGGAAAGCTGTAACAAAATCTTTGTAGGAAGACAACAATGCATCAGATATCTCCCAAAGAGGGGCTGCCCATTCAAGGGCGACCCAGAGAGCAGAGAGATGATATATGCCACTTTGGTACACTCAATAGGAAAGTTACTGGGTTGCAATTCAAAGTGGATCTCACTTTGGTTTAAAAATACTCGACAATTCTAGAAGTTGCCATCTAATGTTGTAGGGGTAGGAAGCTGGAGCTGAGACTGGATGGAAATTAAGCTGGAGGACTTAGAGGCAGAGGAGGAGTAACTCAAGAACCAATGAGAATAGCTTGAATACTGTCCAGACGATCGGACAATTCTTGCAGGAACTGGATAACCAGACCCTTTGCAACCTCCTGGTTTTCTAGGCATGCTGCCAGGTGCTGGACCGGTCCTATTTCGGTTTTATTCTGGTTTGCATTTATTTCAAGTACTTTTGCATATTTCAAGGACTTTTCCAATGTCATCATTCCATTCCATTTCGGCTAACCTTTCAAGTTGTTTTTATTCTTCTTTCAGAATCAGCAGTGATCTACAGTATCAGTTTTAATAGAGTATTGCTCATGTTTCATTTACCATTGGCATATCTACCTAATTTCAAGTTTCATGCACAAAGCCTGCTTAAAGCCTCCTTGTTTCACACATATTCCTTCCAAGCAAGCTTGGTGCCTGCAGCTCAGCGCAGCCCTGAAAAGAGCTTTTATGAAGATAGAAGACTTCAAGAGCCGTAGCATAGGCACTTAGAAGTGCTATATGTCATTATGACATATAATGCTGTGGCTCCCTCAGTGGCACTGTATACTCCCGCGCCCCGGTTGCCGGGTACTTACAGCGGAGGGCTCTGGTTCTTCATCTAGGGCACACACACCTGCCGCAGCTCTCCGGAATCGCGTGGCCGCATCAAGGGAGGAGGTAAGAGGGTCCCCCAGGCGAGACCTGCTGGAAATCGCAATTCGTCGCGGTCTTTAGGAGACGGGCCGCGCGCGCTGGCGTGGACACTGTGGCCGTACAGGGACCCCACTAGACCACCAGGGCAAGGGCACAGGTCGGATTACCTCATAATCCGTTTTACTAAGGCCCGCAGGACCTGGTGATGAAGTCCAGCAAGGGGATAAGGCTCTGACCTGTAGCCCCTCCCCCAGCCCCAGGCGCCATTTACTGCTAATGTTCCCGCCCTGGAGCTGCTTCTCTCTACCTCCCTCACTCCCTGTCAGCGTTTGGGCGCCATTACACACATGCTGAACTGACTTTGGGACTGCTGGGCAATGTCTCCTCTGTAAAGCCGCCTGCATCATCAGCGCTGTGCATTTAAAGGACACTTAAGTATTTTACATGTCTTTAGACAGTGTTAGTTAAGAACAAATGCATACATTCAGGGTTATTTAGTACAAGTACCCTGTGATATACATCCAGTCTTTACTGTGCTTTGTTATATCTATATTTATACATAAGCTTTACTTTGTAGTGCAGTTACTTAGTATTGCTAGTCCAGTGCAGTTTTATTGTTATTCGTGATAATTTCTGCATTGTACATGTGACTGTGTGTGTGCCAATAGCTGCTGTGTTATTTCGATTCCATGTATCTCACATATACTGCTATTCCTATATTCTGTACCCTGAGGGGGGCTAAGTGCTTCAGGGTTTTCATATAATATAGTATTTCACAGGATATACTCCTCCGGTATTTTTCTCTGTGTTTTACAGTCACCATGTACCTCTAAAATTCTCTGTTTGTGCTCTGCTTGCAGTCACACTATACAGGGGGATTTTTGTAAGGTACTTTGCCTATTTTGTACTATTTTGCCCTACGGTTACGCTTTCATATCATGTCAGCTACACAGGGTGAAAATTCTATGGCTACTCCTGCACCCTGCAGTGCTAATACCATAGATGGGTGTAGTATGGAATGCCGGCGGCCGGGCTCCCGGCAGTCAGCATACCGGCGCCGGGAGCCCGACTGCCGGCATACCGACAGCGTGGCGAGCGCAAATGAGCCCCTTGCGGGCTCACTGCGCTCGCCACGCTGCGGGCACGGTGTATTTTATTCTCCCTCCAGGGGGGTCGTGGACCCCCATGAGGGAGAAAAAGTGTCGGTATGCCGGCTGTTGGGATTCCAGCGCCGGTATACTGTGCCCCGGGATCCCGACTGTTGGCATACTGAAGACCACCCCCATAGATGTCTCTGAGGAAAATATTGCAGCTTAGGGTTCAGGTACAGGGGTTTTTTTACCCCTTAGTCAGTCCACAGCAACGGGGGCAAATCATGACCCACCATGGGCTACATTTTCTAATTTACTGACTACACTTGTAACTAGACTTACGCGCCCTATGGGACCTCCTGTGCCATTACAGCCACATATTGTCCCTGCTGTTAATCCGCCATGGGCAGATACTCTGTCCTCTCAGTTACAGTAATTAAATCAGTCTTTGGCCAAGCAAAATCCTAACCCTCGCCCGCCTAAGACCAAGGGGTCGTCAAAACAATGGGCCATAACTTCCTCACAATCCACTCATGTTTCAGATACTTCATAAGATGGCGCATATACTGACCCTCAGACACTGATGCAGATGCTTCTGATGGGGAGTCTACTACACAGATGGATATTCCTGACCTTTTGGAGGCTATCAGGCTGATTCTTAAAATTTATGATGATGAAGAACCCCCAGCTACCTCTAAGAAACCGAATAAGTTTAAGCGTCAGAAGGTTACTAAAGTAGTTTTACCTCATTCTGACCACTTAGTTGACATACGTCAGGAATCCTGGGAATATCCAGGAAATAAATATTCCCTGTCTAAGAAGATGCTAGCTCGTTATCCTCTTGCTGCAGAGTTAAGTAAAAATTGGGAAACACCGCCGCCGGTGGACTCACAAGTCGCGCGTCTGGTGGTGTCATCTGCTCTGCCTGTCACTACCATCACCTCTTTGAAGGAACCGACGGATAACCGAGTGGAGAGTTGCTTGAAATCTATTAACTCTCTTGCAGGAGCTGTGTATAGGTCTACTATTGCGGCCTATTGGGCTGCTAAATCCATAGAGGCCTGGGTTCAGGAGGTTGAAGCAGAACTACCGTCTAATTTTCCTGATAATGCTAGACAGTGTCTTTCATACATTATTACAGCCTCTCATTATATACAGGAGGCGGCATCTGATGCAGGTATCCTGGCGGCCAAAGCTTCTACTAGTCTATTCTGGCTCACCGGATCCTCTGGTTGCAGTCCCGGTCTGTAGATCTGGACTCATAAAAGACCTTGGAGGTGATCCCTTTTAAGGGAAACATTCTTTTTGGGGAAGACCTCAATAAGATTGTTGCTGACTTAGCATCTGCTAAAACTGCATGTCTACCTAGTACTACTCCTTCAGCTCCGAAGGCTAAGAGTACTTCCTTTCATTCCTTTCAAACTCCAGGTAAAGCAAAGGGTCAAGCATACCCGAAACAGGCTTGCACTTCCAAATCCACTAATCCCAAAGCTAAACGTGCCTGGGCTACCTATCAGCCTGCTTCCAAAACAGATAAGCCTGCTGCATGACGGGGCGGGCCTCCCTCTCGGGGATCCCAGGGTGGGAGGGCGACTTCTACGGTTTGCTCAGGTATGGTTACAGACCACTTTGGACGCCTGAGTAAGGGAAGTCATTGCTCACGGATACGCCATCTCTTTCAAGAAACGTCCCTCGTCAGTTTTGCTCAACAAACGTCCCTTCGGACACGATAAAGGCAAAAACTCTCCATCTGGTGGTACAATCCCTCCTGGACATGGGAGTGATAGTGCCGATGCCTCTAACTCGGAAAGGCGGGGGGTACTATTCAACGCTGTTCCGAAGCCGAATGGATCTTCCCGACCCATTCTCAACCTCAAGTCTTTGAACAAATTTGTGAAGGTATCCAAATTCCGTATGGAAACTCTTCACTCTATTGTTCTGGCTTTGGAGCTCAAGGACTATATGATATCCCTGGATATTCAGGATGCTTACCTGCATATACCTATTGCAGCGTTGCATCAGCAATACCTGAGGTTTGCTATTGGCAACCTACATTTTCAATTTTGGTCTCACCACGGCTCCACGGATCTTCACCAAGGTCATGGCGGTCATGACGGTTCTACTCCGCCGTCAGGGTTTCAGGATCCTGCCGTATCTGGACGACTTGTTGATCCTGGCGAACTCTCCGGAGGTTCTCCTTCATCATCTGGAGCTGACGGTCCAATTCCTGCAAGCCCACGGGTGACTCATCAACTGGAAGTAGTCTTCTCTGGTCCCTGCTCAGAGCATGGTGCACCTGGAAGCGTTATTGGACACACACAACCAGCGGTTGCTTTTGTCTTAGAAGATCCTGAAACGTCAGGACAAGATAAGATGCTTCCTCTCTCGCCTACGTGTGTCAATACACTCGGCAATGCAAGTACTAGGCCTCATGGTGTCGGCTTTCGACATGGTAGAGTACGCTCAATTTCATTCCCCCCCTCTGCAGAGGTTGATACTCTCCAAGTGGGACGGCCTGCCTCATTGGATCAGGACTCACATGATCTCCTTGACTCCGGAGGTCCGCTTGTCATTGGGCTGGTGGCTACAGGACCAGCAACTGAGCAGAGGTCGTCTCTTCTGGATCTCCAACTGGGTCCTTCTGATGACAGATGCCAGTCTGCGGGGCTGGGGCACGGTGTTGGAGCAACACTGTCTTCAGGGTCGGTGGACCAGGTAAGAATCTCTCCTCCCGATAAACATTCTGGAATTGCGGGCAGTGTTCAATGCGTTGACACTAGCCCTACCTCTGCTACAGAACAGGCCTATTCAAGTACAGTCAGACAACTCCACCATGGTGGCGTACATAAATCATCAAGGTGACACTCGAAGCCGCATGGCAATGATGGAAGTATTAAAAATCCTTTGTTGTGCGGAACGCCATCTGCCAGCCATATCGGCAGTGTTCATTCCGGGAGTCCTCAACTGGGAAGCGGACTTCCTCAGTCGTCAGGATGTACACGCCAGAGAGTGGAGTCTTCATCCGGAAGTCTTTCAACTCCTAGTGGACAAGTGGGGCCTACCAGATGTAGACCTGATGGCGTCTCGACACAATCACAAGGTTCCGGTCTTCAGAGCAAGGACAATGGATCCTCAAGCAGCGTTCGTGGACGCCCTGGCAATTCCATGGAACTTTCGTCTGCCGTACGTGTTCCCTCCGGTGTCACTTCTGCCCAGGGTGATAAGGAAGTTCAAGCAAGAAGGAGGAATAATACTTCTAATCGCTACAGCGTGGCCCAGATAGCATTGGTTCTCAGATCTGCAGGGTCTCTCGATAGAGTGTCCTCTTCTACTTCCGCAACGCCCAGACCTCCTTGTTCAGGGCCCTTGTGTCTACCCGTACTGAGGGCCAAAGGATTTTCTGAGGCAGTCATTCAAACTATGTTAAAGGCCCGTAAACCGGCATCTGCTCGGATTTATCATAGGGTCTGGAATTATTACTTCGCCTGGTGTGCAACTAACCGTTATGATGCATACAGGTTCAGTACTGCCAAGCTTTTTTTTTCCTACAACAGGGCCTGGACTTCGTCTAGCCTCCCTCACGGTTCATATTTCTGCCTTGTCGATATGGTTTCAGAGAAAAATTGCGACTATGCTTGATGTTCATACATTCACTCAGGGTGTTTTATGGATTCAACCTCCCTATGTCCCGCCTGTGGCTCCTTGGGATTTGTAAGTTGTCCTGGACGCCTTACAAGAGTCTCCATTTGAACCTCTTGAGTCTGTGGACCTTAAGTGGTTTACTCTTAAAGTCTTGTTCTTGCTGGCTATTGCCTCTGCTAGACGGGTTTCAGACTTGGGTGCCTTGTCCTGTCGGTCACCCTTTCTGATTTTTCACCATGACCGGGCGGTTCTTAGAACTCGCCCTGGTTATTTGCCTAAGGTGGTGTCGTCTTTCCACCTTAACCAGGAGATTGTGGTTCCGGCATTTACCTCTCCAGGTTTGTCCTCCAAAGAGCGGTCTTTGGACGTTGTACGAGCTCTCAGTATTTATGTGAAGAGGACAGCTTCTCTTAGGAGATCTGATTCTCTCTTTGTCCTTTTTGGTTTTCACAAACGTGGCTGGCCTGCTAATAAGCAGACCTTGGCCAGATGGATTAGAATAGTGATTGCACATGCTTATGTACAGGCTCCTGCTACCATCAAAGCCCATTCTACTCGGTCTGTTGGACCTTCTTGGGCGGCCCGCCGTGGTGCGACCCTTGAACAATTGTGCAAGGCGGCTACGCGGTCCTCAGTGAACACGTTCATAAGGTTCTATGCCTTAGATACTTCCGCCTCCCAGGATGCCTCCTTTAGATGCCGGGTTCTTGTGCGCACTACAGTGTGTCCCCTCCCATGAGGAACTGCTTTAGGACATCCCGATGTTATCCCTGTGGAACCCCAGTGTACCCCGCTGCAGAAAAGGAGATTTATGGTAAGAACTTGCCTTTGTTAAATCTCTTTCTGCCAGGTACACTGGGTTCCACAGGGCGCCCACCCTGACACACTTAGCTTCTTTGGGTTTGTATGGTATTAGCCGCTGATACCTTCTCCTGTCGTGAGAATGTGGTGTATGTTGCTACTAACGGTTGTCGTCTCTTTTACCTGCTACTGCATTGGACTGGTTAACAAAACTGAGCTCCTGTGCACAGAGGCGGGGTTATAGAGGAGGCGGCGCTATGCATCCTGGAAACAGTCAAAGCTTTTAGCCTGTTGGTGCCTCGGATCAAGATCCAACTCTACACCCCGATGTTATCCTTGTGGAACCCAGTGTACCAGGAGTAGGAGACATAGTAGTGATGGGAGATTTTAACTATCCAGAGATAAACTGGAAAAATGATTCATGTGATACTGCTAGGGGCAATATGTTTTTAAACACACTTAATGATAACTACTTAGTTCAATTAATTGAGGAACCAACTAGGTACAATGCAATCTTAGACCTGGTATTAACAAACAATGGGGATTTGGTATCAGGTTTTATAGTAGGGGAACCCATAGGAAACAGCGACCACAATATGGTCACATTCAATATCAGTTTCCATAAACAGCCCTATACTGGCTCAACTAGGACTCTAAACTTTAGCAAAGCGAATTTTGAAAAGATGAGGGTATTTTTCAGGGATATTGAATGGGAAGGTTTGTTTTTAGGAAAAAATACTACGGAGAAATGGGAGGTACTAAAATTCCTGCTAGCTAAAAATACACTCAAATTTATTCCTACGAGCAGCAAAAAAAAGGAATAAAAATCATAAACCGATGTGGCTTAACAAAAAGATAAAGGAACTTATGGGCAAGAAAAGGCGAGCATTTAAAAAATACAAATCTGACGGGAAAGCCGAGTCATTTCAGCACTATAAGGAATGTAACAAAATATGCAAAAAGGAAATAAGAGCGGCTAAAGTAGAAACTGAAAAACTAGTAGCAAAGGAAAGCAAAGCGAATCCCAAAAAATTATTTAAATACATTAATAGCAAGAGATTAAAGAAGGAGAGTATAGGCCCTTTAAAAGACAAGTTGGGAGTCTTAAGCAAAAATGATAATGACATAGCGGACACACTAAATAAGTTTTTTTCAACAGTATTTACTAGAGAGGACCCAATTCAGGGACTAACACATTATCTCAATAATGAGAATATCCCACTGATAGGTACTTATTTACGCGAGGAAGTAGTCTGTGACCGATTGAAACATTTAAAGATTAATAAGTCACCAGGTCCCGATGGTATTCATCCAAGGGTTCTAATGGAGCTTCACTCTGAACTTGCAAAACTGCTATTTTTGATCTTTAAGGATTCAGTAATATCAGGTATTGTTCCCAAAGACTGGCATATAGCAGAAGTAGTGCCTATATTCAAAAAGGGAAGTAAAGCTGAACCAGGTAATTATAGACCAGTTAGTCTTACATCTATAGTGGGGAAAGTATTGGAAGGTATTCTAAGAGATAGTATTCAGAAGTTCCTTGAAGTCAATAAGGCCATTAAAAGGAATCAACATGGGTTTATGAAGGACAGATCCTGTCAAACCAACTTACTTGGCTTTTATGAAACAGTAAGCGCAAACCTAGATCAGGGTAAAGAGGTGGATGTAATCTTTTTAGATTTTGCCAAAGCGTTCGACACTGTACCACACATGAGCATTATCTACAAGCTACAAGAATCAGGGCTAGGAAGCACAATATGCACTTGGGTCAAAAACTGGTTAGATAATAGGGAGCAGCGCGTTATGGTTAATGGATCTTTTTCAACTTGGACTGAAGTGCTAAGTGGTGTGCCACAAGGCTCAGTATTAGGACCGCTATTGTTCAATATTTTCATTAACGACCTAACAGAAGGTCTAGAGAGCATGGTGTCAATTTTTGCAGATGATACCAAATTGTGTAAAGTTATAAATGCGGAGGGGGATGCTGAGTCGCTTCAGAATGACTTAGTTAAATTAGAAGCTTGGGCAGCGAAATGGAGAATGCGCTTCAATACAGACAAGTGTAAGGTAATGCACTGTGGTAACAAGAACAAAAATAACACCTACCTACTAAATGGGGTAAAATTAGGGGATTCTGTACTGGAAAAGGACTTAGGTGTCCTCATAGATAGCAAACTAAGCAGTAGTACCCAAAGTAGGACTGCAGCAAAGAAGGCAAATAAGATATTAGCATGCATAAAACGGGGAATTGATGCTAGGGACGAGAGTATTATACTCCCGTTATATAAATCACTTGTGAGGACACACCTTAAATATTGTGTACAATTCTGGGCACCCTACTACAAAAAGGATATCCTGGAGCTAGAAAAGGTTCAAAGGCGGACGACCAAACTAATTAAGGGTATGGAGACGCTGGAATACGAGGAAAGGCTTGCAAGACTAGGCATGTTTACACTGGAAAAGAGGAGATTAAGAGGGGACATGATCAACATTTACAAATATATAAGGGGACAATATACAGATCTTGCGCAGGACCTGTTTTTGGTTAGATCAACACAGAGAACTCGTGGACACTCGCTCAGGTTAGAAGAGAGGAGATTCCGCACAATACAGCGTAAAGGCTTTTTTACGGTAAGGACGATACGTGTTTGGAATTCCCTGCCTGAGGGAGTTGTAATGGCCGACTCAGTCAACACCTTTAAGAATGGGTTAGATAAATTCCTAATGGATAAGGATATCCAGGGTTACGGGGCATAGTCACGCACTATGGTTATTATAAAAAAAGAGGGGTAAAACGTAAAGGCAGTCATCAACTTCAGTCAAAAAATTTTACAAAATAATCGTGCATAGGAGACCACAAATAGGTTGAACCCGATGGACAATTGTCTTTTTTCAACCTTAGATACTATGTTACTATGTTACCTCGCCGAAAGAGATTTAACAAAGGTAAGTTCTTACCATAAATCTCCTTTTATATATATATATATATATATATATATACAGAAATGGGTTCTCTGCGCACTGAGGTGTTAATCTGAGGCGGGCTGTGCTGCTGGTAATGAGGGGTGTCCCACCCCCCCTTAAATGGTAAGTATACAGATGTGGATAAAACCACAGGGAACCAGCGCTCAAACCCTATTTGTAGTGGTGAATGATACGGTTATAAAGTGAAGCTAAAATCAATAATGAAAAAGCAGGTAATATACTTAAGGTTGTTTATTCTAAGATGCTGAGATACTTTCTTTCCCAACAGGTATAAATTCGGTTTAAAAGTCAATCAGTGATTGGGGCACGCTCCTGGTTTGAGCTTAAATTCTGAAGTGCAAGGTTCAATTGAAAGAACAAATGCTGTAATCTTTGTAAAGTCGAGAAAAAGAAAAAGAAAAATGCCACAAAAAAAGGAGCTACCCATCTATACTACATTGGACTGAGGACGAATATTCACTACAAAGAAGGACAGTACTGCTAATCCTTTCCGCAAACCATCCGGTCACGTGATCCGGAGTTCCGGAAGCAACCGGTTGCCAGGCGACGGAAGAAGCCCGAGACAGAGGAGAGTGGAAGGCGGAGGGGAAGGGAGAAGGTAAGTCCCTGTAGGAGGAGGAGAGGCGCGGCCAGCCGCTCGGAGAGCCCCGGCCGGGTCCACTTCGCCTCTCTGACAGGCGCACACCCCAGGTCAGCGGCCCCACAGAGCGGGCCTGATTCGGGCGCTCTACTGTGGGACGTGCTGCAGGAGGAATAGCGCCAGTCCAGGGTCCTTATTCTCCACTCTAACCAAAGCATACACTACCGCTGTCAACTGTTCATCACTTCACAAGAGAATCCTTCACTTCAGAGCACAGATTAGCGGGACGCCGCTGTCTGTATAGACTTGTAAACCGTTTGGACTTTAGTACATATTATCATTAATATTTTTTTGTGGCATTTTTCTTTTTCTTTTTCTCGACTTTACAAAGATTACAGCATTTGTTCTTTCAATTGAACCTTGCACTTCAGAATTTAAGCTCAAACCAGGAGCGTGCCCCAATCACTGATTGACTTTTAAACCGAATTTATACCTGTTGGGAAAGAAAGTATCTCAGCATCTTAGAATAAACAACCTTAAGTATATTACCTGCTTTTTCATTATTGATTTTAGCTTCACTTTATAACCGTATCATTCACCACTACAAATAGGGTTTGAGCGCTGGTTCCCTGTGGTTTTATCCACATCTGTATATATATATATATATATATATATATATATATATCTATCCAGGGCCGGTTCTTGAGCTTCTAGCGGCCAATAGGGCCGTGGCTTCATACAGGGGACGTGGTCAGTTACGCCCCCTGTACAGTAGTAGCGCCGCTGAAATGATGTGCGGTGCGCGATGACGTCATCGCGCACAGCAAAGGTCCTCTCCACGAAGGGAAACGACGCTACACAGTAAAGGTCCTCTCCACGAAGGGAAACAAGATGCTATGCGTCTATTTCTCTTCACAGCGGGGGGCAACAGCAGCGGGACAGAGCGGCCAGCGGGAGGCACAGCAGCAGCGGATCTTGCCATGGTGCGGCGCCCTCCGGAAGGAGGCGCCCCAGGCAAAAGTCCTGCTTGCCCGTGGCAAGATCCGCTACTGTATATATCACTCTGCAATCACTACGCAACCAACTTATGCTTAGCAACATTTGTAATATGAATTGATTTGTCAATTGTTACTACTTTTACTCATTAACACAGTTAATGAAGATATATTGGGCTGTTGTTTTTATAGCCAAATACAGTGTAATCTATCACTTTTCATCAGCTTAACGTCTGTCTCACTGGTAGCCTGTATTAATTAGCCATAGTATTCATTTCATGCAATCTAGGCTTAGCTGTGCTGGTCAAAGTGCATTTCACATACACAAATCTATATATATATAACTGCAAAAGCCCTCACTAACTCACTTACTGACTTATCACTAATGGGGTCATTCTGACCCGATCGCACGCTGCACTTCTTCGCAGCGGTGTGATCGGGTCGGAACTGCGCATTGCACACGCGCGTCGTTGCCCGGGAATGAAGAAAGTGGTCGCAGGGGCGACCTAAAGAAGATTGACAGGAGGAAGGCGTGTCGGGGCGTCAACTGACCGTTTTCCAGGAGTGGTCCAGCGAACGCAGGCGTGTCCAGGCATTTTGAGGGCGGGTGTCTGACGTCAAATCCGGGACCAGCATCGCTGGTTACGTCGCAAAGGGTAAGTAGGTACAGGGCTACTCTTGTTTTGCTTGAAACTTTTTTAGCATAGCAGGGCTGCACAAGTGATCGCAGCCCTGCTATGCTAAAATACACTCCCCCATAGTCGGCGTCAAGTTGATCGCACGAGCAGCAAAAAGTTGCTACGTGCGATCAACTCAGAATGACCCCTTAATTCTCTTGCTTCCCGATATGTTAGGAAGCTGAAATATAACATACATGTATTCTTCAGGTGGGAAATAGGAAAATGACGTAATTAGAATTTTAATAAACCTCCCCTAAGGGAATGAAAAGGGGGTTGACATAATGACGTCATTACCAATGCGTGGCTTGCGGTGCGTGAATAATGGGCAATCGGATCAAAATTTGGATTGCACCTTCAGTGTGTAGAATTTATTAAACTACAAAAATAGTGTTGTCACTTTTTACCGTATCTGCTACGGTGCTCCTCTGGTAACGCCAAGAACTTACATTAAGACATCTCAAGTTTACATCTCTATATATTTACCAAATTTTTAACACTCAATTATATTTACAACTGTAAAAATCAGAAACTCCCGAGTGAAGAACGGGTAGAACAGCTAGTTGTTCATAAAACTAAGTGTTTGTAAATAAACATCTGAACAACACCAGTAAACAAATATTTGAGTGTTTAACTTAAAAAAAAATTGCAAATTCATTATGCACTAGCCTAAATATCTTCTTTCGCAAACACACCATGGCCCTCATTTCGAGTTGTTCGCTTGCTAGCTACTTTTAGCAGAATTGCAAACACAAAGCCGCCGCCCTCTGGGAGTGTATCTTAGCATAGCAGAATTGCTAACGAAAGATTAGCAGTTCTGCTAATATTAGCAGAATTGCTAACGAAAGCAATTTTCTTGCAGTTTCTGAGTAGCTCCAGACATACTCCTAGATTGCGATCACCTCAGTCCGTTTAGTTCCTGGTTTGACGTCACAAACACACCCAGCGTCCGACCAGCCACTCCTCCGTTTCTCCAGCCACTCCTGCGTTTTTACCTGGCACGCCTGCGTTATTTAGCACACTCCCTGAAAACGGCCAGTTTCTGCCCAGAAACACCCACTTCCTGTCAATCAGCAGAGCGATTGAAAAGCTTTGTTCGCCTGTGAGTAAAATAGCATAGTTTTGTGTAAATTTGCTTAGCGCGTGCGCCCTGAGATGCATACGCATGCGCAGAACTGCCGGATTTTAGCCTATTAGCAATTCTGCTAAAATTAGCAGCGACCGAACAACTCGGAATGAGGGCCCATGTACCTCAAATTGTTGTACTTCATTGCTCTCCATGGTATTTTTCCAAAGCAAATACATCCTTTACTAGGTGATTCATCGCGCCCTGCGGGCGCTCTTCACACCGTCGTAAGGGGCTACGCCCCCTTAACCCCTGTATGCCGTTCAATATATGTATTATATGAAGTATTACCTGCATTCCTAGTTTTGTGAGTGGTTAAATATTGCACAATGAAAGGGCGTTGGATGGTGAAGGGGGCGTAGTCCCTTGCGACGGTGTGAACAGCGCCTGCAGGGCACACTGTACAGAATGCAGCGGGTGTGGGGGAGAACGCGGATGGGGTCGTGAGGCGCTGCGGGTGGGGATGTGCGGGGGAGTGGGATCCGGAGGCGGTATGGGTGGGGGAGAGCGGGGGGTGCCGCGGGTAGGGTAGGGGCAGGTACGGGGATCTGGGGGATGGGTGAGGGGGTTCCGGAGGTGCTGCAGGTGGTGAAGGGGCGAGTGCGCCGCGGGTGGGGTAGGGGGTCCGGAAGTGAAGCGCGTGGCGTAGGGGGGTTTGGCAGATGGGGTCGGGAGGAGCAGCGGGTAGGTGCGGCGGGTAGGGGAGTGGCAGGTAAGGTGATCTGGCGGATGGGGGAGGGGGTTCCAAAGGCGCTGCAGGTGGGGAAGGGGCGAGTGCGCCGTGTGTGGGGGAGAGGCAGGTGCAGCACATGGGGGAGGGGGTTGGGAGGTGCTGCGGGTGGTGGAGGGGCGGGTGCAGTGGGGCAGGCTGTCAGAAGGTGGTGCGGGTGGGGAAGGAGTAAGTGCGCTGAGGGTGGGGTAGGGGGTCCAGAAGCGATGCATGTGGGGGAGGAGCAGGTGCGGGAGTGTGGCAGATGGGGGAGGGGGTCTGGAGGCGCTGCGGGTGGTTGAGGGGTGGGTGCAGTGGGGTAGGAGGTCAGGAGGTGGTGCGGGTGGGGTTGGTTGCGGGAATGACTCCGGATGGGGGAGGATGTCTGTAGATGTTGTGGGTCTCCTGCGGATGGGGGTGTGCGGATGGGATGTTCTGTGGATGAGGGAGGGGCAGCGGAGTGGGGTGCGTTGGTGGTGTAGAGGGTCTGGAGGCGCTGCGTGTGGGGGAGTGGCAGGTGCGGCGGATGGTGGAAGGGTCCGAGGGCAGTGCGGGTGGTGGATGGGTGGCTGCGGGTGTGCTGCAGGTGCGGTATGGGGTGAGGAGGCGTTGCGTGTGGGGGATGTGCGGCTGCGGGGGTTGACGGTGGATGGGGGAGGGTGTCTGTAGAGGCTGGGTGGTCTGGAGGCGCGGAATGTGGGGGTGGGGTGGGGGTGCAGCGGATGGTGGAAGGTGGTGGATGGGCGAGTGTGGGGGTGCCACAGGTGGGGTAGGGGGTAAGGAGGCGCTGGGGGTGGTTGTCCATTAGCAGCAGCAGGTCCGCAGGCCACCCAGGCGCAGTGTCAGGGTAACGGGTGTCCCTGCTCCCGCGTGAGGCGCTCTGCCTCACATTTCCCCCGCCCCCCCAGCCAGGCACATGTCCCCCCCCAGCCAGAGGCACATGTCCCCCCCCAGCCAGGCACATGTCCCCCCCCGGCCAGGCACATGTACAGTATATCCCCCCCCCCCCTCCAGGCACATCCCCCCCCCCAGCCAGGCACATGTGTGTCCCCCCAGCCAGGCACATGTGTGTCCCCCACGCCAGGCACACCTCCCTCGGCAGCTGGGGAGCACAGCAGTGTGCGCTGTCCCCGCTGCTGCGTGAGCCGCACATCTCCCCCGCGAGGCACATGTCCCCCCCGCCAGGCAGACCTTCCCCCTCGGCAGGCACATCTCCCCCCCAGGGCGCCAGGCACATCTTTCCTTCCTTCCCCACCCCCCGGAAGCCGGGGACCCGCTGTACCTGGAGGTCCGGACGGAGGGTTGCCTCTCTCCTCACTGGGCAGACGGCAGGAGAGAGGCGCCAGGGCTCAGGCGGGGAGCGGGAGTGACAGGCGCTCGGCTTCAGACAGAGCGTCGCCTCCCGCCCTCACATCTTCGGCGCGGGTCCGGGGGGAGAAGGGTGTGTGACGTCAGTAGCTTAGCCCACACCTGTGACTCCGCCCAGCGTTACGGCCAGCACAGAGTCACAGACTTGGGCTAATATATAGGAGATTCTCCCTACAGCCCACCCCTCTGTACACATTGCTACCTCAATTATCTACTCACATCTTATTAACACTCGTCAGCTTTTTACTTCTCTTTGTACTTTGACAATAACATCCACAACCTGTCACCATAAAAAACATTCACAAGCCTACAACTATATTTCTTTCTTTCTCTTCTATTAGCTGGTGATATTTCACCAGATCTGTTGCCCCAATCACATTCACCTGATTCATAGTAATATAGAAATCCAGCTAACCTCATAAACATCACGTCTCCCATCACCCTCCAAATCACTAAAATGTGCATTATGGAATGGATTTTTCTGACAAGAGTGCGCTAATTTCATTAACCCTAGTCAGATATGTACCAAAAACCACCAGAAGAGTTTTGCAATAAATTTGCTTTTTTATTTTTTATCAAAAATATTTTTTCTTTAAAACTAGTCACATTTCTTCTATAGATATCACATGTATATAAGCAAGAGTATCACATGAATAAAAACTAGGGATGAGCGGGTTCGTTTCCTCGAGATCCGAACCCCCCCCCCCCCCCCCCACCCCCCCCGAACTTCACCTATTTTACACGGTTCCGAGGCAGCCTCGGATCTTCCCGCCTTGCTCGGTTAACCCGAACGCGCCCGAACGTCATTATCCCGCTGTCGGATTCTCGCAAGATTCGTATTCTATATAAAGAGCTGCGCGTCGCCGCCATTTTCACTCGTGCATTGGTAGATTGAACGGAGAGGACGTGGCTGCGGTCTCTCCCTGAAAAGCTCCGTAATCTGTGCTCAGTGTGCTGCAAATATCTGTTCTCAGTGTGCTGAAAATATCTACGTTCTCTGCCTGAAAAGCTCCATATCTGTGCTCAGTGTGCTGCAAATATCTGTGCTCAGTGTGCTTCATTTTGGTGACCAACAGTATATAGTTGTACAGTACATGATTAGGCCATTGCTGTAGTATCTTGCAGCTCAGTGTCACTGCAAGTATCCATTCCATATCTGTGCTGCATTTTGTGAGCAGTATATATAGTATTATTACAGTGCAGCATTTTGGTGACCAACAGTATATAGTTGTACAGTACATTAGGCCATTGCTGTAGTATCTTGCAGCTCTGTGTCACTGCAAGTATCCATTCCATATCTGTGCTGCATTTTTGTGAGCAGTATATATAGTATTACAGTGCAGCATTTTGGTGACCAACAGTATATAGTTATACAGTACAGTAGGCCATTGCTGTATCTTGCAGCTCTGTGTCACTGCAAGTATCCATTCCATATCTGTGCTGCATTATTGTGAGCAGTATATAGTAGGACAGTGCAGCATTTTGGTGACCAGCAGTATACATATTGTGACAAGAACACTGGAATAGTGTTTGAGGGCAGGTATGTTTGCCCCAGGTTCTTGTCTTACCTGTATTAGAAAAATGAAAACTTCTAGGAAAATGTTTTGTTTTGTCAGAACCTTTTCAGTTTATTGGAAAAGCTGGATAAGGGCCCTGAAAGAAAGATAGGGCACGTTCCAGACGTTGGGCCCAGTTCGGGTCTTTGGCCTCACAGAGGGCTAATCAGGGTTTCAGCTGTGTAAGTGGGTTATAGGGCTGCTAGCCTGATTAGTGTGTGCAGACTGCCTGGAAAGACTGCAGGATCTCTGTGAGAGAAATATGCTTCCTTACACAAGTGAGCCATACAGTGTTGACTGGAAAATCCTGTGTTTTTTTGTTTAGATACAGTTAGGAACGTCTTGTGTTTTGTTAGTGCCGGACAGGCAAGGTATTTTCTTTTGATGTTTGTTTTGTTTTCTGTTTAATAAAACTGGTTGTGGCCAGTTGCACCCTAAAAACTGGACTTGTATGACTTCTCAGCTGCTGCCTGCTGCCATCTACCCCAAGAAACAGGGTCCGGTTCCCCTAGAGTGTTACAACTTGATGGAGAATGCGAGCATTCCGTTCTGCGCATAAGTGAAAGCAGCAGTTTTATGAGGCCTGCAGAAAACTGTGGTTTATGCATATACAGCCCAGTGTGAAGGTGCTGAGACTCACCCCCGAGGGTTTTATTTATGTCCTGGGTGAAAACAGCTACAAAGCTGCCTGAAAAATCTGTCGACATGGAGGAACTGCTTAAAGCCCTGCTGCAAGCTACAGCGGCTCAGCAGGAGGCCAACAGACAGCAGCAGGTGGCTATGGAGGAAAACTGGAGACTACAGCAGGAGGCCAACAGACAGCAGTAGGTGGCAATGTAGGAAAATTGGAGGCAACAGTGTCAGGATAGAGAGGCCTTAGCAGAAGTGGTGCAGAGACTTGCAGCTCGGGTTGGAGATGTGGCTGTCAGTGTTTCGACCAGCTCTAGTTCTATATGGGCCAGTCACTTCCTGCAGAAAATGACAGGCTGATGATGTGGAGGCCTACCTGACCACGTTTGAAAGGACTGCCGCGCGTGAGAACTGGCCGAAAGCACAGTGGGCCAGTCTGCTGGCACCTTTTTTGTCAGGTGAGCCCCAAAAAGCGTACTTTGATTTAAACCCTGCTGAGGCTAGGGACTATGATAAACTAAAGATTGAGATCCTGACCCGCCTGGGAGTCACGCTGTCAGTACGAGCACAACGGGTGCACCGTTGGGTGCACGCCATGGAGAAGCCTCCGCGCTCCCAGATGCACAACCTTATTCAGCTAACAAAAAAATGGTTACAGCCAGAGACATTAACTGGTCCCCAGATGGTTGAAAGAGTCGTCATGGACCGCTATTTGAGATCTTTGCCCGTGGTCCTGCGCTAGTGGCTGAGCCATGGAAACCCGGATACTGCTGACCAATTAGTAGACATGGTAGAGAGGTATTTGGCGGCAGAGGAACTACTTATGACCACCCAGCAACCCATAGATCCTCGACAGCGCCCTTCAGTAAAGACTGTTCCGTCGGAAAACGTTGCTGGGCGGTTAAGAGAACACAAGGCTGGAGAGACTGTAAACACTGGCCCTGGAGACAGGCCAATGGGACTAGAACGGCCTATGCTGCCCAAACGGGTTGATAATCGTGTGGTTAAATGTTTTAGGTGTGGTATGCCAGGTCATGTTATTGCCAATTGCCCAGTCACGCAAGAACCCATGCGTTGTGGTTAATGGATCTTTTTCAACTTGGACTGAAGTGCTAAGTGGTGTACCGCAAGGCTCAGTATTAGGACCGCTATTGTTCAATATTTTCATTAACGACCTAACAGAAGGTCTAGAGAGCATGGTGTCAATTTTTGCAGATGATACCAAATTGTGTAAAGTTATAAATGCGGATGGGGATGCTGAGTCACTTCAGAACGACTTAGTTAAATTAGAAGCTTGGGCAGCGAAATGGAGAATGCGCTTCAATACAGACAAGTGTAAGGTAATGCACTGTGGTAACAAGAACAAAAATTACACCTACCTACTAAATGGGGTAAAATTAGGGGATTCTGTACTGGAAAAGGACTTGGGTGTCCTCATAGATAGCAAACTAAGCAGTAGTACCCAAAGTAGGACTGCAGCAAAGAAGGCTAATAAGATATTAGCATGCATAAAACGGGGAATTGATGCTAGGGACGAGAGTATTATACTCCCGTTATATAAATCACTTGTTAGGCCACACCTTGAATACTGTGTACAATTCTGGGCACCTTACTACAAAAAGGATATCCTGGAGCTAGAAAAGGTTCAAAAAGGCGGGCGACCAAACTAATTAAGGGTATGGAGACACTGGAATACGAGGAAAGGCTTGCAAGACTAGGCATGTTTACACTGGAAAAGAGAAGATTAAGAGGGGACATGATCAACATTTACAAATATATAAGGGGACATTATACAGATCTTGCGCAGGATCTGTTTTTGGTTAGATCAACACAGAGAACTCGTGGACACTCGCTCAGGTTAGAGGAGAGGAGATTCCGCACAATACGGCGTAAAGGCTTTTTTACGGTAAGGACGATACGTGTTTGGAATTCCCTGCCTGAGGGAGTTGTAATGGCAGACTCAGTCAACACCTTTAAGAATGGGTTAGATAAATTTCTAATGGATAAGGATATCCAGGGTTACGGGGCATAGTCACGCACTATGGTTATTATAAAAAAGAGGGGTAAAACGTAACGGCAGTCAACTTCAGTCAAAATTTTCTACAAAATAATCGTGCATAGGAGACCACAAATAGGTTGAACTCGATGGACAATTGTCTTTTTTCAACCTTAGATACTATGTTACTAATGTGATGCTTTGAATGTCGCAGAATGTCTTTCTTTGCTAGGTTAGCTTGTACTGTGGTACCTTCACCTGAGCTGGAAAAACAAATGTGTGATGTGTTCTTAGAGGGTAACCGGGTAGAGGCCTTGCTAGATTCAGGAAGTTTAGTTACCCTCGTGAAAGCTGGGTTAGTGAACCCCTTAAAGGTCCAGCAAATACCTATTGGGGTAACTTGCATACATGGGGATACCCAACATTATGTCACTGCTGAAGTGAATATAGAAACTTATTGTGGGTCAGCAATGGTTAAAGTAGGACTGGTCCCCACCTTGGTGCATGAGGCCATAATAGGGAGGGATTTTCCTCATTTTTGGAAACTGTGGGAATCACGTTTATCAACAGATGCGAGAAGTAAAGAGCCAGTTGATAATACCGGAGATTTTATGGATGTACATGTGTCTTCGGAACTTACTGACCCTTTGCCTTTTGCTAGTTTGGCTGGGGAAGTGACAGATGGGGAGTCCAGTGAGGACCCTCTTGCTGGGAACAGAGACATAGTATTTAGAACTGAAAGCGTGCCTGACCTGGAGGTAAAGAAGGATCTGTTTGCGTCTGAACAGTTAAAGGATCCTACCTTGATAAAGGCTAGAGAGAATGTTAAGATTGTTAATGGGGAACCTGTGGTACCAGGTGACAGGGTTATGTATCCCCACATGGCCATCTGTAATAAGCTCTTGTACCACATTGTCAAAAAGGGTGAGGATGTGGTGGAACAGCTGGTAGTTCCCCAGCCTTATCGGAGAATGGTACTAGATTTAGCTCATAGTCACGTTACAGCAGGACATTTAGGGGCAGAAAAAAACACTGAAAGAGTTTTACAAAGGTTCTTTTGGCCAGGGGTTTATAAAGAAATGTCTGAATATTGTTCTTCCTGTCCTGAATGCCAGTATCATGCCCCTAGACCCCATTTCAGGAGCCCACTAGTTCCCATGCCTATTATAGAGGTCCCGTTTGACAGAATAGCCATGGATCTCGTGGGGCCCTTGTTAAAGTCCGCTCGGGGCCATCAGTATATCCTGGTAATTATGGACTATGCCACTCGATATCCAGAGGCTATCCCTTTACGCAGTATCAAAACAAAGGTGATAGCTAGGGAGCTGGTGCAGGTTTTTAGTAGAGTGGGAATACCAAAAGAAATTTTGACTGACCAAGGTACTCCATTTATGTCAAGGATCATGAAAGAATTGTGCAAATTATTTAAGGTCACTCACCTCAGGACGTCCATCTACCATCCCCAAACTGATGGGTTGGTGGAAAGGTTCAATAAAACATTAAAAAGTATGTTAGAAAAGGTTGTTGATAAAGATAGGAAAAACTGGGATTGTTTGTTGCCCTACTTGTTAATGGCCATCAAAGAAGTTCCACAGTCCTCTACGGGGTTTTCTCCATTTGATTTGTTGTATGGTAGACACCCCAGAGGGCTGTTGGACATTGCCAAAGAGATGTGGGAAGGACAGCCCACTCCTTATAGAAGCGTTATTGAACATGTAACACAAATGCAGGATAGGATTGCAGCCGTGGTACCTATTGTCAAAGAGCACATGGAACAGGCCCAAAGTGCTCAACAGAGGGTATATAACCGGAGTGCCAAGATACCGGAATTTGAGTTCTTGTTTTGGTACCCACTGTGGAAAGCACGTTCCTAGCTAAATGGTAGGGTCCATTTGAGATTAGGGAAAAAGTGAATGAGGTTAATTACAAAGTGTGCCAACCGGGAAAGAGAAAACCTAAACAAATCTACCATGTTAACTTAATCAAACCCTGGAAAGATAGGTTGTCTCTGTCAGCGGAGCCTTGCCCTTCGGTGTCTTCACCTCTGTTGCTTCCCACAGTAAAGGTGTCAGAGACATTATCAGCTGATCAGAACAATCAAGTTAAAGAATTTCTCATCCAAAATAGGGAGATATTTTCAGAGCTGCCTGGCCGAACGACCATAATAAAACATGACATTGTCACGGAACCAGGGGTTAGGGTCCATTTAAAGCCATATAGGATTCCTGAAGCTCAGCGAGAAGCTGTTTCTAAAGAAGTTAAAACCATGTTAGAACTTGGAGTCACAGAGGAATCTATCAGTGAGTGGTCCAGTCCCATAGTTCTCATCCCGAAGCCAGATGGTAGCATACGCTTCTGTAATGACTTTCGTAAGTTCAATGAGGTGTCCAAATTTGACGCATACCCCATGCCCCGTGTGGATGAGCTTATAGAAAGGCTGGGAACAGCCAGGATTTTAACCACGTTGGACCTGACCAAAGGGTACTGGCAAATACCTTTAACTGATAGCGCAAAAGAAAAAACAGCCTTTTCGGTTCCGGAGGGGCTATACCAGTATAAGATGTTACCCTT